>NW_028234435.1:2481502-2484002 GCF_977035675.1 Penaeus japonicus
GGACTGTGCAAACTGGTGCATAAACACTGCACAGGAAGAGTTCCAGGTGAGTTGAACACTTGGTATGTATTAAAGGCCTGAATTGTTCCATCTCCAGAGTAGCTTCGTCTTGCGAACTGTGACTTAACAAATTTGGAAAAATGGTTTGGTTGTAGCTCATATCCTTGCACAATGGAACTGAAAGAGATTCACATTTGTGCCCTGGACCCTGAATACCAGACGCATCTGTAGAAGGTGACATTGGCTCTACTTCTGAAGTACTTACAGAGTGCACTAATGTCTTACCATCCCAACATTCCGTTCCATCTGGGTATCTGCCACATTCCAGAGATTCTGGCCACTGGAAACCAAACTTATTCATTTGACTTTCGCAACCCTCTTTTGCAGAGAAACATAGGCTTCTACAGGGAGGAACTGGTTGTCCTAGTGGGCTACACATTGGCGTATAAACACTACACAAAAAGGTCTGAAGATCTGGAGAACACTGCACCTTAACGAAAGGGAAGAACTGGTGGACTTCTAAACCTGCTTCTTCTTGTGTTGCATGATTGAGCAGGTTTGGGAGAATCGTCATGTTATAAGACAGACCTTTACATAAAGGTATATTTATAACCTCACATTTATCACTTTCTTCTTGATGGCTTGGATCTGCTGTAGTAGTTACAGTATTTGTTTCAATATCACCTACACAAAGCCCTTCTGATGGAAGCCTTTCACATTCAAATATTTCGGACAAAGACAGTCCCAGTCTCCTAATGGTAACTGCACACTCCCTCTTCGTAGCTAGACAAAGGCTTCTACAAGGGGGAAGTGGTTTCTCGAGGACTGTGCAAACTGGTGCATAAACACTGCACAGGAAAAGTTCTAGGTGAGTTGAACACTTGGCTTGTATTAAAGGATTGAACTGTTCCATCTCAAGAGTTGCTTCTTCTTGCGAAGAGTGTCTTAACAAATTTGGAAAAATTGTTTGGTTGTAGCTCATATCCTTGCACAAAGGAACTGAGAGAGACTCGCATTTGTGCCCTGGACCCTGAATACCAGACGCATCTGTAGAAGGTGACGTTGGCTCTACTTCTGAAGTACTTACAGAGTGCACTAATGTCTTACCATCCCAACATTCCGTTCCATCTGGGTATCTGCCACATTCCAGAGATTCTGGCCACTGGAAACCAAACTTATTCATTAGACTTTCGCAACCCTCTTTTGCAGAGAAACATAGGCTTCTACAGGGAGGAACTGGTTGTCCTAGTGGGCTACACATTGGCGTATAAACACTACACAAAAAGGTCTGAAGATCTGGAGAACACTGCACCTTAACGAGAGGGAAGAACTGGTGGACTTCTAAACCTGCTTCTTCTTGTGTTGCATGATTGAGCAGGTTTGGGAGAATCGTCATGTTATAAGACAGACCTTTACATAAAGGTATATTTATAACCTCACATTTATCACTTTCTTCTTGATGGCTTGGATCTGCTGTAGTAGTTACAGCATTTGTATCAATTTCACCTACACAAAGCCCTTCTGATGGAAACCTTTCACATTCAAATATTTCGGACAAAGACAGTCCCAGTCTCCTAATGGTAACTGCACACTCCCTCTTCGTAGCTAGACAAAGGCTTCTACAAGGGGGAAGTGGTTTCTCAAGGACCGTGCAAACTGGTGCATAAACACTGCACAGGAAGAGTTCCAGGTGAGTTGAACACTTGGTATTTATTAAAGGCCTGAATTGTTCCATCTCGAGAGTTGCTTCTTCTTGCGAACTGTGACTTAACAAATTTGGAAAAATTGTTTGGTTGTAGCTCATATCCTTGCACAAAGAAACTGAGAGAGACTCGCATTTGTGCCCTGGAACCTGAATACCAGACGCATCTGTAGAAGGTGACGTTGGCTCTACTTCTGAAGTACTTACAGAGTGCACTAATGTCTTACCATCCCAACATTGCGTTCCATCTGGGTATCTGCCACATTCCAGAGACTCTGGCCACGGGAAACCAAACCTATTCATTAGACTTTCGCAACCCTCTTTTGCAGATAAACATAGGCTTCTACAGGGAGGAACTGGTTGTCCTAATGGCCTACACATTGGCGTATAAACACTACACAAAAAGGTCTGAAGATCTGGAGAACACTGCATCTTAACGAGAGGGAAGAACTGGTGGACTTCTAAACCTGCTTCTTCTTGTGTTGCATGATTGAGCAGGTTTGGGAGAATCGTCATGTTATAAGACAGACCTTGGCACAAAGGAATTTCTATATATTCACATTTATCAGTCAAACTTTTAGTTGTAGATTCCAACGATTTAGTTACTCGAGTCGAACTAATCTGCAAATCAGACACATCATTCTTGTCATGTCCATTCCAGCATTCTCTCCCCTCGCCCTCGTTCGGAAATCTGTCACACCGAAGCGCCTCAGGCCACGGGGAAGTGGCGCTCGCGCTCTCCTCGCAGCGGTCCCTTGCTGCAATACAGAGGCTTCGACAGGGAAGTGTTGACACAAG
>NW_028234435.1:2514002-2516502 GCF_977035675.1 Penaeus japonicus
TATTGCTGATGTAATTTTTATGACTGTTATTGAGTCCCTTGTGATAATTGTAGAAGTGTTATGAATCGGAAGGAATTATATTATGGAATTTGATTAGATTATGTAAAATCAAAGCGAAGTTACTCACATTATTTCAATATCATTGTTATTGTCATCATTTATATCATATCATCATCGTCAATATCATTATTGTTACAAATATCACCATTATTATCACCGTTGGTGTTATCATTATCACCAAAATTATCACCGTCAACATTTTTGTTATTGTCATTATGATATCACAACACCTGTCATCATAACTTGATACAATGACAAACAAGGAACACCCCACACTCGTTTTTTTTCGTTGAGTTTATTGTAATACATATCTTTTATATATCTTATATATTTTTTGATCATTATATGTTTTATTTTCCTTTTTCTTTTTGCTTTTTAATTTCTTTATCGAGAAACGTTTGGTTCTCCCAATTCTCTCCTTTACATCTATATTCTTTTTTTGTTTTTGTTTTGTTTACTCTCCTCCCATTCTTTATCTTATTCTTCCATGTTTTCCTCCTCCTCTTCTTCTTATTCTTTTATTTCCTTATAAGACTGCCTCTTCCCTCCTTCTCTTCCTCCTCTCATTCTTTCTTTTTCTTCTTCCTTCTAATATTTATTTCCTTCTCCTTCTCCTCCTCCTTCATTCTCTTCTTCCTTTTAAGGTCTCCTCTTTTCTCTTCCTCTATCTACTAATGATGCTAATGATGATAGTAATGATAATGATGATATTGATAATGATAATAATAATAACAACAATAATAGTATTCATAATGGTAATGATAATAATAGTAATGATAACGATTATCATAATGATGATTATAATGATGAGAGATAATAATAATAATGATAACAACAGTAATAGTATTGACAATGGTAATGATAATAATAGTAAGGATAATAACGATTATCATAATGATGATGATAATGATGAGAGAGATAATAATAATGAAAACAGTAATAATGACAATGATGACGATGATAATAATAATAATGATAATAATAATAATAATAATAATGATAATGATGATAATAATGATAATAGTAATAATAACACAAATGGTATTGATGATAAAAAATACCGATGCTGATAATAATAATCACAATAATAATGGTGCTGATAACAAGCAGGATGATAATAACAATGTTCATAATGATAATGGTCATAATAGTTATAATGATAAGAATAATGATAGGAGAAGTAATAGCAGTATTAATACACCCCCTCCCCCCCTCACCAGCATAAGTCAAAATAGTAATAATAAAAAGCAATGAAACCCTTTCACATTCGAACTTTTGCAAGTTGTGTATATTCATTTTCCAAGAGAAAGACCAAAGTTAAAAGGAGGAATTTTGTGCACTTAGAAATTCAACGAAAGTTTTATCCCACACGAATTTGGGATTCTTAAAAACCTACAAGTTACATTATTATTTGACTACAATGTGTGAAGACTGAGCATGTAATCATGTGTCTTTTTTATCGTGGGGGGGAGGGGGGTTATCTCTTCTCCCCTCGCCCCCTTCCTTCTCTCGGGGAGATGCAGTAAGAAAAGAAAATTCCAAGAAAAGGAAACAGGATATTCTCTTCCATAATTTGACTCGGGCGCCACCAGCCCTTTTGTAAGGCGAGATCCGATTGGCTGGCTGCATCCCGCGTCGACGCGAGCATCCAATGGGAGGCGAGGTGGTGACAGCGCGGAGTTTTTCCGTTTTATATTAGGTTATTCGAAGTTTAAATGAATAGGTGATGTTCTATTTCCTTTCAAACATTATAAGGGATTATGTTACGTATGAAAAATGAATCGAGGAAAGCTTGCATATGCCAGGGTGTGTGTAAAATGTGAGATTTATGTGGCGGTGTGGCAACCTTACGTCTCTCGCTCACAGAAAATAACAAGAGCAAATTCAGTTGTCTAACAACCTTTGTGACGGGAGGATACGCTGTCCTCCAGTGCTCAAGAGTGTGTGGTTTCCTTATTACTTTGTATAATGTGAGAAATATTTGATATATCTAAATGATTTAAGGGAGTGAGAATAGTGGGCTGGCTTCGAAGGAATCGAAGGTGCGTGTAGAGTGAGATATTTGAGCAGGAATTCACAGCATGGCGATGTGTATCGGTGTTTGGAGGTCGCCGCTGCGCCCGTGTGCTGTTGTCCCGTCTTCCAAGCTGCTGCTGCCGCTGCTGCTCTCCCTGCTGGCGGCCACGGCGTGCAGCGGCCAGATGGCGGGGGGCGGCGGCGGCGGAGGAGGAGCTGGAGCAGGAGTTGGAGTGGGAGTCGGAGGAGTAGGAGTAGGAGTGGGCGCAGGGGCGCTGCCGGGGCCGCGGCTGGGCCCGGGGCGCATCGAGCACATCTCGGAGCACGACTTGCTGCCGCGCCACAACCGCTGCGAGCCCATCACCATCCGCCTGTGCAAGGACATCCAGTACAACTCGACCATCATGCCCAACCTGCTCAACCA
>NW_028234435.1:2524002-2526502 GCF_977035675.1 Penaeus japonicus
TCTATTCCTACCTCCCTTCCTCTCTCCCTCCCTCCTTCGCCCCTCCTCCTTCTCCTTGCCTCACCCATGCTTTACTTATCGCCACCTCCACCTTTCTCTCCTTTTACTCGCTCTCCTTATGAGCTGCGTCCGCTCTTCTGTTAACGCCAGGCACCATTGAGGTCACCCGGGGATTTTGACGGGGGTAAGGAGTGGGGGGGAGGTGGAGGAGGAAGAAAAGAAAAGAAGAAGAAGAAGAAGAAGAAGAAGAAGAAGAAGAAGAAGAAGAAGAAGAAGAAGAAGAAGAAGAAGAAGAAGAAGAAGAAGAAGAAGAAGAAGAAGAAGAAGAAGAAGAAGAAAGAAAAAGACAAAGAAAAAGAAAAAGAAAAAGAAAAAGAAAAAGAAGAAAGAAAAGGAAAACAATGACGAGTAAAAACGAATAGGAAAGTGTAGAAGACGACCAGGTTTAGTTAGAGAAAACAAAGAGGAAGAATCAGCAGGGAGGAGGGAGGAGCTGAAGGAGGAGCGAAGAGAGATGGGAGGAGGATTAGTGGAAGGAGGAGGAGGAGGAGGAGGAGGGCGAGGACGATGAGGGGGAGGGGGGTGGGGGGTGGGGGGTCGTCGAGGCGTCTCTTCTTGCGGGATCGTTATGTGTGTGACCTTTTGCGTGCTTGGCGAGGTCGCGTCTCGGCCGAGATCAGGCTTTATGTAAATGTTAAGTCCCAAAATATATTGTCCTTCCAAGCACATGCATTATGCGTTATGACAATGGCGAGGCCTCGGGCATATGTGCATCCGTACGTATGTATGTTCTTAAAGAGGTCCCGTCGTGTTCATACTTACATGAACAAATGTAGAGATACAGTGTGTGTATATAAACAAATGTGCAGTTGGATATACATATAGGATATACATGAAGGCTTACTTGGGTGCATACATACACTTATTTATACAAACTTATTTTATGTATGCCTACATACTCACTCACTCATCACTCATTCACTCTTCACTCATCACGCATTCACTTATCACTCATCACTCATCATTTACTCACACATTCACAAACTCACACACTCACTAACTCACTCACTCACTCACTCACTCACTCACTCACTCACTCACTCACTTACTCACTCACTCACCCACCCACTCACTCACTCACTCACTCACTCACTCACTCACTCACTCACTCACTCAACTCACACACACACTCATACCTAGACCCTACACATAAACAAACCCACGCTCACACATACATACACACTCACATAGAGGGTCTGTGTTTACATGTCTGGCCCCGGATGTTTACCCAGGGTAGGTAGGTGTAGTGACCCCCGGGGGACCCCCTAAGGACCCCACGGGCGCCCCCTGGGAGTCCGAGGGGGATCTCTGAACCCTTGGAAGGTTTCTTGTTGTCTTGTCTCGGTGTTGGCGGCGGCGTGGGCTGCCTCCTTCAGCTGTCTTCCGGCGCCTCCTCCCTTCTAGGGTCCTCGGATTATTTTCTTGATCTCGCTGCTTCCTCGTCGCTTCCTTTGTTTCTTTCTCTCATTCCTCTGCTTCCGCTCCTATTCCTCACCTCTCCGTCCTACAGTCCTAGTCCTCCTTCTCCTTTCATTTCTTCCACTTGTTCCTTTCTCCCCTTCTTCTTCCCCTTTCCCCGCTTACTGCCCTTCCTCTTCTTCTCTTCCCCCCTCGTCCTCCTACTTCTCTCCCCCCACCCCATTCTTCACCTCTTCCCACTTCCTCCTCCTCCTCCTACGTCTCCTCTCCCCCCTCCTTCCCCCTCCATCCTCGAGGTATGTGATCGCCAGATCCCAGCTCCGTGACCCAGGGAGGGACCTGATCTTTATCTTGGACTTGCTGCACTCTCCCTATATCCCCCCGCCCCCGCCCCTCCTTGTGTGTGTGAGAGAGAGAGAGGGAGAGGAAGAGGGAGAGGGAGAAGGAGAAGGAGAGAGAGAAGGAGAGAGAGAGAAGGAGAGAGAGAGGGAGAGGGAGAGGGAGAGGGAGAGGGAGAAGGAAAAGGAGAGAGAGAAGGAAAAGGAGAGAGAGAAGGAGAGAGAGAAGGAGAGAGAGAAGGAGAGAGAGAAGGAGAGAGAGAAGGAGAGAGAGAAGGAGAGAGAGAAGGAGAGAGAGAGAGAGAGAGAGAGAGAGAGAGAGAGAGAGAGAGAGAGAGAGAGAGAGAGAGAGAGAGAGAGAGAGAGAGCGTGAGAGAGAGCGTGTAGAGGAGGTAAGGGGCGTCCTGGCAGGAGGAAGGAGGGAGGACGGAGGGCCGTCTTAAGGAGGCCCTGGGGGTGTCCGTCCGGCGCCGAGAAGGTCGTCAGGCAACTCCCATGCTTTCTTCTCATGTTACCCGCCGCTCTGCCATGAGGTCTTTGTCCCCGCGCGGTCTCTCTCTCTCTCTCTCTCTCTCTCTCTCTCTCTCTCTCTCTCTCTCTCTCTCTCTCTCTCTCTCTCTCTCTCTCTCTCTCTCGCTCTATCTATCTATCTATCTATCTATCTATCTATCTATCTATCTATC
>NW_028234435.1:2534002-2541502 GCF_977035675.1 Penaeus japonicus
CACTCTTTCTCTCTCTTTATCTGTCTATCTATATTTCCATCCCTCTATCTCTCTGTCTCCTTTCATGTGCCTCCTGCCTTTGGTCAACCAATCATCCAATGCATCAAACTTCTTGCGAAATCCCTTCCACTTTGTGGCGTTGCTCCCCCCCCCCCTCCCCTCTTCCCTTCCCCAACCTCCCCCACCTACAACTCCCTTCTTCCTCATCCGCTTCCCGCTCACCTTTCCCCCCTTCTCCTGCCCCCCACCCCCTTCCCTGCCCCCCTTCTGGGCACGAGGTCCTGGCGACTGTCCTAGTAATTAGACTTCGCAGTTTTGAATTATTCATGAGGCCAGAGGGAAATTTTAATGAACGCCGTGCTGAGAGTGAGGGGGGAGGGAGAGGGAGAGGGAGAGGGAGAGGGAGAGAGAGAAGGAGAAGGAGAAGGAGAAGGAGAGGAAAAGGGATAGGTATAGGGAAATGGAAGGGGAAAGGTATAGGTAAAGGTAAAAGGAAAGGGAAGGGAAGGAGAAGAGGGAAAGTGGTGGGGATAGGAGGATAGGCAATGGGTAGGGTGGGACGATACGGTCGGTGCTGAGAGTCAGAGAGGGGGAGGGAGGAGGGAGGAGGGGGATGAGGTGGTTTGGTGGATAGAGGCTAGAGGGAGAGGGGGGAAGGATAGGGGCAATGAGGAGGGTCAGCTAACCGGCATCTGCATGATTCGCGGGGCCACCTGTCATGGAGTGCATGGCATGTAGAAGGCGATACGGACGCTTGTTGTAATGCGACATATTCTTATTTTGTAGGGGAGACTTGTGCCTTTTGTTGTTATTATCATCTTTATCTAGTTTATTATTTATCTTTATATTTGTCTTGTTTTCTTCTATTCTCTTGTTTTCTCCGTAATGAGAGATAGATAATAATGTTGTTGTTTTTTCTTTACAGGTGAGTTTCGCTGCCTTATCAAAGCTGATAATGAGTGTAAGTAAAGACCGGAGCTTATTTGGAAAGATAAGGAAAGAAAAGGAACATACGAAGGGAGGGAGGACGAAGGAAGAGTGGAAGAGGCGATAAGGGGATGAAGAGGGAGAGAGATAAGGCTCTCTGACTCAGGAGAAAGGGAGGGCGGTGTAGAAATCTCTCTCTCTCTCTCTCTCTCTCTCTCTCTCTCTCTCTCTCTCTCTCTCTCTCTCTCTCTCTCTCTCTCTCTCTCTCTCTCTCTCTCTCTCTCTCTCTCTCTCTCTCTCTCTCTCTCTCTCTCTCTCTCTCTCTCTCTATCTATCTCTCTCTCTCTCTCTCTCTCTCTCGCTCTCTCTCTCTCTCTCTCTCTCTCTCTCTCTCTCTCTCTCTCTCTCTCTCTCTCTCTCTTATCTTCTCTCTCTCTTTCTCTCTCTCCTTCTCTCTCTCTTCTCTCTCTCTCTCTCTCTCTCTCTCTCTCTCTCTCTCTCTCTCTCTCTCTCTCTCTCTCTCTCTCTCTCTCTCCTCTCTTCTCTCTCTAATCTCTCTCTCTATGCCTCTCCTCTCTCCTCTCTCTCTCCTCTCTCTCTCTCTCTCTCTCTCTCTCTCTCTCTCTCTCTCTCTCTCTCTCTCTCTCTCTCTCTCTCTCTCTCTCTCTTTCTTTTCTCTCTTTCCCTCTTTCTCTCTTTCTCTCTCTCCTCTCTCCATATTGTCGACGTCAGGTGCTTGGTTCTATTGATTCATGGATTAATATTATTCAAATTAAGAGAAGGATTTTATTTTTTCTTGAATTATATAATGAATTATGAAACGATCTCGTATATATATATACACACGCACCTGCATACACACTGGTGCACACACACATACGCTATATATATACACACAGACACGTTTGTGTGTGTATATACATATATATATATATATATATATATATATATATATATATATATATATATATATATATATATGCATACACATACATACACACGTGTGTGTACATACACAGTGTGCGTGTGTATGTGTACACACTTATAGGTGTGTGTTTGGAACATTTGTTGAAGATAAGATAGAGCTAATCATATTAACATGGGCCAGTGTTCGGGGAGAAAGGAATATTGATACCCAAAGGCACAGGGCGGATATAGCTAAAAGCAAGGTTGAATAACAACTTTGAGAAGTGACTGCTCAGCTGAACGAACAAGATTAGAAGTGACCGTTGAATAAAGGAGATTGTAAGGCAATTGATAAAAAAAAAATGCAAATTGACTTCGAAATCTTATGAATGATAATCATGAAGAATAGATAGAAGATATAAAATAGACAGTCGAAATGACGGGAAAAGCGAACTAATCTGGAAATTCAAAACAACGAATGATAGGAATGAAAAAAGAAAACAAGACAATTCCGAGAGCCAGTATCATGTCGCAAGCCAGAAGTAAGTAAAGAGCAAGCCAGGTTTGCGAGCGAGCAAGACGCGTCCCTCGGGAGGAGAGCTCGTTGCACGCCCCCGTCGGGAAGAGAGGAGGGGACGCCGGCGCTAACTGTTTCCATTCCGGTTATGATTGGCGGTGTCACGCGGGGCTCGCGGCCAATCAGCGCCGCGGCGGAGGCCCGTTCCGCGTGAGGGCGGCTGTCACGGCGGGAGTGGGTCGGAGGGGTCCGTAGGTGGGGTGTCCTTGGCCCGACGGTCGAGTGTCTCCTTTTATTTCTCTTCCTGTTCTTTCTATTTCCTTTTTCTCCTGCGTCCCCATATCCTCGCCCCCCCCCCCACCCCATGCACACACTCCCGGAATGCGCGAAATGCGGCGAGTGACGAGCGGCGCGAACGAGCGACGGCGAGAGCGGGTCGGGCGCCGTGCGTGCGTGTGTTTTCGCGCTGTCGTTGACCCTCATCGCTCGTAGCGGTGGCGGTGGCGGGGGCGGCGGCGTGGGCGGGGGCGGGGGCGGGGGCGCTGGAACCGTAGCGGTTTGGGTTTACGCAGTTTTGATTGATTGATTTATGGCGGTGATCATGAATATGGTTCGTCGATTGATTTGTTGCAGGAGTGAGCTGGTGTAACATGGAGTAGCTTTCCTCCTCTTTTTTTCCATGAACTCCTGCTCATTATCTTGATTATATACACTCCATAATGATAATGATCTCTATTATCGTTTTCTGTAGAACATTATGAAGTGACTAACCTATATAAAGTGGTAAATACATAATTATATATATAATCTACAATTAAATATAAGAAGACAATTAATTGCAGAAAGCAAGTGTCGTTCCCATTATAAATTGCATGCAGTGGTTAGGGTGTTGTCATGCTTCGTTCCGGTCGTTACAGTGTGATACAGTGACACGTGTCAATGACTTGCCTGTTCGGTCGCGCCGCCGGGAAGCGGGACGTCGGCGGAATTCCCGAAAGGACGTCGGGCGTCTTTCAGTTTTGCTAAAGTGTTACCGAAAGGGTTACAGTGGTTTAAGGGGAGCTGTAGGTGGTTAAGTGGTTTAGGGAGGTTGTAAGAGGGAGGGAGGGAGGGAGGAAGGGGAGAGAGGGAGGGAGGGAGGAGGGAGGGAGGGAGGGAGGGAGGGAGGGATGGAAGGGTTGGGAGGGGAGGAGAGGAGAGGAGAGGAGAGGAGAGGAGAGGAGAGGAGAGGAGAGGAGAGGAGAAGAGAAGAAAGAAAAAGAGAGGGAGGAGGGGAAGGATGTGGAAGATGGAATCCCCCTTCCCTCCTTATTCCCCTGCCCTCACCCCCCCTTCTCTACATCCCATAGGGGTCATGGTAGCGACTTTGCTATGAGTTATGGCTTGGTGGAGTAGGCTTAGGAAGGGGGAGGAGGAGGGGGAGGGAGGATTGTAAAAGGAAGCTTACACGGTTTCTATTTTTCCTTCGCTCTCTCTCTCTCTCTCTCTCTCTCTCTCTCTCTCTCTCTCTCTCTCTCTCTCTCTCTCTCTCTCTCTCTCTCTCTCTCTCTCTCTCTCTCTCTCTCTCTCTCTCTCTCTCTCTCTCTCTCTCTCTCTCTCTCTCTCTCTCTCCAAACATTTACTTACGTTCTTGTCTGTCGGTGTACATATTTTTTATTGATTTTGTTCTTGTTGTCTATTCTCAATATCCCTTCCTTTATTTTCTTTCCTCCTCTTCCCTTCCACCTTTTCCCTTTCCCCCTGCCTTCTCCTGTACTCTATCTCTCTCTCTCCTCTTTTCGCTCCCTCTCCTTAATCCTAATCCTTCTCTGCGCCTTTCTCCTCACCTTCATCTCACTTCCTCCTTCCTTCTTCCTCAGCCCTCCTTCCTCCTTCCTCCTTCCTCCTTCCTCCTTCCCTCTCCATATTTCCGCTTCACTTTCCTTCATCCTTCCCCTTCCTGCGACCCCTCTTCCATCCTTCTTCCCTACTCCTCTCCTCCTTCCTCCTTCTCCCTCAATATCCCTCCTTCTCCCTCTTTCCCTCTCCTTCCACCATTCCTTCTCCCTCAATCTCCTTCCTTCTCCCTCTTTCCCTCTCCTTCCACCATTCCTTCTCCCTTCTCCCCCCCCCCTCCCCACACACCTCCCTCTCGTAGAGCCGCCCCATTGTGTGGTTGCGCTAATGGGCGAGGTAACGAGGCAGCGCTCCAACCACCACCATTGTTTCGGACGGCCTGAAGGGCATGGGGGGGGGGGATTGGGGATAAGGGGGGTAGGGGGCAAGAGGGTGGGAGAGAGGGAGGGAGGGGGGTAGGGGCTTAAGTCACACAGGTAGATGCGTGGAACATCGTGGAACAAACGGGTATGAATTGAACAGGGAGGTGGAGGGATGGGGAGGAGGGGGAGGGGGAGAGGGGGTATTATATACCTTATAGGGGCTGTTAAAAACCTCTTTGCCAGCATGTACTGTTTAACAACTTTAAGGGGGGGAGGGAGGGGAGTGGGGTTAGGAGGTGATGGAAGAAAGTAGAAGAGTGTGTGAAACAAGGAAATGCTGAGAGGAGGGGTGGGGGAAGAGGGGAAGGGGGAAGGGGAAAAAAGGAAAGGGAGAGGAAGGGTGGGGGTTGGGGGTGGGGGTTTGTGAGGGTGATAAATACCGAGAGATTTTAGAACCATTTTGAGTTTCACTTGTTTGTAGGCCGACGGCGAAGGTGGGTGCTGTGGTCTGTAATCGAGAAGGGAGGGAGGGAGGAAGGGAGAGTGGAGGGAGAAAGGATGAGGAAGGGAAGGAGGAAGAAAGGGAGGGAGAGTGGAGGGAGGAAGGGTGAGGGAGGGAAGGAGGAAGAAAGGGAGGGAGAGTAGAGGGAGGAAAGATAAGGGAGGGACAGAGGAAGGAAGGGAGAGGAAGGAAGGAAGGAAGGAAGGAAGGAAGGAAGGAAGGAAGGAAGGAAGGAAGGAAGGAAGGAAGGAAGGGAGTGGGGGATGGAGGGAAGGAGTATCTAAGGAAAAGCGAGTGGAGGAAAGGGAAGGAAAAGAGAGAAAAGGAGACACAGATAGAAAGAGAGGGAGATAGTTTTAGGTAAGAAAGCAAAAAAGAAAGAAAGAAAGATAGAGAGGCGGGAAAGAAGAAAGGAAGGAAGGATGGGAAGGAGAGAGAATGAGACACAGAGACAGATAGACAGACAAACAGACTGACATATAAACTAAACTCCGCTCGCCCTAACTCCTTTCACACGCCGCGTCACGCCGTTGCAAGCTGTACACGTTGGATAAAGGGACGAGTTCCATTTTGCAATCTCACGATGGTGCTGCAATTGGGATACATTACTTACTGCAACGGCGCCGACATGCATTTGCAGCTAGATTGGAGACCTCAAGGAAGTGAGTGGCGTCGCTGGCTGATTTTAGGGGAGGGGTTTTGGTTGTTGTTGTTGTTGCTGTTGTTGTTGTTGTTGGATTGTTGCTGTTTTTTGACGTTGGTACTTTCATTTTCGTTGCAGTGCTGTTGTTGTTGTTTACTCTTTTCCCATGTTTTTTTTTCTGTTATTGATACTTCCTCTGCTACCACGCCATCTGATATAATCTTCTTCATCTTCTGTTTCTTCTTCTTCTTCTTCTTCCTCCTCCTCCTCCTCTTCTGTCCTTTCCGCTTTCCCCTTTCAGTGACTTTTTCCGAAAGTAGACGCACCTTCCCCCTCCTCTTCCCCCTCCCCCTCCCCCTCCCCCTCCCCTCCTCCTCCTCCTCCTCCTCCGCCCTTGTTTTCCAATGCTTTTTTTTTATTTCCCGGACCAACTGCTGGCACCCGAAGCGGACTCTGCCGGTCAAATAGGCAGATAAATCGCCGGAAGCCAACTATCGATATTTCGAGGCACTTCCGGCGTGTTGGGGAGGAGAGCGGGTGTTGCTCATCATTTTGGTCGCTTTGTTCAGATTATTAAGGCTACTGATATTATGATTTTATTATTATTATTGTTATTATTATTATTATTATTATTATTATTATTATTATTATTATTGTTATTATTATTATTATTATTATTATTATTATTATTGCTGTTTTTATGTTCTGTTGTTGTTGTTGCTCTTATTATTATTATTATTATTAGTAGTAGTAGTAGTAGTTGTATTCTTATTACTATTATTTTCTTTCACTCTCCCGTCTCCCTCTCACATGCTCTCCCTTCTCTCCCTCCCCTCTTTCCCTCTCCTCTTTCTTTGCTTCCCCGTAGGAACTGGCCCGAAGGCTTAAGATGCCCTCCGACGCCACCTACCCCACCCACCCCACCCACCCCCGCTTAGTACCCGCGTAGGCCTATCAGAGAGATCCATCTAAGTGTCTGGTCGTGGCTGGGTCATTACTATTCGACAGGTACACAGGAGGGGGCGAGGCTCATGCATACGGAGTGGGATGAGAGAGGGAGGGAGAGGGAGAGAGGGTGGGAGGGAGGGAGGGAGGGAAGGAGGGAGGGAGGGAGAGAGGGAGGGTGGGAGGGAGGGAGTGAGGCAGGGAGGGAGTGAGAGAGGGAGGGTGGGAAAGAAGGAGGGAGGGAGTGAGGGAATGAGGGAGAGAAGGAGCGAGAGCGAGCGCGAGGGAGGAGGGGGGGAGGGAGAGAGAGAGAAAAGTCAGTACGTGTTCATCAGAAAAAAAGAACGATAAGTAAATACGGTAATTGTAAGTTTTATATTAAAGGTAAATTTATTTGCATTTTATTTGTATATTTGTTTCGAGGAGGAGGAGAAGGAAGAAGAAGAAGAAAAATAAAAGAAAAGAAAAATAAAAAAAAAACAGAAAAAGAAAAAAAAAACAAAAAGAAAAAGAGAAAAAAAAAACTGAAAAAAAGAAGAGGAAGTGGAAGAGGAGGGGAAGGAGAAGCAGGCGCAGGAGCAGAAGAAAAGAGGAAGAGTTAAAGAGAGAAGAGGTGGGGAGAGGGGTAGTTCTTGGTTCTTTGTTTTCATGTTGGTAATTATTATTCATAGCCTTTTATGGAGTGATGGATGGGTGGATGGATGGATGAATGGATGGATGGATGGATGGATGGATGGACTATTCCTCCTACTCCTCTCCTTCTCCTTGACCTCCTCCTCCTCCTCCTCCTCTTCATCTTCTTCCTCCCCCATTTCTTCCCTCCTCCTCGTATACCCACTACTCCTCCTTCCGCTTAATTTAT
>NW_028234435.1:2546502-2558113 GCF_977035675.1 Penaeus japonicus
TCCTCCCTCCCTCCACCTCTCTCTTTCTCTCTTTCTTTTTATCTTTATCTTCCTCTTTCTCTCTCTCTCTCTCTCTCTCTCCTTCCCTCCCCTCCCCTCCCTGCCTCACCTCTTTCTCTCCTTCCATCCATCCATCTATCTATCCATTCATTCATTCATCCATCCATCCATCCATCCATCCATCCATCCATCCATTCATTTATTCATTCATTCATCCATCCAACCATCCATCCATCCATCCATCCCTCTCTCTCTATCTATTTATCCATCCCTCACTCTCTCTATCCATCTATCTATCTATCTATCTATCTATCTATCTATCTTTCGCTCGCTCGCTCGCGTCTTCGCTCTGTCTCACCCACCCACACAAACACTCAACAAACACACGCGCACTGTACCATTTGCGGTTCTTCTTGTGTATACAAACGCCTCTCCCACCAACTTCTTCACCGCTGACGCCCACAACCCCCGCCCCATCTCCCTCGCCGCCGCCCCTCCCGATGTTTACACCGTTCTGGGCGTCAGGGGTCGCCTTTGTCGGCGATCGTTCCGTTGCTTTGAAGACGTCAACGCGCGCGCGCTTTTGTTTGCGGACGTGCTCTCGGGAGCGCACGCGGGAGGGAGCGAGCGGATCGGATCGGCTTGTCCCCTCGTTTGTTTGTGGCGTTGATTCCGGTTTTGCACGAAGGGGGAAAAAAGCTACGTTTCGTAACTTATCGTCATTAAGTTTATTGCTGTTGTTATTGTTCAATTAGGTACGTCGGACCCTCGAGGTTAAGGCAGCCCCGCATTCCGCGATTCCTTGTCAAGTGTTGGCCTTTTTGACGGGTCGCTTTGCCGCCGTCTCCGTCGCCGCGTCGCTTCCACGTGTCCGCGGGATTACGTGTGTCGGCCACCTTTCCTTGCTGACTGGCGGGCGTAAAGGGTTTAAAAAGAGGAAAAAAAAAACAGACGAATCTTGTGTTTACCGGTGAATATCAAAGACTCGAGATGTGTTTGCGGGATGTGTTTACCGAACGTGCCCGGCGCCGACGCGAGGCCAATTAATGAAGGGGCGGAAGGCGGCTGATGGTGACGTCACAGGGCTTCTCCTCGTCGGTAGACTACTGATAAACATAGTTTTTTTCTTCTTTTTTTAGAATGGGATCGTTTGTAATGGCCGGCTTGGGAGATGAAGTGATTTCTTCTTTTTTTTAAACCCGGGTTTGATTTATGCGCGTGAGTGTTTGTTTACGAAGAGGTGCGAAGGAAGATAGGCAAATTGGACAGGATTTATCATGGCGTATATACAGCAGGGCGAGAAGGGATTGGTTAGGAGTTAACCGCTGACGTCATACTATTCAGCGAATCATGAGCCTTAGTGTGCATGACGTCATGACTCTTGACCAATCACCGCGGAAGATAGACGCCCCTGTCTTTCATTTCATTATTTAAGCCGGAACCTCCCCTAACAAAGTACAAATTACAGGCCTTCAGTACTTTAAAGAGCACCCGAGCTTTGCGAAATACATTTGTTTTCAAGACTAATTATTTTGAAAAAAAAAAATCATGTTTGACGAGGGGAGTTAAGAAGTAAAAAAAAAGCTGAAAATACAAATCATCCTGAGAACTCAAAACAAAAGGATGAAAGGGGAATGAGAGCGGGGATTTTGGGTATAATTACAAAGGAAGAGAAATGAATATTTATAGAGTCGCCTCGCGTGAGGAAGCGCAACTTCTCCTCTTCCTCCTCCTTCCCTCTCCCTCCTCCCCTCCTCCCCCTCCCCGTATCACGCGGGAAACGAAAATGGTGAATAATGCCGACTCTTAAATTAACCCGCTGAAAAATGGCGCTTAATTAGACGTAAATATCACCAGCCATTTGTCTTGTTGTTTTTCCCCCATGTATTTCCCCATTTTTTTCCTTCACTCCTTCTCTCCCATGCACCGTCTTTATCTGTATGTGTGTCTGTCTGTGTATATCTATTTTTTTCTCTTTATTCCACCGCCCTCTTTTCCTCTCCATTATTTTCATGTGCTTTCATGTGCATTTTCATCATCTTCCCTCCCTCACCCCCTCTCTCTCTCTCTCTCTCTCTCTCTCTCTCTCTCTCTCTCTCTCTCTCTCTCTCTCTCTCTCTCTCTCTCTCTCTCTCTCTCTCTCTCTCTCTCTCTCTCTCTCTCTCTCTCTCTCTCTCTCTCTCTCTTCCTCTCCCCCTCTCTTCCTCTCTTCCTCCCTTCCTCCCTTCCTTCCATCTATCTTCCATCCTTCCTTCCTTCTCTCTCTCTCTTCTCCCCGGCCGTGATTTTCCCCTCGGAAGGCAGCGAAGATTTCCCCTCGCTTATCACCCTCCTTCTCTTGCACACGCACACGCTCGCACACCTGTAGAACAGCAAGGTAATTGGGCGCAGGTTGTTGATCGCGTTGCATAAACAGGCCCGACTTACATTGCAGCGTCTTGCGAGCTTTCACTTTCTTTGCTGGGTGGGGAGGTGTAGCCCTTTTGTTGTTGTTGTTGTTTTTGTTGTTAGATGTATTTGTTTTTCTTTTTTTAATATGCGTCTTTGGACTTTTTGTTTTGTTTTGTTTTGTTTTTCGTGTTTTTTTGTTTTTATTTTGTGTCCTACGTTTTTTCGTTTTTTTTTCGTTCCTCTTTCTTCTTTACTGGTTTCTCTCATTCTTCGTCCATTCTCCTTTCCTTGAAGTTTTCTTTCCCCCCCTTTTTCCTTTTTTTTTTCCTTCTTTCTTCCTTCTTCATACGTCACCTGGATCCTCATCGTCTGGGAATCAACGTCAGCTTGGTCGGACAGGGTCAATGTACTCTCGAAAATTAATTTATCTTTACTTCCTCTTCTCCCTCTTCCCCCTCTGCTCCCTCTTCTCCCTCGATCTCGCATATTCCTTCTCCCTCGATCTCTCCCTCTCCATTGCTCCTTACACTCTTTCCCCTTCTCCTCTTCCTCCTCTCCCTTCCTTTCCCCAACCCCTCTTAGTGTCTTCATTCCTCCCTCTCCCTTCCCACTCCCTTCTTCACTCCCTTCCCCCCTTCCTTCCCTCCTCCCCTTGTCCCTCCCTTTCACCCTCCCTCCCCCGTTCCCTGTTGAACTTGACCACAGCAAGCCAGCCGTGAAGCCATGAAGACAGCTGGGAAAGGGGAAGGGGAGGGGGGAGGGGGGAGAGGGGAGAGGGGAGAGGGAATTACCCACCAAGAGGGAAGAATGAGAGAGGGTGAAGTACTATATGTCTATATCTGGGGGAGGGGGGGGGTAGCAAAGGCAATAATTGATTATGTTCGAGAATGGAAGCGAATGGTAATGTGACAAAGGAAACGGACATGAAATGGAAAAGGGGGATTGAAAAGGAAATAGAGATATATACGTATATTGGCCCCCCCATAGGGAAGGGGGAGAGGAGAGAGAGAAGGAGAGGATTGAAGAAAGAATGAAAGGGAGAGAGAGACCCTACCGCGCCTACAGCATCCAACCCTCTGCCGCCGCCACATCCGTCCACGCGCTCTCCCCGGCGCCCCCCCTCACACCTGAGTGACCCTCCCGTGAGTGAGTGACGAGTGAGTGAGTGAGTGAGTGAGTGAGTGAGTGAGTGAGTGAGTGAGAGAAGGGAGAGAGAGAGAGAGATGAGCGGAGAGAGAGAAGTGAGGGGAGAGAGAGAGAGAGAGAGAGAGAGAGAAGAATGAAAGGGAGACTTTGTGGGGTGAGTGATGAGAGAGAGAGAGAGAGAGAGAGAGAGAGAGAGAGAGAGAGAGAGAGAGAGAGAGAGAGAGAGAGAGAAAGAGAAAGAGAAAGAACTTCGAAGAGAGAGTAAATATACCGCACTGTATGTATACATATATATGTATGTATATATATAAAAAAAAATGATAATAATAATAATTCCACATGAAGAGTAAAAGAAGGGAAAAAGACCAGAAGCAAAATGCAAAGAAACAAAAACAAACAAACAAACAAACAAGCGGAAGACAGCGCCACGAGACAGCCGATTTTGATCCCCTTATTCCACGGTCCCTTTGCAAGACGCCGCTCGCTCGCCCGCCCGGAAATCCCGAATATGGAAATGTATGCGTGTATGTGCCGGCCTGTCGCGGGGGGGAGGGGGAGGTTGTTTGGGGCTATGTTGATGGGGGAGTTATGGGGGAAGGGAGGAGGGGAAGGGGAGAAGGGTAGGGATGGGATGGGATGGGAAGGGGGAGAGGGAGGGGAAGGGAAGGGATAAGGGGGGATGGAGGGGAAGGGATAAGGGAGGAAGCGAGATTAAGGGATGGGGGAAAGGGAGAGGAAGGGATAGGAGATAAGGAGGAAGAGGAGGAGGAAAAGGAGGGGAGGGGAGGGGAGAGAGAGAGGGAAGAGAGACAGGGAGCTGGGGAGGGGAGAGAAGAAAAGAAAGAGGGAGAGAGAGCGAAGAGGAAGGGAGGGGAGAGACCAGAGAGATCGGGGGGAGAAGGGGAGAGGGGGAAGGGGGGTGGGAAGCCATGAGCCATAAAAGAGCCTTTATGGTGTAGCAACATGTTTATTGCCCGAGAGGAACGACTGGCTTCACCTATCTGTCTACTCGCTTCCCCTCCCACCCTTGCCCCTTTCTCCCTCTTCCTCTTTCTCCTCCCCTTGTTCTCCTTTCCCCCTTTTCGCCTCCTCCCTTACTCCCTCCCTCCCTCTGTCACGTTCCTTCTTTCCTTTTCTCTCTCTTTTCTCTCTCTCTCTTTCTCTCTCTCTTTCTCTTTCTCTTTCTCTTTCTCTTTCTCTTTCTCTCTCTCTCTCTCTCTCTCTCTCTCTCTCTCTCTCTCTCTCTCTCCCTCTCTCTCTCTCTCTCTCTCCTCTCTTCCCTCTCCTCCTCCCCTCTCCTCTCTTCTTCTCTCGAATCTCCGTCATCCTCATCTTCTCCTCTCTCTCCCTCTCATCAATTCTCTCTCTTCTCTCTTCATCCCTCCCTCTCCCTCTGTCCCTGCTACGTCCCCTCTCCCGTTCTCTCTCTCTCTCTCTCTCTCTCTCTCTCTCTCTCTCTCTCTCTCTCTCTCTCTCTCTCTCTCTCTCTCTCTCTCTCTCTCTCTCTCTCTCTCTCTCTCTCATTCTCTCTCTCATTCTCTCTCTCTCTCTCTCTCTCTCTTGTTCCTCTCCTCTTCCTCCTCTCTATCCCTTCTCTTCTTTCTTATCCGTTCCTCCTATTCCCATTTCTCCTCCTCCTCCTCTCCACCCCTTCTCTACTTTCTTATCCGTTCCTCTTATTCCCATTTCTCCTCCTCCTCCTCTCCACCCCTTCTCTACTTTCTTATCCGTTCCTCTTATTCCCATTTCTCCTCCTCCTCCTCGTTACTGTCCCCTCTTCGGGCATTGCGAGGGGGCAGGGGTGGGGGGGGGGCAAGAAGGGGAGAAGGGGAAAGAGAACACGCATGGCAGTCTTGGCGTGTTGCGGCGTGGGTGATTATTTTGTGTGTGTGTGTGTGTGTGTGTGTGTGTGTGTGTGTGTGTGTGTGTGTGTGTGTGTGTGTGTGTGTGTGTGTGTGTGTGTGTGTGTGTGTGTGTGTGTGTGTGTGTGAGTGTGTGTGTGTGTGTGTGTATGTGTATGTGTGTGTGTGTATGTGTGTGTATGTGTGTGTGTGTGTGTGTTGTGTGTGTGTGTGTGTGTTTAGTGTGTGTTTTGGTGTTTGTGGTGGGTGGGGGTGTGTTAGCTTTGGGTTGGTTGTTGCTTGTAGTGTTTTGTGTTTTAAGTGTTTGGTTGTCTGGTTGTATGCGTATGTATTAGTCTCTGTATTTATATAGGAGAGGAAGACAGACGGACAGACAGAGACAGAGACATAAAGATCTCCTTAAAGATCTCCTTTTTAAACATTGGCCACGTGGAGCACACTAAAGCATGAAGTTCGCTGTTAGTGAGTAGTGAGCAGGGAGGGGGAAATTGAATGGGGGATGACGGGGAGGGGGGGGATGGGGGGATGGGGCGGGGGGGAAGGGGGGGGAGGGGGGGAGGGAGGGAGGGGGAGGGGGAAGGGAGAGAGGGAAGGAGGAGGAGGGGAAAGGAAGAAAGTATAGGATGTGGGGCTTGTAGCATGTTTATCTAGAGAGGTGAAGGAGCGGCACTGTTTTGACTCAGTGGTATGTGGGGATAGTTGAGAGAGGGAGGGTGAGTGGGTGTTTGGGTGGGGTGGGGTGGGGTGGGTTGGGTAGGCATAATCCTAGCTTTGACTCTCCCCCTCCCCATTTCCCCTCTAGGGACGGTAGAAATGGGAGGGGAGGAAAGAGGGGAAAGCGAACATGGGACGGAAGGGGCGGGGCGTTAGAAGAAGGGAAATCTGAATTTAAAAAAAAGGGAGAATGGAAAGATCTGGATAGGGTGATGATGGGGGGGAGCGGGGTATAAGAGGAAAGAAAGATCAGAAAACGTAGAAGAAAAAGTGAGAAGAAGAAAAAGAGGAAGAGAAGAGAAGAGAAGAGAAGAGAAGGAAAAGGGGTGAAAAGGTTTGTACAAATAGGGTAGCTTTGGAGAGAGAGAGAGAGAGAGAGAGAGAGAGAGAGAGAGAGAGAGAGAGAGAGAGAGAGAGAGAGAGAGAGAGAGACGGAACGGAGGGAAGGGTGGGAGGGACCTGAAGAAGGAGGGGGAGACGAGGAGGCAGTGGGAGAGGGACCCCCGCCACCAGCGCGGACGGAGAGAGAGGGGGAGAGGAGGGGGGGGGTGTAGGAGAGAAGAGAGAGAGGAGGAGAGAGGAAGAGAGACAGAGACAGAGAGGGACAAGAAGTAGAGGACAAGTGAAGCAAGGAGTCAAGGAGAAAGGAAAGGAGGAGAGAAGGAATAAAGGGGGGAGCTGAGAAAGAAATTGATAGGTCGTGATGAGCGCCTTTGATTTCCAGCAATTTTGAAAGCGCGCGCGGTCGGGGCGAGCGAGTTACTGGTGGTCTGAATAGATCTTTTCAGTGCGTGAATGCGTGCGCCGCTTCAGAGCTTCAGATGCTTTTAATCAAATATTGCATTCGACAATTGTGATCCTTGCATCCCCCCCTCCCTTCTTCTCTCTTCTCATCTCTCCCTCATCATCATTTCATCATTTCGTGTTTTGCCTCCTTCTCTTTTCCACCCCCCCTTTTCTTTCATTTCTCTGTCTACCTGGCTGTCTCATTGTCTCTCATTATTTGTCTGTCACCCTCTTTGGGTCTTGCTATGTCCTCCATCACCCCCCCCCCTCCTCCTCTCCCCCATCATAGTTTTCTACCATTTCCCCCGCCTCAACAGTCTCGGCGATTTTTTTTTTCTCTTTTTTTCAAGGGGGGTTAGGTGTAGTTGATTTCTTGCATTTATTTATATGTTTTTGTTTTTGTTCACATTAGTTTAAACCAGGAACTTGTGCTGTTTTGACTGTTGGCGCTAAATTGATATATGAATTGCCGATTTATTTTTTAATTTACAGAAAACTCTAGAACCATTCGCGGGATCTTTTTCCTTTTTTCCTTTTTTATCCAACCTTCACAAAGTTTTATCATTTAGTCCTTTCACCAAGTTCCCCTTCGTCCTCGCCTTTTCTTTTCCGTCAGGGATAAATGGGGAAAAAAGTCTCCGCAAAAGGCAACTCCAGAAACTTCTTTTTTCCTGTTCTCTTTTCCTCTTTTCTCCTACCTTTCCTTTTCCTGCCTAACCTTCATCTCTTTATTCTTATTCTGTTGCATCCTCATATTCCTCTTTTTATTCATGTGATTTCCCACGCTGGCGTTCTTGTTATCATTGCTATTGTTATTGTTATTGTTGTCGTTGTTGTTATTGTTATTGCCTTTTAAGACATCCGGGACACCGCAGTGAACAGCCACAGGCAGTACTGGTCACAAGGGTGCGATTTCACTGTAGGGGAGTCGCAGTGTCAATATGAGCCTATAGCGGACCCCCTGAAGGTGCTGTCCCCACCATTGCACATAAAATGGAGTCTTATGAAACAACTTGCCACTTGATAAGGGGGGTTCGCAGCCTCCAACCACCTTGTTCCCTGACCTGTCCGAGGCAAAGGTCAAAGCCAGTGCGTGTGCGTCTTCGCTGGACCGCAGAATTGGCCATGAAGCTCAGCTGGGGAAAGAAGCTTGGGGGAAGAAGCTCTAGCGTAGCGGGTTAAGGGGCAATCCCAGGATGATGTGGAATAGGTCGGGGACGCTGGTGAAGGATGTCAGGAAGTCAGGATGTCAGGATGGCCCTCCGAGTCCCTATCCTTCGTGCTCTTCTTGACAACAGGGTAGCATAATCAGAGGGGCATGGCGTGCGCTTCCTCCCAAGATATACTGGACTTCGAACGCCATAACTAAGAGTATATAACGAAAACATAGTGGAAGACTTTCTTTAAGGGGCTCGGTCTTGAAAGTGATTTACACATTACGTTCGCAAATGTCGAAAAGTTGGTAAATTTTTAGATAACGTTATCAAAATTTTTATATACCTTAAGTGTGGGTGCGTGTAAAATTAGCTTCAAGTGTTGTTTTTATTCAGATCTTATGGAAATTAGATTGTGCAAATTTGCCCGGGTTTTGCATAGAGTGCTGGGTGATTTCTTAATTTCATCATCCAGGTCACAGAAGCAAAGTGAATAATGGCCCGTTTATATACTTTTATATTATATGCCATCAGGAAGAACACGTAGTACCTGGGAACAAAGTTTGTGTTCAGTACTGTTTTGTTCCTGTTCTTATTTATTTTGTTTTTTGTTATTATTATCACTATCATTATCATTATTTTTGTTGTTGTTATTACAATCTGTGTTTGTTATTATTATCATTTACCTTTACCTTTACCTTTTATGCCTTTTCTTTCTGTTCTTCCCCTCATCCTCTTTTCCTCCCTCTCCCCCCCCCCTCCCTCTTCCTCTCCCTCTCCCTCTCCCTCTCCCTCTCCCTCTCTCCACCCCCAAGTCGGAATCCTTAAGAGAGGAGTCGTGAAGCGGCCGGTTTCGCTGTGCATAAACTCGGGGATGATGTTGAAGTGCAACGTCGTGAAGGTGGAAGGGAATAAAGATAGTGAGTGATGAAAATGGTGATGATGATGGTGATGATTATGTTTTTTTTTATGGTGCGCGGGAGTATTAGTAGCTTTAGTGTCGGTCGGTGGTATTATTATTAGAGCTAATGCTACTGATAATGTCCATGCTGACTATTGCTATTTGTATTGCTAATGCAGAAACTATTGTTACGACTTTTCACCACCCACCACCACAATCTCTACCATCATTATCATCACTATCACCACCATCATCATCATTATCATCATCACCATCATCATTATCATTATCACAACCATCATTATCATCACCATCATCATTATCATTATCACAACCATCATTATCATCACCAGCACAACCAGATTAAGATTTTTTTTTTTTTTTTAACGGAAAACGACCGAAAACGCGAGAAAGATAACGAAAAGAAAGGAAAGTTCGTGAATTCGGAACAATCGCCGAAAGGAAACCGCAAGATTAATAAAAAGGGGAGAGTTAGAAACAGATGGAAAATATTTTAGACAAAAAAAAAAAAAAAATAGTAAAGGCGGGAGAGAGAAAACGACAGGCGGAGAGATTTGAGAAGGAAGGAAGTCGGCGAGGAAAGAGGAGAAGGGGAAGGGAGGAGAGGGATGGAAGGAAGGAAGGTAGGTAGGTAGGTAGGTAGGTAGGTAGGTAGGTAGGTAGGTAGGTAGGTAGGTAGGTAGGTAGGTAGGTAGGTAGGTAGGTAGGTAGGTAGGTAGGTAGGTAGGTAGGATGAAGGGAGAAGGAGAGAGGAGGAGAAGGGAGGAAGGCAGGATGAAGTGAAAAGGAGAGAGGAGGAGAATGGAGGAAGGAAGGAAGGAAGGAAGGCAGGATGAAGGGAAAAGGAGAGAGGAGGAGAAGGACGGAAGAAAGGACGGTAGGACGAAGGGAGGAGATGGACGGGAGGAAGGAAGGCAGGATGAAGGGAGAAGGAGAGCGGAGGAGGAGGATGGAAGGAAGGGCAGTAGGATGAAGAGAGAAGAGAGAATAAGGAAAGAATCCCGAATCACCGCCCCCCCCCCCCTCACATCTGAGGGCGTGACAATCCCTTTTGATGTGTGTGAGCCGAAAGAAATGTTGCATGTTGCAGCGGGTGGGCGAGCGGGCGTGTGCAAGGTTTGGGTGGCCGATACATTATGGATGAGATGGGCGTGGAGGCGTGTGTATGTGTTTGAACCTGGGTTTGGGAGGGAGGGAGAGAGAGAGAGAGAGAGAGAGAGAGAGAGAGAGAGAGAGAGAGAGAGAGAGAGAGAGAGAGAGAGAGAGAGAGAGAGAGAGAGAGAGAGAGAGAGAGAGAGAGAGTGTGTGTGTGTGTGACGGGGGGGGGGGAGGGGGGGGTTAGTAGGTGTGGGTATAGAAGGTAGGGAGTAAGGATCAGGGGGTGAGGGGTTGGGCGTAAAGCAGAGCGGATGATGGGCGGGAAGGACAGTGGAATGTGGGCGTGAATGGCGAGGAAATGGTGCGGGCGCGGAGGGGAAGGAAAAAAAGGGAGACGGTGGTGGTTTGTATGTCTGCGTGTGTGTGTGTGTGTGTGTGTGTGTGTGTGTGTGTGTGTGTGTGTGTGTGTGTGTATTTGTGTCTGTTTGCGCGCACGCGTTTGTAGGTGAGACACAGACAGACAGACAGACAGATAAACAAACAAAGGGAAGACAATCACAGACAAATACGCGGTGCCGGAGCGAGAGAGAGAGAGAGAGAGAGAGAGAGAGAGAGAGAGAGAGAGAGAGAGAGAGAGAGAGAGAGAGAGAGAGAGAGAGAGAGAGAGAGAGAGAGAGAGAGAGAGAGAGAGAGAGAGAGAGAGAGAGAGAGAGAGAAGGACAAAGAGACGAGCAGACGGAGAAAAAGCGTCCGAGCGACAGAGCGAGGGAGGGAGAAGGCCGTGTGAGCGAGCGAGCGAGAGAGCGAGCGAGCGAGAGAACGAGCGTCTTTGGGGGCAGGACGCGATAAACGCCTTTGCTTCTTCCCTTTGCGTCTCCCTCAGGGCTCGGCCACGGTCACCAACTGCCGTCCGCCTCTGCCCGAGCTCCTCCTCCTCCTCCTTTTCCTCCTCCTCCTCCCCCTCCTTCTCCTCCTTCTCTTCGTCTTCCTCCTCCTCTTTCTCCTCTTTTTATTCCTCCCCCTCCTTTTCCTCTTCTTTTTCCTCCTCCTCCTTCTCTTTTTCCACCTTTTTCTCCTTCTCCTCTTTCTCTTCCTCCCCCTCCTCCTCCTCCTCCTATTTCTCCTCCTCTTTTTCCTCCTCTTCTTCTTCTTTCTCTTCTTCTTCCTCCTCCTACTCCTGTTCTTCCTCCTCTTCCTCATTATCTTCATATTCATCCTTCTCTACCTTCTTCTATGCTCAGACTCCTTATTCTCTCTCTCTCTCTCTCTCTCTCTCTCTCTCTCTCTCTCTCTCTCTCTCTCTCTCTCTCTCTCTCTCTCTCTCTCTCTCTCTCTCTCTCTCTCTCTCTCTCTCTCTCTCTCTCTCTCCTTCATATTGTACCGCATCTTCCTTCCTACCCTACTCCTCCTCCTCCTCCTCCTCCTCCTCCTCCTCCTCCTCCTCCTCCTCTCCCTTCTCCTCTTCATCTGTCTCCTCCTCCGTCTCTTTCTTCTCCATTTAGTCTGTCTCCTCCTCCGTCTCCTTCTTTTCCTCCTCC
>NW_028234435.1:2558213-2565713 GCF_977035675.1 Penaeus japonicus
CACACACACACACACACACACACACACACACACACACACACATACTGCCCCCCCCCTCACCTCCATACCCCCAACCCCTCAGCGCACAGATCGCGCTATAGGTAATCGATCTTGTCAAGAAGGAAACGCAAATGCCGAAGACGAGAGAGACAATAGTCGCAAGAACAGGGGGGGAGGGGGGAGAAGGGAAAAGGGGAGGGGGGAAGGGGGTAGGGGGGAAGGGAGAAGGGGAAGGAGAAAGGCAGAGAGGTAGACGGAGCGAAAGCTCGTGAGGTCCACTCGAGGGGAAGAGGGAGGGGGGAGGGGGGTGTACGGAAGGAGGGAGGAAGGGAGGAGATAATAGGTAGAAGGGAAATGAGATGGGAATGAGGGAAAGAGCGGGATGAAAGGAAAGAAGGAAGACAATATTTGAGAGAAAGAGAGAGAGAGAGAGAGAGAGAGAGAGAGAGAGAGAGAGAGAGAGAGAGAGAGAGAGAGAGAGAGAGAGAGAAAGGAAAGGGAAAGAGGAAGGTAGATATAACAGAAGATCGTAAGAGAAGAGAGAAGAGAGAGAGAGAGAGAGAGAGAGAGAGAGAGAGGGAGAGGGAGAGGGGAGCAAGGAATCAGAAGAGGCCTCTCAGAAATTAAGATATCTGAAGACTGCCAAGCTATCACAGGCCGAGATATGAAAAGGAAGATCAAAGACTTTTCAAGACAAGAAAATCATTGAACCAAATCAAAGAGGAGGAAGAAGAGGGGAAAAAAAAGAGGAGCGCGCGCGTAGGCGACTTTGTGTACGTACGTCCGTGTGCGTGTCCGTATATGCCTGTGTGCGCATGTCGAGCGAACAAAAAGAAAAAAAAAAGAAAATAATATTGATTTAGCCAAGTTAATGAGCGACAAATTCAGACACTTTGATCAGGCGAGCGTGGCCGCCCTTCCGAGGGATACTGGGGGGTGGGGGGGTGGGGGATTAGAAGAGGAGAGGGGAATAGGGGGAGGGGGGGAGGGGGGAAACTAGGGCCTGTCACTAAGGAATCGACTGTGTGAATGGGACCTTCCCTGCAGATCTCAATCACGACGACCTTCCTCTGGGGGCGTGTGGGCGGTCAGGATCAGGGTAGGACGAGGGGGAAGGGGGAAGGGGGAGATTTAGAAGATATTGTTGGCGTGTTCTCGTTCTCAGTTTTCGTTTTCCTTCTCCTATTCTTTGACTTGATTTTGGTTGGAGTTTACTTCTCCTTGGCTCTCCACTGCTTCTGCTTCATCCTGCTTTCTCTCTCTCCCTTCCTTCCTCCCTATCCTTCTCTCCTCCTTTGGTTCCTTATTTTGTGTGTGTGTGCGTGTGCGTGTGTGTGTCGATGTCTTTAATATATTTTATAATATATCATATATAATATATATAAATATATATATATATATATATATATATATATTGCATAGTATATCGATATATTTATATTTATATTTTGATATTTATATATTTATATATTGTGTTGTGTGTTGTTAAGTGTACTTGGGTTGTGTATATATAATATATATATATATAAATATATATTTATCACTATATGTTTGTATGTATATATATATATATATATATATATATATATATATATGTATGTATGTATATATGTATGTATGTATGTATGTATGTATGTATGTACATATGTACAACATATTTATTTATTTTTCATTTATTTATCTATTTATCTATTTATGTATACGCATTCAGACTTATACGTGTATACATTCATATGCACTTGCTAATACATACATTTGCCTTGTTTTATGTGTTGGCCTTTCGTCATGTTTTATTCGTTCTATTTATTATTCCGTCGGCGAGATGTGGGCGATTCTCGGCGATTTCATTTCTCTTCTCTGCCCTTTGGGGGTGTTTGTGGTTTGTGGTAGTTGGGGGGTTTTGGTGTTTGGTGTCTGGTGTTTCTTACTAGGTCATGTTGGTTGTGGTTGGTTTTGGGGTTGGTAGGTCTGTGGTTTGGGTGTAGGTCGTGTGGTGGGTTCTGGTCGGTCTTTTGGGTTCGTTTGGTTTTCGTTGTGGTTGGTAGGTGGTTGGTGTTCGGTGTATTGGGTTTTTGGGTGGGGTGTCTGGTCTGTGGTAGGTTATTGGGTGGGTGGTCGTTGGGTTTGGTGTGGGTGTTGGTCTTTGTAGGTGTCTCCGTCTGGTTGGTTTTTCCGGCGCTCGTCCCGCCATCCGTCCCGGGGGAAATGTGGGAATAACCTTTCTTTCTCACTCACTCTCACTCACTCACTCACTCACTCACTCACTCACTCACTCCGTCTCCCTCCCTAACTCTCTCTCTCTTTCTCCTTCCCTCCGAGTCTCTCCCTCGCTCCCTCCCTCCCTCCGTCTATTTTCTCGCTCCATCCGTCTCACTCCCTCCATCCCTCCCTCCGTCTCTTTTCTTGCTCCCTCTGTCTATCTCCCTCCTTCCCTCCGTCTCTCTCCCTCTCCTTCTCTCCCTCACTCAGTCCCTCCATCTCTTTTCTCGCTCCCTCTGTCTGTCTCCCTCACTCCCTACCTCCGTCTCTTTTCTCGCTCCCTCTGTCTCCCTCCCTCCCTCCTTCCCTCACTCCCACCCTCCGTCTCTTTTCTACTTCCCTCCGTCTCCCTCCCTCAATTCACTCACTCCCTCCCTCACTCTCACCCTCCGTTTCCTTTCCCCGCTCCCTCTGTCTGTCTCCCTCCCTCCCTCCTTCCCTCACTCCCACCCTCCGTCTCTTTCCTCGGTCCCAGCTGAAGTTCCTCTTCTGGTGTTCGCAGGGGGAACTTGTGCGTCTCGGAGGAGCTGGACTTTCCTCTCTCGCTCTCTTGGGTTTTGCTTTTATTTACGTCTTTTTTTTGTTAATGTGATTGTCGTTGTTGTTGTTGTTGTTGTTGTTGTAGTAGTACTTTGTTTATTTACTCTTTTTTTTGTCCTCCCCTCAGTCTGATTCTGTCAGCTTTTTCCCTTCTATTTTTTTCTCCTCCTCTTCGCGATACCCTTTACATCTTATTCTCCTTCTTGAATGTCACTCGTCTCCTTCATCTTCCCCTTTTCCCTTCTTCCCTTCTTCTCTTCTTTCTATCTTTTTCTTCTTTCCTATCACTTCCTTTCCCCCGCCTCTCCCCACTCAACCCTCTATCCCCTATCACCTACCCCCTATCACCCCCCACCCCCACCCTGACTGGCCGCGGGCCAAAGCCAGCCTCCTTCCTCCTTCCTTCCCCCCGCCCGTCTGCCCGCCCCTCGGCTAGAGCACGGGCGCACTCGCTTATAAAAGCTGCCTCCGCGTCTCTCTCTCTCTCTCTCTCTCTCTCTCTCTCTCTCTCTCTCTCTCTCTCTCTCTCTCTCTCTCTCTCTCTCTCTCTCTCTCTCTCTCTCTCTCTCTCTGTCTGTCATATTCTCTCATTCATTTTCTCATTCGCTCGTTTTCTCACCTTACTTCCCTCCTTCTTCCTGTCCTCCCTCTCCCTCTCCTACTACTACTACCCCCCCCCCCCCCCCCCCCCGGTGAGAAGTGAGACGTCCGCCGCCCTCCCAAGGTCGCCCTTCGCTGCCGTCGGGCCCCATAAACCGGCGGGGTTTATCGGCGAGGGGGATATATATATGGATGCGTGTGTTTGAAGGAGGGGGTGAGGGGAGGTGGGGGAGTGGGAGTGGGAGTAGGAGTGGGGTTGAGGGAAGGAGGGAGGGTGTGGGTGAAGGGAATGGGGATGAGGGTGAGGGTGTAGTGTGGGGGGAAGGGGAAGGAGGGGGAATGAGGGTGAGGGTGTGGTTGGGGGAAGGGATGGAGGGGGGAAAGGGAAGGGAGAAGGGCTTGGGGCTGTTGGTTGTCTTGTTTATGTTGTTGGGGAGGGAGGGGTGGAAGGAGGAGACTGTAGGGGGGGGCACACAAGAGAGAGAGAGAGAGAGAGAGAGAGAGAGAGAGAGAGAGAGAGAGAGAGAGAGAGAGAGAGAGAGAGAGAGAGAGAGAGAGGGGGGCATATGTGTCTGTTTATGTGTGACTGACTAACTTTTTCATCCAGTTTTACGACTCAAGTTCGGAGTCTTGTACTGCAGCCATCTTCCTCTTTACGGGGAAAATACGACAAACTTTCCTTTTTATTGTGGATGCGCTTTTTAACCCCTTCCCTCTCCTCCCTCTGTCCCTCTCCTCCCTCCATCATCTGTGAGAGGTGTGGGGGTTAAGGGGAGAGAACCCAAAATTCTCTTCGAAAAGTTCCATCTGCTCTAAGGCTACCACGCGCTCCCCGTCCGTACCCACGTGCCCGCGTCCACGGCCCTCCGTCCTTGCTCTTGGCCTTGCTTGCTTGTGGCAGGCAGTAGGAACAGAATATGCACGGGGGAGGTGGCGTTATAGCAATCACATAGAGAGGTCTGTTTGTTTGTGTGACTCCCTCCCAGCTTCTCTGCCTGTTTCTTCCTTCTTTCTTTGTCTGACTTCCTGTCTGCCTACCTCTCTCTCCTCTACTTCTCTATCTGTCTGTCTCCCTTCTTTCCCTCACCCCTCCGTACCACTTTCTTTTTTCTTTCTTTCTCTCTACGCCACTCCCACCCAGCTCTCCTTCCTTCCCTCCCTCCGTTCTCTCTCTCTCTCTTCCTCCCTCCCTCCCTCCCTCCCTCCGTCTCTCTCTCTCTCTCTCTCTCTCTCTCTCTCTCTCTCTCTCTCTCTCTCTCTGCCTCTCCCTCTCTCTCTCTCTCTCTCTCTCTCTCTCTTCTTCTCTCTCTCTCTCTCTCCCTCTCCCTCTCCCTCTCTCTCTCTCTCTCTCTCTCTCTCTCTCTCTCTCTCTCTCTCTCTCTCTCTCTCTCTCATAGAGGGTAGAAGGGGGAGAGGAGTGCACGCGCGCTGTCCATCAGGAATAATGCTTTTTTGTGGAGTTGGAATTATAATTGCATTAGTTCGTGATTTTTACCACATCCATTATCTGTCAGTGGAGAGTAGTGTTGTTTTGTTGTTATTGTTGTTGTTGTTTTTTCGGAGTCAGGAATCACCTATTAGGTTTTTGTCATGGTTGCTGTTGTCTGGTCGTTGCATCGTCACTTGCACCAAGCTCTTTAATTTGGGTTATTATCCTCAGTGTCATTAGCTCCATTGCCGTCGCTACGTTTCTGTCATTAAACGCTACGAGAGACAGACGGACAGACAGACAGACAGACAGACAGACAAAGCGAGCGAGCGAGAGGTTAGCAGGTTCAGTCCGACCGATGCCAGTGCCAGTGTAGTGCCAAAAGTGTCGGCATTATATTTTAACGTTTCATTTGCTCGCCCGGAGTTATTTTCGATTCCGGGGTTGATGATGATGCTGATGATGATGATGATGGTGTTGAAGGTGATGGTGATGAGCGGGAGGATGGGGTGAGGGGGGGGGGGCTGGGATGTCAATGATGGTGTGATGATGTGAGAAATTAAAGTAATGGTGATTTGGGTGGTGGTGAGAAGAGTTATGATGGAGGCGATAGAGAACTGGGATGGTGGTGATGATGATGATGAAGATGGTGGTGATGAGAGGAAAGGCGTTGTAAGATTTCAGCAAGAAAAAGAAAGTTGACTATAACATTCCCAAATATTGGTAGAAATGTATAGATAATCAAGATGATTGTAATGATAATGATAATCATAATGAGAGTAATTATGTAAATGATAGTACCGGTATTTCTACCACTATTTCTGACGCCCGGGTGGTTGATGATCGTAATGATAGTCGCTGTAATGACACTGACCTATCAAACAATCAATCAATCAATCAAGGCACCATCGTCGTGTCACAGAAAAGACAGCTCTGGCACGCTACGCCAAGGCATTTTCCTCTCTCCTTCTTCTCTTTATTTTTCTCCTGATTTTTTTTCTCCCTTGTTTGTTGTTGTTGTTGTTATTTTGTTGTTGTTGTTGTTGCCGCTGCTGCTACTGTTGTTGTTGTTTTCCTGTTCTGAATAGGTATTTTGGGGTGGCTTCTTTTCTCTTTGTTTATTTGATTTTTATTGATATGATGTTTTATGGCAATATTGTTAGCTTCATTAATGTTGTTTTTATTATATTCCGCACTTCTGTTATTGCAATGTTTGTTTCATGCAAATTATTAGAAGGGTTATTATTACCGCGCCAATTAGCGCCGATAACACTATTAACATTAGAATTGATATCCTAATTTTCATGATTTGTAAACGATAGATAAAAACGGCAGAAAAGCGCGGCATCCATTAGCGACACGTCCCCCACGGCGCCGTCGGGGCAAACTTACGGTAACTGCAGGCAGCGGCGGTTGCAGTTGCTTTTAATAGAGTAGGGCGAGTCATGAGACACCCCCCTCTCCCCCCTACCCCTCCCCCTTTACCTCTTACCCCTCCCCCCCGCCTCACCCCACCGTTACCGATAAACTCTGCTCTTCCCTCCCCCTCCCTCTCCCTTCCCCTCTCCCTCTCTCTCTCCTTCTCCCTCTCTCTCTCTCTCTCTCTCTCTCTCTCTCTCTCTCTCTCTCTCTCTCTCTCTCTCTCTCTCTCTCTCTCTCTCTCTCTCTCTCTCTCTCTCTCTCTCTCTCTCTCTCCCTCTCTCTTTCTCCCCGCCCCCTACCCCCACCCGCCCTCGTCCCCTCCCCCTTTGGACATTTTACGGCTGGAAGCAAAGTTTACGTGTCCAATACCTTCCGTAGGGTCCGATTTGCTCGTGTGGGGGAAGGGGGAGGGGAGGGGAAGGGAGGGAGGGGAGGGAAGGGAAATGTGGCTATATTTTTCTTTCCCTTTTTTAAGGGGCGGGGGGTGGTCGGGGGGGGGTATAGGGGGGGGGGGGGGTAGGTCGGGGTTGGGGGGTGGGTGGGGACCGCGACATGGTTCCGGGGAAGCGGGGTGGGGGGGGGGGGACCGATCGAGGACTGATCATTTTGCCGTGTTTATGTATTTTTTTCGGGGCTGGTTTTTTATTTAGAATATTGATTTGAGTGTATAAGTTTTAAAAAATTGGTGTTGGAAATGGAGAATTCCAATTTTTAAAAAAGGTTAAATATTTTTTGTTTTATTTCTTTTACATATTTGTCTTTTCTTCATACATACATTTCCGTGTTTTGTTTTTGTTTTGTTTTGTTTTTTCTTGAAGTTTAGCCTCCTCCTTTTGTACATACGGTTAATTCCTCGACCGTGCATTCTGTATTTATCGATAACCGACCCGACCCGATCCGACCCGTCTCATTTCTACGGATTCCAGGACCTCGCATTTCGAACTCGTCATTAGCCTTCTCATCCGGCTTGGCCAGCGAATATCCGATACGGGGGGGCGGGGGGGGGGGAAGCGGAACGGAGAGTGTATTGTCCACGGCATGGGATGGGGGTTGGGGTAGAGGGGTGGGAGTGGGAGGGTAGGGGTTTAAGGGTTGAAGTGGGGTGTGTGGCTTATGGGTGGTCTGTGTGTGTGTGGGTGTGGGGGGGAGGTTGTGTGTGTGAGAGAGAGAGAGAGAGAGAGAGAGAGAGAGAGAGAGAGAGAGAGAGAGAGAGAGAGAGAGAGCGAGAAAGAGAGAGAGAGTGAGAGGAG
>NW_028234435.1:2570713-2580713 GCF_977035675.1 Penaeus japonicus
GTGTGTGTTTATTTGTGTGTGTGCGAGAGAGAGAGTGAGAGAGAGAAAGACAGATATCGTACGTGTTTTTGAGCCGCCGGCACTACCATCTGGGAAAGCGGCAGGAGAGAGAGAGAGAGAGAAGTGGGGGGGGGGGGTGATGTTATGGGGGTTACCTGAGGCGACCTTCCGTGATTATGATAATGAAGAGGGTGGCAGGGTCTCGCGCTCTTCCCTTCTCTCTCTCTCTCTCTCTCTCTCTCTCTCTCTCTCTCTCTCTCTCTCTCTCTCTCTCTCTCTCTCTCTCTCTCTCTCTCTCTCTCTCTCTCTCTCGCTCCTTATCTCTCTCTCTCTCTCTCTCTCTCTCTCTCTCTCTCTCTCCCCTCTTTTCTCTCTCTCTCTCTCTCTCTCTCTCTCTCTCTCTCTCTCTCTCTCTCTCTCTCTCTCTCTCTCTCTCTCTCTCTCTCTCTCTCTCTCTCTCTCTCTCTCTCTCCCTCTCTCTCTCTTTATCTCTTTTTGCATTTTGAATATGTATGTATATATATTTTTCTTTCATGGTGTATCACATCCCTTCTATTTTCTTTGTTTTTATCCTTTCCCTTCATCTCTATCTCCAGTCCCCTCGTCTCTCTTTCTCCGCCCCTTCTCTCTGTCTCTTCGCCCCCCCCCTCCCCTTTATCTCTCTTAGCCTTTCCCTCCTCCCCTCCTCCCCTCCTCCCCCCTCGTCTTCTCCCCTTTTCCACCCCTACCGCTTCCCTTCAGCTTCCCCTAACCCCCCCTTCCCCTCCTGCCTTCTGTGCCCCCGCCCCCCTTCCCCCCCGGCGCTCCCCCTCGGCTGCAACATGACCCGCGGAGTGGAGGAGTAGGGCTGCGGCGGCATGTAGAAGGTGATCCTTAATTAAAACTCCGACGCACAACTTTTTATCTCGAAAACTTTTCAATTCTTGAGACCTCGAGAGTCGCTCTTGTCTGATCTCTGAACGTTATCTCTCTCTCTCTCTTTCTCTCTCTCTCTCTCTCTCTCTCTCTCTCTCTCTCTCTCTCTCTCTCTCTCTCTCTCTCTCTCTCTCTCTCTCTCTCTCTCTCGCTATCTTTCTCTCCCTCTATTTCTCTCTCTCTCTCTGTCTCTCTCGCTATCTTTCTCTCTCTCTCTCTCTCTCTCTCTCTCTCTCTCTCTCTCTCTCTCTCTCTCTCTCTCTCTCTCTCTCTCTCTCTCTCTCTCTCTCCCTCTCTCTCTCTCCCTCTCTCCCTCTCTCTCTCACCCTCTCCCTCTCCTCCCTCCCCCTCTCTCCCTTTATCTCCCTTCCCCTTACCTCTCCCCCCCTACCCCCCCTCCCAAAGAAAAATGAGGGAGAATCCCCCTAAAAGCAATTCCCTTCGCTTCCTGCCTCCCTTTCATCCCCGTCGAATGCGTTTGGGCGCAGGAGAATAGACAGGGCTCTGTGCTGGGGAAGGGAGGAGGGGGAGGGGGGGGGAGGGAGAGTGGGGTACGTGTGGAGAAAAGGGGAGGGGGATGGGAGGGGGAGGGAGAGTGGGGTATGTGTGGAGAAAGGGGGAAGGGGATGGGAGGGGGAGGGAGAGTGGGGTATGTGTGGAGAAAAGGGGAAGGGGATGGGAGGGAGAGGGAGAGTGGGGAACGTGTGGAGAAAGGGGGAAAGGGATGGGAAGGGGGGAAGGGCAGTGTGGGGTAAGGGATAGAAGCACGGAGAGAGCGGGGGCACGGTAGGAGGGATCGGGGAGGGGGAGCGGCGCCCCTAATTGGATGTTGTCAGAATTCATCTCCTTTTTTAAGCTGCTCAGTGTCAATGGAGCATTTTTTTCTCTCTCCCTTTTTTGACATTCTGCTTTTTCTCTTTCATCTTTTTTTTTTTCATTTTGTCGTTATCCTTTCCCTGAAGCCACGCTGGTATTTTTCTTTCTTTCTTTCTTTCTTTCTTTCTTTCCTGTTCATTCTCAGTATCTCTATATCTATCTGTTTGTCTGTCTGTCCATCTACTTCACTCCATCCCCTCTCTTCCTCTCATCCCACCTCCCTTACTCTTCTCTCCTTCCCGAGGTGTTACTGTTGCTATTGATATAATTTTTGCAATCTTTATCACTTTCATCAGCAGCAACAGTTTCCTCTTTTGGAGCAGCGTTAATATCCAATTTGCGTGAGGGGGAAAGAGGCTTAAAAAGGCAATGGAAAATTTGGAACAAGAAGCACCACTGATTTTTTTTAAATGTTTTTTTCTTTTTCTTTTCTTTCTTTCTTTCTTTCTTTATCATAGATTTATTTATTCGTATATTTATTTACTTATTTATTTATTTATTTGTGGCGTGTGTGTGTGTGTGTGTGCGTGTGCGTTTGTGCGTGTGTGTGTGTGTGTGTGTGTGTGTGTGCGTGTGTATGTCTGTGTGTCTGTGCGTGTGTGTGTGATTTCCCGAGGAATATGTTTTTTTTTATCATACTCTTCCCCGAGCTGCGAGGCATGAAGTGTGAGGGTATTGGTGTGGTGGTGGTGGTGGGGGGGGGGGTAGAAGTGCTGAATACGAATCTGTCTTTTTCAGTTTCTTATGACTCGTAATATCTGGATTTTTCTCTTTTTCCCTTGTCCAGGAGAGAGAGAGAGAGAGAGAGAGAGAGAGAGAGAGAGAGAGAGAGAGAGAGTTGCAAAAGAACCGCCTAAGAGGAGAGAGAGAAGTAAAGGGATAAGAGAAGGGGAGAAAGAGGCAGTCGTGAAGGAGGAAGGAAGAATTTTAAAGAGAGGGAAGCAAGGAAGGGACGAGGGGAGAGGAGGAACGAAGGCGGCTGAAGGGTTGCCCCCCTCCTCCCCCTCCCCCTCCCCCTCTCGAGTAGGACTGCAGGGGGACGCCAAGTGCAAGGCTGGCACTCGGGCGGCCGCGTGCCCCTGCATACGCCTCCACCTGAGTCAGCGCTTCTTGGGCCGCTGCGACGGTTCTCTTTTTCGCTCTATGGGTCGAGTCTCACGGACGGTTGCGACATCCCTCTCTCGTCGCGTACCCCCCCCCCCCTCCCCTCCCCCCCAGGAGACGGGCACGCGCTGAAGGGGCGTTGAGTTGGATGTCGCTCACACATATGTACCCGCACTCACATAATATAAACCCGCACTCACACACATATATATCCACACTCACAAACATTTATATCCACACTCACCACTATATACCTGCACTCACACATATATATCCGCACACACAAACACATGCAGGCACGATGTAAACACACACGCATGCAGACCTATGTAGCTTATCTGTTTCCCGAGCGCAAACTTCTTCCTCGATCCCGCCATCACAGCTTAATCACCAAGCCATTCTTGTGTCATGCGGAAGTAAGAGCTACGTTGTCCTCATGTCCTCGCTCAATCGCACTCTGATTCGCTCTATCTGTCTATCTATCTATCTCACTCTCGCTCTCTGAGTCGTATTCTGATTATCTCTATCTATCTATCTATATATCATTCTCTTACTCTTAATCATTCTCTCTCTCTTTCTGTCTCTCACTCTCTCTCTCTCTCTCTCTCTCTCTCTCTCTCTCTCTCTTCCTTTTCTCTCTCTTCTCTTCTTCTCACTTCCTCCCCCTCTTTCTTTCCCTCCCTCCCTACCTCCCTCCCTCCCACCCCCGTGCATTTCTAGCCCAGCTGCCATCCCTTGTCGGCAGTCAAACCCCGTGTCAGCGTGTCCTTCTGGTGTCTCGTTTGAGGAAATAATATCGGGGGGTTTGGTATTTTCTTTTATTTCCTTTCTTTCTTTTCTGTTTTATTTTCACTTTTCTTCCTTTGTTTTGGATTGAAGTAGTGGGAGTAGATCAATCAAGAGGCCATTTTCTTCTTATCCTGGAGGATTGCAAAGCGGATTTATTAGCGAACCTCTTCCTCCTCCTCCTCCTCCTCCTCTTCCTCCTCCTCTTCCTCCTCCTCCTCCTCCTCCTCTTCCTCCTCCTCTTCCTCCTCCTCTTCCTCTTCCTCCTCCTCCTCTTCCTCCTCCTCCTCCTCCTCCTCCTCCTCCTCCTCCTCCTCCTCCTCCTCCTCCTCCTCTTCATCATCCTCCCCCTTCCCCCCTTCCATTTAATCGACCTCGAATTAATCACTTCAAGGAATCGGCGAGGGAGAATTTTAAAAAGGTTTATTGCTTTGATTTCGTCCGTTTTGTTGACTTCGTTTTTGGGAATTTAAAGAAGAAAAAAATATATATATATAGTTTTTTTTTTCTTTCTTCATGTCAGTTTCATGTTCTATATTTATTTGTTTGTTTGTTTATGTTTTGGTAGCTTATCTGTTTCATGTATTCGTTATCGTACGTTTTTTTTTTCTTCTGGATTTGCATGTTGTTGTGTTTAGTTATTTATTGTGTTTGTTTATATGGCATTAGCTTTGACTTGGGTTCCTTGGCTTCTCTTATGGCTTCTTAGGGAAGGTTGTCTCGGGGTCTTAAGGTCCGTAGAGGAGAGGTCTTTATTGGCTTTTATTTTTTTTTATCATCATTATCATTATTATCCCTTTATATAGAAGATGTTTACTGAAGCGCTTGAGTTGATGAGCTGTCTTTTTTGTGCTTAGGTGTGTGTGTGTGTGTGTGTGTGTGTGTGTGTGTGTGTGTGTGTGTGTGTGTGTGTGTGTGTGTGTATTTGTGTGTGTGTGATAGAGATAGGGAGATAGATAGAAAGGGGGAGAGAGAATGTGTGTATGTGTGTGTGTGAGACAGAGTGGGAGAGAATGTGTGTGCGTGTGTGTGTGCACGTATGTATACCTGTGTGCTTATGCATGCGTATGTTTGCCAGTATGCTTGCGTATTGATATGCCAGACTCACAAGGAATAATTATATACAAATAGAAACTCCTGATAATCATGTTTCTCTCTTTTTCTCTGTCTCTCTCTCTTTCTCTCTCTCTTCACCAATGCTCTGTGTGATTCACAAGCTCTCTGGGGCCTTTGTTCCTACTTCCGGTAAAGAGTCTGTTCACAAATTCAAGGTCATCTCTTCTTCTTAATCATTCTCTCTCTCTCTCTCTCTCTCTCTCTCTCTCTCTCTCTCTCTCTCTCTCTCTCTCTCTCTCTCTCTCTCTCTCTCATCTCTTACTCTCTCTCTCTCTCTCTCTCTCTCTCTCTCTCATCTCTTGCTCTCTCTCATCTCTTGCTCTCTCTCTCTCCTCTTGCTCTCTCTCTCTCTCTCTCTCTCTCTCTCTCTCTCTCTCTCTCTCTCTCACCCCTCTTCTCTCTCTCCCTCTCTCTCTCTCTCTCTCTCTCCTCTCTCTCTCTCTCTCTCCTCCCTCTTCCCCTCTCCTCCCTCCTTCCCTCCCCCTTCATACTACTATTCTCCCCCTCTCCTTCCCTCCCCCTTCTCTCTATCTATCTCTCTCATCTCTCTCTACCTCTCTCTCTCTCTCTACCTCTCCTTCCCTCCCCAACCCCTTTCCCCCTCTCCCTCCCCAACCCCTTTCCCCTCCCCCTCCTCAACCCCTTTCCCCTCCCCCTCCCCCTCCTCAACCCCTCTCCCCACCCCCTCCCCAACCCCTCTTCCCTCCCCCTCCCCAACCCCTCTCCCCTCCCCGTCCTCCTCCCCAACCCCTTTCCCCTCCCCATCCCCAACCCCCTCCCCCTTCCCGTCCCCCTCCCCTCTCTCCCGAAAGTACCGTGTAAAACCCCTGCATCACAGGTCATGCAACATGCAAGTAATAGCTGTAGCAAGTTGGAGACGAGTTCACTCTGTTGTAATTCTTTTTTTTATGTCTCAATTTGCAACGAAGTACTCCGTTGCACGAACCGATGATGCACGCTTGCAAAGAAGCTGGAGGAGAACTACGCTTTGGGAGTCGCCGGATTATTATTATCGTTATTATAATTATTACCATTATTATTATTATCATTATTACTATTATTATTATTATTATTGCTACTACTACTATTATTATTAATATCTTGGTTTTCTTGATGTTTCATTCTCTTCTTTCTTCTTTTGAATCGTCATATTATTCTTTGTCTTCGCCTTTTCGTTTCATGTAAGAGGATTTCGTGTTTGAATTAAGGCAATTATGTGAATGTTTTTTTTATAATTGATTTCTCTTCTTCTTTTCCTATTTTTTATTTTTTTCTTTACCTTAGCTATATTTGTTTTCCTTGTTTTTCCTCTTTTCGTTCGTATTGTCTCGTCGCCGTTCCTGTTTGTTTTTTTCCTTTTTCTTCGTCTTCTCCCTCTTCTTCGTCTATTGCATCTTCTACCTCTTGTGTCCCTTCTTTATTGTGAATGCAATTATCTTTATCGGTAGTTTGTCACTAATTCCGTTTTCCTTTCTCTTTGCAGGTGAGACAGCGGTCGTGTCGGTAGCAACAGCCCATGATGGTGAAGTATAGTGCGCTCTGGGCTGTCTTATGGTGGCACCGGCCGATCTCATCCGTTAGTTTTTAGATTCGAGTTTAAACGACGAAATGCTATTTTCAAATTTGACTTTCAAAGATAAGACACGATAATTCATATCAAGCGACTCATTCATAGTTTACAAGGTGCGTGAGTCATCGATTTCCAATGCTTATATTTAGTGCCGTGGCGCCGTGTGCTGCCGCGCCCCTCGGCTGGAGGGTGTGTGCCTGGATGGAGTACGCTGCCTCGGTTGTGGCTCCAGGGAACGCACGCCCTTGCTGCCACCAGGGCGGGTGGGGGGGCCTCTGCTTGTGCTTACACACACACACACACACACACACACACACACACACACACACACACACACACACACACATATATATGTATAATATATATATATTTATATATATAACATATATATGTATATGTATGTTTATATATATATATATATATATTTATATATATATATTAGTGTGTATATATATATATATATTAGTGTGTATGTATGTATGTAGGTATTTATATATATATATATGTGTGTGTGTGTGTGTGTGTGTGTGTGTGTGTGTGTGTGTACGTGTGTGTGTGCGTGTGCGTGTGCGTGTTTGTTTACACACATACATGCATACATAAATATACATACATATCCTACAAACAAAAGTTACCACAAGCAGCACGTGCAGTAGACAACACAGCGAACCAAAAGTCGAGGAGCAACGTCGCAAACAAAGCATGAGGCGGCAACGTCGCGTAATCCCGGCTTCGGCTTCGGCTTCGGCAACAGCGATTGTCTCCGTAATGTCGTATTTCCATCTCATGCATACGTTATCCTTTCCCGTTTCGGTGTAGGCCTAATGGGGTGTGGGCGGGGGCGGGGGCGGGGGCGCGTCTCTGGATGTTACGGCCTTGTTAAGGGGGTCCATTAGGGGTTGTGGAGTTGGGAGGATTAGGGGGGGGATGGGAGGAGGTGTGTGAGTGTGGATGATCGGTGGGTATTTCTGTCTTTCCGTCTGTCCGTTTGTCTGTCTATCTCTCTATATCGGTCTGTCTGTCTCGGTGTTTCCGTAAGTGTCTGTTGTGTGTCTATACGCAACATATGATGATCTGATTCCTTGATAGTCAAACAGCCGGCATAACAGACAGACAGACAGACAGATGGTCCGCCAAGAGAGCGGAGTTCCCACGATTTTGACTATGCGCATGAAGAGGTAATTAACGCCCTGCCCCTTGCCATCCATCTCTCCCACGGAGGGCTTGTCTTGCAACTTGACCTGCAACTCTCACTCAAGGGAGGGGAGGAGGAGGGACTCCAGTGTGTAGTTGGGTGAAAGAACGTGGGGAGGGGGAAGGAATAGGGGGAGGGGGAGGGGGTCATTGGAGCCTTACCATGCCCATTCTCTGGCTTTTTCCTTGCTGTGAGGTCAGGTCAGGGATGTCAGACACTCTGGGAGGGCGCTCGGGCGCGCTCAGTGCACACTGGGACGTGGAATTGTGTGTGTGTGTTTATTGTACTTTATAAACTTCAATTAATTAAACTGAGAGAATTGGAATACATACACACACACGCATATATATATATATATATATATATATATATATATATATATATATATATATATATATATATATACATACATATATATTTATATATATACATATCTCTCTCTCTCTCTCTATCTCTCTCTCTCATTCTCTCTCTATATATATATATATATATATATATATATATATATATATATATATGTATATATATATATTTAAATATAAGAGCGTGAGATAGAGAGGGAGGGGTACGGGAGAGAGAAAGGGAGAGAGAGAGAGAGAGAGAGAGAGAGAGAGAGAGAGAGAGAGAGGGAGGGAGAAAGAAAGAGAGAGAGAAATAGTGAGAGACAGGCAGAGAAAGAGAGCGAGAGCGAGACAGGAGCGTGGGGTCACTTCAACATGTGGCGAGACTTGCGCGACCATCTCGTAAACAAAAATAAGACAGACGTCGAGTGAGTGACGCCGCCAGATAGATGGAGAGCGTCCGACCACTTACTCCCCTCACTTCCCCTCTCCTCACCCCACTCCTCACTCCCCTCACTTCCCCTCTCCTCACCCCACTCCTCACGCACTCCCCACGCCATGCCCGTCCTCTCCACCCTTCCCCTTCTCCCCTTCCCCTTCTCCCCTTCCCTCCACTCACATCCATTCCCATCCCTCCCCTAACATTTCCTCCTCTACCCTCCCCTCACATTCCCTCCTCTCCCCTCCCATTCCCCCTCTCCCTTCCCCTCCCATTCACTCCTCTCCCCTCCTCTCCCCTCACCTTTCCTCCCCATTCCATCCCTCGCCTCTCCCCCTCTACCTCCCCTCTCCCCTCTCCCCCTCCAACTCCCCTCTCCCCCTCCAACTCCCCTCTCCCCTCTCCCCCTCCAACTCCCCTCTCCCCTCTCCCCCTCCAACTCCCCTCTCCCCTCTCCCCTCTCCCCCTCCAACTCCCCTCACCTTTCCTCCCCCTCCCATCCCTCGCCTCCCCCCCTCCCCACCGATTGGAGTGAACCTCCCTCGACCCGAAGCCAATCAAGGTGAACGGCGAGGAAGAGGAACAGCGTCTTGTCCCATAAAGGCGACGGCGATCAAGTCGAGAACATCTCCATCAGCCCGCGGCCACCGATCTTTCGCTCTCTCTCGGCCTTCCCTTCCTTCTCTCGCTCTCTCGTTCTCTCTCTCTCTCTCTCTCTCTCTCTCTCTCTCTCTCTCTCTCTCTCTCTCTCTCTCTCTCTCTCTCTCTCTCTCTCTCTCTCTCTCTCTCTCTCTCTCTCTCTCTCTCTCTCTCTCCTCTCTCTCTCTCTCTCTCCTCTCTCTCTCTCTCTCTCTCTCTTCTCTCTCCCTCTCCCTTCTCTCTCTCTCTCTCTTCCCTCCTCTCTCTCTCTCTCTCTCTCTCTCTCTCCATTCCCCCCTCTCCCTTCCCCCCCTTTCACTTCTCTACCCGCACTCCCATCACCTTTCCGCCCTCTGTTCAGCCACATTCCATAACTCGCATCTACTAAAAGAGGAATCCACGATAATAGCACAACCCCTCCTAAGCACATAAACGGGCAGAAACCTCATTACCTCCCCTCCCCCATACCCACACGATTGGAGTGAACCTTCTTCTCTCTCACTCCTCTTTCTCTCTCTTCTCTCTCACTCCTCTTTCTCTCTCTCTCTCTCTCTCTCTCTCTCTCTCTCTCTCTCTCTCTCTCCTCTCCCCTCCTCCCCTCTCTCTCTCTCTCTCTCTCTCTCTCTCTCTCTCTCTCTCTCTCTCTCTCTCTCTCTCTCTCACTCTTCTCGCACTCTCTCTCTCTCTCTCTCTCTCTCTCTCTCTCTCTCTCTCTCTCTCTCTCTCTCTCTCTCTCTCTCTCTGCGTCTCTCTCTCCTTCTCTCCCTCCCTCCTTGGACCACTCTTTCTTGTGTCACTTGTTCTTGCTTCCTCTCTTGTGCTTCTCCTTCTTGTGTCTCTCCTTCTTGGTGTCTCCATGTCTTGCTTTCTCCTGCCTTTACTGGTTCACCTCCCAATCCTTTCCCTTCGCTGCCTTTTTCCTTCTCTCCCTTTCCTATCTACATCGCCCTTCGCCTTCGCCTACCACGCCCCCCTTCTTTCTCCCAACCCTCCTATCCCCTCCTATCTTCTCCTATCCC
>NW_028234435.1:2588213-2590713 GCF_977035675.1 Penaeus japonicus
AGAGAGAGAGTGAGAGTGAGAGTGAGAGACAGACAGACAGACAGAGACAGAGAGAGGGAGACTTTGACTTTGACGAGTTTATTGAGACAAGTGATTACATACATCTCAAAAGGATGAGGTAGAGGTAGAGAGAGAGAGAGAGAGAGAGAGAGAGAGAGAGAGAGAGAGAGAGAGAGAGAGAGAGAGAGAGAGAGAGAGAGAGAGAGAGAGAGAGTGTGTGTGTGTGTGTGTGTGTGTGTCCTGAGTGTGTCCTGGGGAAATTCTGCCTCGCTCGTAGGATGGCTGTAGGATACTTGGCAGGAGAAGAGGCGCTCCTCGCTCTCTCTCTCTCTCTCTCTCTCTCCTGTGGGCTCGGGGCGAATATACATACATACGCTAGTGACGCGCTGGACGTCTCATAGATGGCGCTGTCTCCCTCGCTCGTTCGTGGGGGGGGAGGGGGGGATGTCCAGCAAATAATTTGTTGGGTTGCGTGAAAGGATCCACGGATGTACTTTTTTATTTATTTTCTCCTTAATGTGATTGGATGCTTTGAAGACGGTGAATGAGGTAGAAGGTAGGAGGAGAGGGGTAGGGCAGGGAGGGGGGGTGTTACCTGCCGAGGAGTTACCAAGCGTCTCCACCAGTGGCAACTCGGGGGGAAAGGGGAGTTGCCGAGTTGCAAAAATTGCTGCTGTTTTTTTCTGAGTTCGTTCTCCAACAGCTGTGCTACAACTGTGATATGTCTTCCTCCTCTCGCGCTCGGAAGCAGCTGTCTTTTCATTCGCTTGATGTAGGGTTTGGGGGGTGGGCGTGGGGGTGGGTGGAGGGGGCGTCTGGGGGTTGAAGGTTAAAGGGTTAGAGTAGGGTTGTAGGGTGAGTCACTGGATGTTTGAACTCTTCTCTTGACTCATTCAGTGTTTTATTTGACTTTTTTTTTCATGCTTATGTTCTATTTCCCTTTTTTTTAAATAATTCTCTCATTCTTCCTTTTTTTTCCTTTCTTTCTTTTTCTTTTTCTCTCTCGCTCTATCCTTCTCTCTGTGTCTGTCTGTTTTTCTGCCTTTTTACCCTCCTTCACTTTTTTGTTCGTCTGTTTATACGTTCTACTCTCGCTCGCCTTACTCAATTTCCCCCCCCCCCCCTCTCTCTCTCTCTCTCTCTCTCTCTCTCTCTCTCTCTCTCTCTCTCTCTCTCTCTCTCTCTCTCTCTCTCTCTCCCTCTCTCTCTCTCTCTCTCTCTCTCTCTCTCTCTCTCTCTCTCTCTCTCCTCTCTCTCTCTCTTCTCTCCCCTCCTCTCTCTCTCTCTCTCTCTCTCTCTCTCTCTCTCTCTCTCTCTCTCTCTCTCTCTCCCTCCCTCTCTCTCCTCCTCTCTCTCTCTCTCTCTCCCTCCTCTCTTCCCTCCTCTCTCTCTCTCTCCCTCTCTCTCTCTCTCTCTCTCTCTCTCTCTCTCTCTCTCTCTCTCTCTCTCTCTCTCTCTCTCTCTCTCTCTCTCTCTCTCTCTCTCTCTCTCTCTCTCTCTCTCTCTCTCTCTCTCTCTCTCTCTCTCTCTCTGGCGGCCCTTTTTCGCAAGTCACCGTCGAACGAAGAACTTGAGTTCGTGATCTTTGCACAACGGGACTCTAATGTTCGCTGTGATCGGTGGCGTGTGTGTGTGTGAGTGTGTGTGTGTGTGTGTGTGTGTGAGTGTGTGTGTGTGTGCGTGTGCGTGTGCGTGTGCGTGTGTTGGATGCCTTTGCTGGGGGGCGGCGATGTAAGGGGTGGGGTTAATCCTTGTGTTGATTAGGGTGGGTGGGTGGGGGAAGGGGTGAATTATCCGTTGAAGATAGTGTCGTGGGGTAGGGTGGGTGTGCTTACATGGGTTAGTTGCAATGCCCTTTTCTTTTCTTTTTTTCACTTATTGTCTTCGTCTTATTCTCCCTCCCCACCTCCCCCACCCCTTCCCTCTCTCCCTCTCTCCCTCCTTCCCTCTCTCCCTCCCTCCCTCTGTCGTTCATTTCAATACCCGGTTTCGACTTCTTGACCAAAAATACGTTTAATTACTCGGATGATCTGCCTTGACATGATAAGCGACTGATTAAACGCCGGGTGAGAGACACGAAAGAGAGCGTGCTGACGGCGGTAAAATCCTGTGTAAATATTTTGACTTCCTTTTGTTTTCTTTCCCTTTTTTGTGGAGTTTCTACCCTTTTTTTTAGGAATAGGAGCAGATGTTCCGTCTTCTTCTTTTTCTTATATGTATATATATGTGTATATATATATATATATATGTATATATATATATATATATATTTATATATAATTATGTATATGTATATGTATATATATATTTTTTTTTTGTTTATATATTAAATTTACAGAGACAGGAGAGAGAGAGAGAGGGAGAGAGAGAGAGAGAGAGAGAGAGAGAGAGAGAGAGAGAGAGAGAGGGAGGGAGAGAGAGAGAGAGAGAGAGAGAGATGGGGGGAGGGAGGGAGGGAGAGAAAAGGAGAGAAATAGATAGATAGACAGAGAGAGAATGG
>NW_028234435.1:2595713-2598213 GCF_977035675.1 Penaeus japonicus
ACACATTTGCATACATACACACACATAAAACACAAGAAAATTTAAGTTCAGAGATCCTTCAAATTTTCATAATATATCCATGTACACAGTTGCCAAAGTCTGGATGAAAGTAAGGAGGGAAAAGGCTTGAATGCCTCACTCAGAACAAGGAAGCTGAAGTGGTCATTTTGTGTCTTTTTTTTGGTCACAAAGAAGTAAAAAAAAAAAATTCGTCACTGTTCAAACTGAGACTCGTAACGTCCACAGTGAGCTTGCCACAGTTGTATGTGTATTTATGTGTATATTATGTACATAATTCCAGTAACTTTTATATATGTTTTGTATATAGTAAGTAAAAATAAAGATCTCAATGAAATCGTAGTGTTTCATTAACTTTCTATCAAGACAATATGAGAATATCTTCACATCATCAAGTGCAAGTGATGTATTACAGGAAAATGACAGGCATAATTCTATAGCTAAGGATTCTAAGAGCTGAGATTCTAAGATTCTAATATATATATATATATTCACTTTGTGCTTTGTTGAGCCCAAATCATGTAAAAACAAGTGTGACCCTGATTCTAATCCAGATTTACACATGAATGTATGAATACAAATGTGCAGCGCTGAAAGGTTTTCTCATTGTAAAGAGAGAATTTTGCTAAAATATCAAGCTCATAATACCTGTTTAATTAATATATAAATACATTTTAACCCTTTACATTCAAAAGAACAACATTAAAAGTTGCCGCAGCATTAAGATGATGTCAAAAGCAACATAACTGAAGGATGTGATGATGTATACTAATAATGCTTCAAAATTGATGGTCATGAAAATAAAATTGATAATTAATACCTCTGATTCAAACAATCCGATCTGAGAGAAGCTACTTACTTATTATTCAATCATAAGAACAATGTTGATATTAATGATGGTAGTAATTATTACAACACAGTATAATATTATACACAGAGCTTAACGAGGGTGTAAGTCCCAAGGTAGATTAAGGAAAGTCTATGTGAGAAAGAAAAAAAGGTTGATAAAGGTAGATGAAGAAGTTTAGTAGAAACTTAATGTTTGGTAGATAATGCTCAATGAATAAAATCGCTTTAAAGTAAAGAGAAGTGTTTTAGTTTGAGAAAACCATCTATGGCTTTGTTGTAGGAGATAAAAAAAAGCCTGGTAGCTTTTTGTATGGTAGATATATTTTCCCTGTGGTAGACAAATGAGAAAGTTTTGAGAAATATCTTTTCAAGAGTGAAAGGTAAATTACTTTACGTTTAACTGTTCTGAGATCATAAAAACAACAGGGAACACTGGGAGAGAATGTCTAGAACAGATGTGAAAGAAAAACAAAGAGAAAAAAGGGAAGACAAATACACACTTTCAAAAAAAAGAAAAAAAAAGAAAAAAAGGGGTAAAGTTTAAGAAAAGAACTGGAGGCGCAGAAAAATGCCAAAATTGAAATGGCCGTTTTTATCCCTATTTTAAAAATTGTTATTAAAAAAAATCATCATCATTAAACCATTCTATTGTACTTGACTTATTCAATTCATCATTAATTTCATATTATTTATTAAATTCAGTAAATGGATCTTATTCTACATTAATTTTATGGGCGAATTTCTTTTGTTTTTCTTTCCCTCTCGCTTTACTTTTTTCTCTTTTTTCCTCTCTTTTTTTTCATATGTTGTTTATATTTTCCTTTTTCATAGAAGAAAGCTTAAAGCTGCTATTCCAACGGTGATATTACATGTTCCAGTGAACCGTGTATGAAGGAAAGAAGATATTCGAGACAAGATAGATATTCGGGTTTGGCGAAGCTGTGTTAGAAGGAGAAAATAAAGCCACTTAGCTCTCGTGTTTCTTAAAGAAGAGAGAAATAAACTGGAAGATGGAGAAAGAAGGAAGGATAGAGAGAGAGAGAGAGAAAGAGAGAGAGAGAGAGAGAGAGAGAGAGAGAGAGAGAGAAAGAGAAATAGACAGTCAGAGAGAACGGGGAAGATAGAGAGAGAGATAGAGAGAAACAGTCGGAACGGAAAAGAGCGAGAGAACAAGAAAGATAGAAAGAATAAGAGATATAAAAAGAAATAGAACGAGAGACACAGAAAGGACAAGAGAGAGAAAAAAGGAGCTTAACCAGAGTCGGTCCCAAGCAAAACAAAAACAAAAACAAAAAGTCATCCACATGCAAAACGCAGCCGAACAAGAACGCGGACACACATCGCCATGAAACTAGCTGTGCAACGTGCATGTGTGCGTGGAGTTTGTGGGAGGGAGTGGGGGGGAGAAGGAGAAGGGGAGAAAGGGAGGAGGGAAGGGAGAGGAATAGAGAGGGGGGAAGGGGGAGAGCAACACGACGATGTCAATAAGTCGGACATGCCTGTTCTGACACCGGCCCCTCCCCCCCTCCTCCCCCCTTCATCCCCACTGCTCACACTCACTCTCGGGGAAGAGGGAGAGTCCTCGCAACACTCGCTCAGGAAAGGTTAGGGGAGGGAGCGGAGGGGAGAGAGA
>NW_028234435.1:2635713-2640713 GCF_977035675.1 Penaeus japonicus
TAAGTACGTGCCAAATTCACAGCGATCGAGTGATAGACCTTTGATACAGTATATCGTTCTAAGACAATGTTGTTCTTCACCAAAAATTAAAGCGTTACAAAGATCTTATGTTAGTTCATGTTGGAATTGGTGGTGTTCAGGATAAGAAAGTTATCGAGTTTATTGATTACGGAATATTTGCATAGGCTTGCAAGATGTTTCGTCTTTCAACAGCCAAGAAGGGGAGGTGGGGAGAGGGGGTAGTTGAGAGCGGGAGGATGAGGGAGAGAGTAAGAGAGAGAGAGGGAGGGAGGGAGAGAGGGAGGGAGGGAGTGGTTAGAGAGACTTGAGGATCGAAAGAGGAGGATGGGGGAAGGAGAAGGAGGGGGGGAGGTTGGTAGAGGGAGGAGAAGGAAGGAGGAAGAAGGGAGTGATGGAGGGAGGGGAAGTGAAGAGAGGGGATCAAGGGCAAAGGGGAATGAGGGAGGGGAAATGTAAAGAGTATGGTGAGGAGGAGGGAGAGGTTGAGGATCGAGAGAAGGGGAGAGAGGGAGTGAGGATATAGGGGGAAGGGGAAGGGGAAGGGGAAGGGGGAAAGAAGGAGTGAGGGTATAGGGGAAGGGGTAGAGGAGGAGGGAGGGAGTGAGGGTATAGGGGGAGGGGGAGGGCGGGAGTGAGGGAGAGGAGTAGGGGTAGGGGAGAAGACGAGAGAGGCAGAAGTGAAAGGGGCTGAGTGTAAGGGGAGGAAGAGGAAGAGGAAGAGGAAGAGGAAGGAAATGGAAGGGCAGGAGGAAGAAGAGGAAGGAGGAGGAGGGGAAGAAGAGAAGAGGAAGAAGAGGAAGAAGGAGAACCGGAAGAGGAAAAAGGTGGAAATGAAAGAGGAAAAAGGGAGGGGAGGATAAGAAGAGGAGGAGAAAAGAGAAAGGAGAAAGGAAAGAGGAAAGAGGACGAGGTAGCAGGGAGAATATGTAGACTGGGGGAATAAGAAGAGAGAGAGAGTCGAGAAAGAAGCAAAGATTGAAGGTGGTGTACTGGAGTACAGACAGAGAAACATGGTGCAATCAACAACAGCTTGTTGACGAAAGTTTCCCAAACACTTAATTTGCTGCTCTGACACCCGTTATCAGCACCTCTCCTCTCCAATTTGTGCATACTCGTCTTAATCACATTCCGTGGCAGGAAATAAGTTGGACTTCGACCCAGAGCCGTGATTTCAATGTTTATAAGGAAAACACTTTGTTACGAATGTTAATATGTTACCGAGTCGCTGTTCCAGTGTATAAATCAAATTATTTTTCCTGTAATCATTTACAAGTCTTCAAATCCGGTGAGAGATTTTAGAATGCTACAATTGTTGATGCAAATAAGATAGTTTTTTTTATTGTATTCGAGTCTCTTGTCGGATATAGATTAAGCATACCACTATTACCATGACCGTTACTGACATTTTGTATTTACATGCTTCGCTTTAAATTGATTTTCACTTTCTAACCAAAGCTGATGTTGACAAAGGCATTACTCAGTGCCGTGATTTGGGTAATGATATTCAACTTACATTATATCTTACTTTATTCAACCTCGGGCTAACATCAGACATGCGAACAAAATATACAATTCGGTATAATGTATAATTACTTTTTGAAAAATCAACAAAAATTCGGTATAATGTATAATTACTTTTCGAAAAATCAACAAAAATTCGGTATAATGTATAATTACTTTTTGAAAAATCAACAAAAAATCGGTATAATGTATAATTACTTTTCGAAAAATCAACAAAAATTCGGTATAATGTATAATTACTTTTTGAAAAATCAACAAAAACAGAATTCTGTTACAAGTGAAAATAAACCAAAAGATGATCGAGCAACACTTCTGCCAGCCGTTAAACCAAATTGTTGAAACTAATACATCAGGAAAAGAACGCCACTCCCACTAGGTCCTTCGTCGTAGCCGCCGAGGTAGACGCTCTCGTGGACAGCTACTTCCCTCTCGCTGGCGGACTCCTTCGCCTTCCGCCCTCCTCCCGAGACGGCTTTCCCTCGGGACCCACTTCCGCGGCTGACGCTAGTGCCCGATGCGCCTCTCTCGTACATGACGGTACCCCGCTCGTAAGACAGGATCCCCTGGCGCATGTCAAGTCTTCCTTTCTCATAGTTGACGATTCCTCGCTCGTAGTCGTTTGACGTCCTCCTCTCGACTGCTGAAGCTCGTCCCCCTCCCTGGCGCACGGCGACGGCTTTCCCGTGACCGGAAGATCCTTTCTCGCGCGCCGAAGTCCCTCCCCCACGCGCAGAACTCCCTCTCTCAACGGCAGGAGTTGCCTTGGCCCGTGAAGAGCCTCCTCCAGCTCGGGCAGTATTCCCTTGCCCCCGGGCGGCGTTCCCTTTCTCGGAATACACGACCTTCCGCTCGTAGGATGAAACTCCTCGGTCGTAGGACATCTTGAGACTTCGGGCGCCTTCAAGAGGGAAACGATCCATCGCAGTGAAACTGAGAGCAGCAACTGATATCTTCAACGCCCGACAGCGCTCTGTCCGTAGAGGGAAAGAGAGTTGGGTCAGCAACAAGCGCAGTCGAAACAGGGTAGGGAGGTCACAACAGCACCTTCCCGCTCTTTCTGGCTCTTGCTTTGTACTCTTCCACACCCAATGTATTTGGTATCTTCCTGCGTACGGATGATAAAATGACGCTATCAGCCTGGACCCATTCGGAGCTGGCCATTGGCTGCGGAGGAAACTATGACGATTCCCCCCAGCCAATCAGAAGGCTACGGTGATTGCCATTCGGAACAAGCATCGGCTGTCGTTAAGGATGACAATGCTATTTTTTACAGCTGTGATGATATTTATTTTATTCTGCTACCAAATTCTAAGTCAAGGTCTGATATAAAGGATATAAAACCTAGTTTAACATTTGCTTTGATGTGGGAGAATGGATTATCAGGCGAACCATGAAAATGTCAGGATATCATTTTAACTCTCTCTCTCCCCCTCTCTTCTCTCTCTCTCTCTCTCTCTCTCTCTCTCTCTCTCTCTCTCTCTCTCTCCTATCCCCTCTCTCTCTCTCCTATCCCCTCTCTCTCTCTCTCTCCCTCCCCCCCCCTCTCTCTCTCTCTCTCTCTCTCTCTCTCTCTCTCTCTCTCTCTCTCTCTCTCTCTCTCTCTCTCTCTCTCTCTCTCTATTCTCTTGGTCTTGGCCTCTCTCTTTCTCTTTCTCTTTCTCTCTCTCTCTTTCTTCTTGTTTTTATAAGAATAATCCATCTATTCACCATTCAAGAATGTCCTTGAAATTGATACACATATTTTCGCAACATCCCCCCCCCCTTCCTCCATCACATTCCTCCCTTACTCACCCCTTTTTCGAGGAGAATTTATTATTGGCTCGTTTCCCTCGCCTTATTGCCCCAACATAAGTGCCATAATCCTCTGTTCCTTCCCCATTAACCCTTCGACCCCTACTAAGTAATCCCCTCTTTCCCCTATACCTATTCGTCCCCTACCCACATTCCCCCTTTTCCCTTCCCCTCATTTGTCTTTCCTTCCTTCTTCCATGACCTAACCTCCCCTACCCCATTTGTCACCCCTTCTTCTTCTCCCTTTTTTATCGCTCCTCCCTCTTCTTCCTTCCTTCCTCCCACGCTTCTCTTTTCGTAACTCTCTCTATTTCCTACTCTTTCCCTCCACTCCCTCTTCATCCTTCCTTCCCCTCTTTCTCCCTCTCCCCCCCTTTCTACGTCTAAGTGCGTGCCAAATTCACAGCGATCGAGTGATAGACCTTGGATACAGTGTATCGTTCTAAGACAATGTTGTTCTTCACCAAACTTTAAAGCGTTACAAAGATCTAATGTTAAAATCATGTTGGAATTGGTGGTGTTCAGGATAAGAAAGTTATCGAGTTTATTGATTACGGAATATTTGCATAGGCTTGCAAGATGTTTCGTCTTTCAACAGCCAAGAAGGGGAGGTGGGGAGAGGGGAGTTGAGAGCGGGAGGATGAGGGAGAGAGGGAGGGAGGGAGGGAGGGAGGGAGTGGTTAGAGAGACTTGAGGATCGAAGGAGGAGGAGGGGGGGAAGGAGAAGGAGGGGAGGAGGTTGGTAGAAGGAAGAGAAGGAAGGAGGAAGAAGGGAGTGACGGGGAATGAGGGAGGGGAAATGTAAAGAGTAGGGTGAGGATCGAGAGGAGGGGAGAGATGGAGTGAGGATATAGGGGGAAGGGGAAGGGGGAGAGAAGGAGTGAGGGTATAGGGGGAGGTTGAGGGAGGGAGTGAGGGTATAGAGGGAGGGGAGTAGAGGTAGGGAAGGGACGAGAGAGAGAGAAGAGAGAGGGGCTGAGTGTAGGGGGAGGAGGAGGAAGAGGATGAGGGAGGAAGAGGAGGGGGATGGAAGAGGAGGAGGGGGAAGTAGAGAAGAGGAAGAAGAAGAAGAAGAACCGGAGGAGGAAAAAGAAGGTGGAAACGAAAGAGGAAAAGGGGAGGGGGGATAAGAAGAGGAGGAGAGAAGAGAAAGGAGAAAGTAAAGAGGAGAGAGGAAGAGGAAGAAGAAGAGGGAGCAGTGAGAGTATGTAGACTGGGGGAATAAGAAGAGAGAGAGAGTCGAGAAAGAAGCAAAAATAGGAGAAGGTGTACTGGAGTGCAGACAGAGAAACATGGTGCAATCAACAACAGTCTGTTGACGAAAGTTTCCCAAACACTTTATTTGCTGCTCTGACACCCGTTAACAGCATCTCTCCTCTCCAAGGTGTGCATACTCGTCTCAGTCACATTCCATGACAGGAAATAGGCGTAGACTTAGTTCCATTTCTTTGTTTATAAGGAAAACACTGTGCTACGAATGTTAGAATGTTATGGAGTCGGTGTTCCAATGTGTACATAGATTTATTTTTCCTTTAATAATTTTCAAGTCATCAAATCCGGTGAGAGATTTTGGAATGCTACAATTATTGGTGCAAATAGGATAGCTTTACTTAATAAATTCAGGTCTCTTATATGTCATAAACTTAACCACTGTTACAAAGACCGTT
>NW_028234435.1:2650713-2658213 GCF_977035675.1 Penaeus japonicus
TAGGGAAGAAAAGAGAAGAGGAAGGAAGGGAAGACTTAAGATAAGGAAGGAAGTAAGGGAAGGGAAGGAGAGAAAAGAAAGGAAGGGAAGAAAGGAGAAGGGAGAAGAAAGGATAGAAAGGAGGAAAGGAAGGTCAAAGGACAAGCAAGCAAGTAACGAAAGGGGACATGAGAAATAACCAGATAAATGAAGAAAGGTGGAGGAAGCAGAGAAAGACAAATTCATATTCGTGCCTCTTTCAGTAAAGAGAGAGAAAACAAACGCGGATACATTTTAGAGAAAAATTAAGAGAATGAAAAAAAACTTCTAATCACTAATCACACAAGGCTCTGTGCGTATGAGAATTAGGTTAGGGTTTAAATATTACTAGGAGTTAGGTGAACAGGAAAAAGAACGCAGGGTGTGTAGGTCACCAAGGTCACACACACAGCACACTATATCTTATAGTGTCCCATGCTTCAGATTTACAGAAACGCGGAGATAGCTGGACTTCCTGAACAAGCTGTATGGATGTTTAGAAATGGCCAGGTAATTAAAATTTTGAAGAAGTACAAACATTTTGCGTTAATTACATAACTAGTTGGCAATTATGTATATATGACTGTGCCTTCCCTTCTGCTGAGACTATGATCGCCCAAGCACGGTTTTATTGAAATGGGGATGAATATCATTTATGATACATAATATTGAATACAAATATATTTCTTAACACTTTGATATTTTTTTCCTCTAGGAACATACTTATGTATTTCTAACATTTATGTACGTCACCTATTTAAGTATATGATCATGTGACCTCAGGATAGGACTTATCATGGTGAGTGTGAAAATTGATATTGATATATCACTCTCCTGAAATATAAACATTTAACTTTGTATGCTTGTGAATAAATCCGCCTTTTGTACTATATATATATATATATATATATATCCCAATATGTTGATATAGCTATCAGGTTTTGTAAAAGATATGCGAACCCAAAGAGGGACTAAGACTGGGATGAGGATAACTTATGTTCCCTTAATAAGTCCTTTTGAGATGTAAGTAACCACTTGTCTCAATGAATTTATCAAAGTCAAGTCCCCCCACTCCCCCGCTTAATATTATTATGTGTAGAACAAGCACTAACTTTCCCGTCATTAAGAGTTGCGCATTGCGGGATTCCTCTGGGCATTATATCCGTTAATAAGGAATTTCCATTTTCTTACTATTTTCTTTTGTTGTTGTTTTATCTGTGTGATTCCTTCCCAGTTATCATTAGATTGGTTTTTCTTTGCGTTACTGATGCATTGAATAAAAATAAATGTGCTGTGATGATAGGTATAAGGTACAACGATTTATTTTAAGTATTATTAGATATAATTATATGTTTAACAGAAAGTACAAGGACAAAAAATAAAGAAAAAACATCGTCTAGGTTGAGACGGTAAAAGTGAATCCATTAAACTTAGGATCCTCAGGCACACTTATTGAAGAACGTGTTTTATCTCTTGTGATACTTTGATCATTTTAAGAGAAAATTGAGTGAAATTCGAGCTTACCTGTAATTATGTCCTATTTTGTTTCATATGCCTAATTTCTTTGTTAGATACCTAACAATTAGTACAAGGACTATAGGAAATATAAGATCGATGTACATTTGCGAAATTAGATAGTAGAGTTGCGAATTATTTCATAATTGAATTTCCACTACGCTTCCAATTCATAGAAAACGGAAGCGCCAAAAGCATCAAAGAAAACGAGACCGGATGAATCACCGGAATAAGCATACATAACCCTTTTTAACTACAAAATAAACCTCTTAGGCGTTCAATGTCAAATAACAGCCTCTCCATATCCCTCTTAAGACCCTCAAAGCCCCACAAAAGAGATCAAAACATCGCCAAACGAGCGTGTGTATGACGTCACATGTTGGGCTTGTGTGAGGGTGTCAAGTCGCTTCTTCATGGACAGGTGAAATAATGGTGAATTTCTACCTCTTCCCGCTCGCCTGCGTCGTATTCCTGCCACTATGTTATTCCTCAGGTGAGTCTTCGTGAGAAAACCAGTTAAGAGTGTGGATTGAGAGTGAGAAAAGGCGAAAAGTGGGTGAAATAAGGAAGTTCCTTCTCCCACCCACCCCACCCATCCGAAGGGGTTGCCACCGCGTATTTCAAGTATTTCCCTTTATTTCTCTTTATTTCTGCATATTTTCCAACGTAAGATGAATTTTAAGATCGTTCACTAAATCAGCTTTGACCAGACAGGATATTAAAGAACCGTCATGGAGGAATAAATGAAAGTAAATAAGTAATACGCAAAGGAAGCGTGGTCGAGGAAAATTTTTAAACGTTAAGAGTTTATTTTGTCTTTTACAATAAACCATCAGAGAATTCCGGCATCTTTATTCCTGTCTCTTGTGAGAATGACCAAAAATACAAGTCTGAAGACATTTAAATTTAAATAAGCGATTTTAACGGACGAATCACATGTATTGGTTTGCCGTCAAAATATTCGTTAAAAATCTGTTATTTCAATCGCCTTTTCTTTCCCATTTCGTAACTCTTTCTTATATTTTTCTTTATTTGGTCGAGTTTTGTGTTCTGAAAGCGGGTTTTAGGGTTGTATGTTATTTGTATATTTAGTTATTTATTGTTATTAGAAATTAGTGGACCTTAGATTGTATAACCATTAATAATTTGTTTCGTAAGACATTTAAATTTCTCTTATTAAAATCCCAGGAAAGAAAATGTAGGATTAATCAGTGTAATGTACAGTGTAGAGAGTGATATACTGTTTTTTCTTAATTTGTGTGAAATGTGGAAAGTAATGATGACAGATATTTGTATTTATTGCTAAATAATTTGGCCACACCCTTTTTTTTCTTTCTTTTTTCATTCCATGTTCTTCCGTCTATTCTTTAATTTTTGAGAAATAACATTCATTTATCTTCAGACTAGATTAGATTATGATATTCACTTGAAATATAAATAGGATTATCGTACCATTAGTCAAAATGAAGTCTAATCCAACTGGGAGTAATATATATTATAACAGTTCATATAAATTAGACAAAAACAATTTTTTTCCATATGAAAAGGCCAGGTAATATTGCCTCATTCCAGTTGTCTATCTTTCTCTTTCTTTCAATCTTTCTTCCTTCCTTCCTTCCTTCCTTCCTTCCTTCCTTCCTTCCTTCCTTCCTTCCTTCCGTCCTTCCTTTCTTGTTTTACTGTTTTTCTTTCTTTCCATCCATCCATCTATCTTTCTATCATTCTTTCTCTTTCTATCTTTCCTTTATGTTAGAGAAAGAGTGACCGGAAGTCCCTAGTACATTTGTTTAGTTTTGTGTTGTTTAGTTTAGTGTTGCTGAGTTGTCGGAGATAAGTAAAAGATAAGAAACTGCTACTTGGATAGAGCTTATCTCTGTGTTGGTGATAGGCCTATGCTGGACTAGAGGGAGTGTTGGGTTATGGTTCTTTGTAGAGATGTGATAAACTTGGTGAATAGGCCTATAAATCAGAGAGGGCCCTCAAATTTGCTATTCTTGAACTCCCGTCTTTTCTCCGTCTTTTAGTAATCTTGATCATCTGCTTCGTATTGCTTCTGTCAACCCTCATTGTTGATTTCTTTCTCTTACTCCATCTTCTTTCATCAGCTTCTTTTTATTCTTCACCTCTTTTTCCTGCTTTTCTCCGGCTTCTTCCTCCTGCTTTTTTTCGTCATCCTCCTATGTTTCTTCTTCCTTTTCCTCCTCTTCCTCTTCCTCCTCTTCCTCCTCCTCCTCTTCCTCTTCTTCCTCCTCCTCCTCTTCTTCTTCTTCCTCCTCCTCTTTATATTCCTCCTCCTCCTTCTCTTCCTCTTCCTTCTCTTCCTCTTCCTTCTCTTCCTCCCCCTCTTCCTCCTCTTCCTCCCCCTCTTCCTCCCCCTCTTCCTCCCCCTCTTCCTCCCCCTCTTCCTCCTCCTGCTCCTCCTCCTCCTCCTCCTCCTCCTCCTCCTCCTCCTCCTCCTCCTCCTCTTCCTTCTCTTCCTCCTCTTCCTCTTCTTCCTCCTCTTCCTTCTCTTCCTCCCTCCATAATTCCTCCTCCTTCCTCCCTCCCTCCTTCCTTCCTTCCTTCCTTCCTCCTCCTCCCTCCTCCTCCCTCCTCCTCCTTCCTCCTCCTTCCTCCTCCCTCTTTCTCTTCTTCCTCCTCCTTCCTCCTCCCTCTTCCTCTTCTTCCTCCTCTGCCTACCCCAACTCCTGCTGTTTCTAATTCACTTTTTCTTGATATTGTTATCAATATTGACATTATTGTTATCATTATTGATATCATCATTGTTTTTATTAATATTATCTAATTAAATTTCCTTGTTCAAATTTAGCTTTTACCATTTCTGATATTATGAAACATATTTATTTTATATGCCACTAACTCCATCCTTGGGGTCTTCACAGAATACTGCGAGTACCCGCTCCTAGAAGATGCAACGCTCAGAGCATCAACTGAGCTGCACACAAGAGAGGCGAGCAAGGCCAGATTGTATGGTAAGCCGAGACGTTTGCCCTTGTCCATTATGGTGTTTTTCCGTCTTCTTTCTTGGGATTCCCATCTGATCGGGAAGCGTTTTGACTAATGTGTTGTTGTGTGGGTGCCAGTTTGACTTAGTTTACTTTATTTTCTCTCCCTCTTTCAAGATGGTTACTTGTGAGTCTCGGATTATTTCTTGTGTGTCTATATGTTGTCCCGAGATTTTTTTTTTTTTTTCTTTTATTGAAGGATAAGTTATTGGAGTTATTGTTATTGTTATGGATATATTTTTGTGATTTAGTGTTTTGTTATATCTCTATTTATATGGATTTGTGTTGTTTTTTTTCTCTTTATTATGAGAGAGGTAATATTTAGAGGTAATATTTACATGGTGAAATGTATAATTAATTATTTTGCAGATTTTGTGTACTATAGTATGGTGTATTTTTTCTGATATTGCAGTGTTTTGATTTTCAACAGGGAATGTGTTTCTGGATGTTGATTTCCATTTGTGTTTTCTCTCTTACTTGACTAATTTGTACTGTTAAGACAAGAAATAGTCTAATCATCATTATACAATTCTTTGCAGATTTGAAACAAGTCAAACTTTTATTTTTTCCTTTTTTTTTCTTGCTATGTTGAGTTTTACAGACAAAAAAATGAAAAAGAAAATAAGCTTGTGTATGTTCGGTGTTGATTCGGGAGATGCACAGGCATTTGCATTAGATCTTGTTCACTATTATCATTTGGTTAGAAATGAAGTAGAACTACCTTTTATTCTCATTTGTAGTAGCTTTTAGGAAGAGGTAAGGCTAGATATCATCAACTTGAGTGTCATTTTCTTTATTAGTGGACCTTGGATCTGTATATTAGACAAGATTTCTGAAATTTAAGATATACCAAAGATAAACGCCCAAAGGAGGATATTAAGTGAACGTTATGTCAGTTTTGCTCTTGATCTTTGATGTAATGAGGGATCACACCACCATCTGTGCCTGTTATTGAGCTTGAGTGAATGGAAGCCACAATTGAGGTGGTAAAAGAAGTTTCTTTTCCTTTTTTAGGTGCATTCTGAGCAGGCATCAGATGGTGGCATCCAAGTGTTGTGGTCATCATAGCCTACTGGTTTGAGTGTAGTAAAAGAGAGAGGACTCACCATTCATTGAATAGTCTGGTGGCAGAATAATTTGGATGTGTTTATATGATTTTTGTGGTAGCTTAGGCTGGTGTGTTGGTGTGTGTTATTAGCGTGTACACAGGAGACTGACTGAATGTGGAGGAACATGGAGAGTGTGAGGTGGGCCTTCAACACCCGGTTCTGGTCACCCACCAAAAGTGATTGGATGCTGGCCCTCTCCTACATCCAGCCAGAGGAAAAGGAGCGGATTGGCAAGTTCGTCTTCAAAAAGGATGGGAAATCGTCGCTGGCAGGGAGACTGATGCTCCGGAAGCTGGCTGCAGAGAAGCTGGGACTTCCTTGGGCAGAAGCCAAGTTTGCACGCACAGACAAAGGCCGCCCCTATCTCTCGACTGCTGTTGATGAGGTGCTTAGAAATGTGGATTTCAATGTCTCTCATCAGGGGGACTGGGTGGTCCTCGCTGCCGAAAAAGGGAAGAAAGTTGGCGTAGATGTAATGAAGGTTGAGTACGCTGGAGGGAAAGACGTCCAGGATTTCTTCCACACCATGAGGAGGCAATTCACCGAACAAGAATGGACGCAGATACGTAGTTTCTCAGAGGAATACAACCAGTTGGCATCCTTTTACCGACACTGGTGCCTGAAGGAGGGTCTTGTAAAGGCCCTTGGAGTTGGCATAGGATTTGAGTTGAGGAGGGTATCCTTTGATTTGAAAACTCCAGTTCTCAGCTCAAGTTCCATCACGCAGGACACCATGGTCATGATAGACGGGAAATATGACAAAGAATGGTGCTTCTTGGAAAGCATGTTGGACAAGAACCACTCTGTTGCCATAGCTCTCAATGGCAAAGGTTCAGACGAGTTAGCCAGGGAGCTGCAAGTTCCACTGTTCAGTTGTCTGAGCTTTGATGATTTGATCGCCAGTGGAGAAGCTCTTACAGACCCTGATGAGGCAGCAGCGGAAGCTTTTACAAAGAAGGAAGAATCACCATGGACATAATCCACTCAGGGGACTTGCCTGTTAATACTGCTGCTTCCATTATTATTTCTTTCCTGTTTTATTATTCTTTATCTTTACTTTGTAGCTTTTAGATATTCATCCTGAAGTTTTATTATTATTTTTTATTTGTTACATGGTATACAGCACTTCAAAATGATATGTTGCACATGGTGAAAAAAATACTTGTAATACTGTCATTGCAATGTGATTTGATGTGTCATTTGGGGATTATGAAAGAAGGAAGAAAACATACAGACTTTTCCCTTTTTCCTGTTGATAAGTTTAAAGTGTTTAAATGGTTTGAGATACAACTGCTCTTGATGTAAGCTACCTGAAAGATAATCAGTTGAATCAAAGCTACTTTTCAAGGCCTTGCAAAGGCAATTGCCATGAGTTTGATTCATTTCTTTTCTCATGTGATGCAGTATTTTGATTGAATCTTTATATCCTGTTACTAAGAATTTATAAGATTCTCAAGAATATAGTGTATTAGCAAGTACAAAGTTATGTTATTAGCCTTTGATACCTATTGAATAAGGGGATTGGTTTGGGTCTCTCATTATTTAATGATTTACTAGATGCAAATTAAATTAAACTTGAGGCTAAATTATCTTGTGAGCTGATCCTCAGTAGAAAGATTTGCCAGTCATTGCTCAATTTACAATTTATTCTGTTATATATATTTTATATATATATTTATATATATATATATATATATATATATATATATATATATATATATATATATATCTATGGTATGTATGTATATATATATATTTATTCATATATAACTGTATGTATATATAAATAAATATATATATATATATATTTTTTTTCTATCCTAGTTGACTTTATTTAGAAATGTTAAAAGATT
>NW_028234435.1:2663213-2678213 GCF_977035675.1 Penaeus japonicus
TAGAAATTATATGTTGGTACAATAGTTGAAGAAAGATAGTGATCTTAGTTAAATTTTGATTGCTTCTGTAAAATGAAAGTGAAAATTGCAAATTAGTAGTATAGATATTATATGTGCATTTACCTAAAAGGGTCAGTTGATGTTTTGCTTTACAATGGTAGTTGTTGAAAGAGAAAAATGGCAGGTAGGAATAGGTGTTGAAGATTTATATTTCAGATTTTGGTTAGGGTTGTAGTAATTGTAAGAATTTGATTGGAAAACTATTATGCAAGATGCGAACCTCAACAGGAAAATTCTTTGAGAGGCTTATGTGACATACATACCCGTTATTTATTGTACATAATGACACATGTTAACTGGGGAAATGCCTTCGGCAAAGACATTCTATAATCAGTTTGAAAGTTTCAATCAGAAGGATTAAGGAGAAATTGAAAAAATGTAATATGAAACATCAAACGGCAATGCATGGGAAAGTTTAAATATGTTTGGGAAAGGATTATAGAATTCCGCAGTTTATGTGATAGATGAAGGTACAAGATTTTATTCATTTGTTGTGATTATTTTTCCTGTTCCACCTCCTATTTCCTCCTACCTCCTCCCTCTTCCTTATTTACCTCTTTCCTCCTCTCCCCCCCATCCCCGCCCTTCTACTCATTCTTTAATTAGTTGAAGGTTACATAAGCTTGCCCTAATGCAAGCAAGATGCAAGAAAAATATCAAAATACCATCAGTAAATGCATGCCATTGCAAGTATATCTAATATTAATCTACAGTTGCATGCTTCTCCGTGAAAGCTGGTAAAGAAAAGCATATGGCTTGTTATCTCATCTGCAGGCATGGTTTGCTTGCATGCATCTGAAGAGATTGTTTTTTAATTGGAGAGAAGTTATAGAGCTCCCCATCAGAGTAAAGCTAAATGAATAGTATAATGAGGGGTTCTGTGTCTAAAAGTATTGCATGGATGTTCATGATTTACTTCTGTGGTGTGTGAATAAGTGTTTGAGGGTTTGAGGGTTTGCACGCATGTGGGTGTGTACTTTCATGTGTGTATGTGTGTGCTCGTGTACTTTCTTGTGCTCGTATGTGTAATTTGTGTGTGTATGTGTGTGTGTACTTGTGTGTGCGTGTATGTACTTGTGTACTTGTTTGTGCGTGTGTGGGTGGGTGGGTGCTCTGTGTGTGTTCGTGTGCTCGTGTGTGTGTTCGTGTGTGTGTGTGTATGTGTGTATGTGTGTGTGTGTGCGTGTGCTTGTGTGTTTGTTCTTGTGTGTGTTTGTACTTGAATGTGTGTGTGTGTGTGCTTGTGTGTGCGTGTGATGTACTTGTGTACTTGTTTGTGCGTGTGTGGGTGGGTGGGTGCTCTATGTGTGTTCGTGCGTTCGTGTGCTCGTGTGTGTGTTCGTGTGTGTGTGTGTGTGTGTGTATGTGTGTGTGTGTGTGCTTGTGTGTTTGTGTGTGCTTGTGTGTTTGTGCTTGTGTGTGTTTGTACTTGAATGTGTGTGTGTGTGAGTGTGTGTGTGTGTGTGTGTGTGTGTGTGTGTGTGCTCGCATGTGTGTATGTGTATTTTTTTGTTTGTTTCTATGTTTTGGTTTGGGTTTTAAATTGAATTGTATATTATGGTAAATCTATACTAATGTTTATATCGCTACTATTGTAACTTTTTTTGCCAGTTAATGTCACATGGTTATTAACAAGATGGATTATTGAAGTAAACTTTGATAATGCAAAATAGAATAGTAAAAGGTAATGATGTGATATAATTGCAGTAGTAGAATTTGAAGCAACTGATATATAAGATGAAAGGAAAAGTAGCAAGTCTCACAGTTCAACCAGACTCCGACTAAAGCCTCCCTTCCCATCCTCTCCTAGGCCTTCCCTGGCAACAAGGATGGAAACACCGTGGTCACCAATCTGCTAGAGACCCCAATCATCGCACGCTATATCCGCATCAAGCCTTCGCGATGGAGGGACCGGATCTCCCTGCGGATGGAGCTCTATGGATGCCCTTACAGTAAGACATTCTTCTTTGTTAATCTTCTTTTTGCACAATGATCCAGAAGAAGTTGCTGGTTGTGAAGTCAGCTTGTGAAAGACAATTCCCTATTAGTCAATGCTCCTTTTCCCTTAACAATCATATCTGCACTTGGGATGCACTTAGCTGATCCTCTTCCTGGGGCTGTGTCCACTTTCACAGAGCCAATGTGATCTTAGCTCTTGCATATATATATACATATACATTTTCATGAAACAAAAGTAAACACAGTAACATATATACATGGATTAAATCAAATACAAAAATGGATCCAATATGGTTTTACTTGTATGATGAGGGTCCTGTGAAGAGCTTTATAATGTTATGGCCTTAACTTTCTTTGTACTGTGTCTGTCTTATTTTACATATATAGCTTTCATATATGTTATATATACACATACACACATGCCTGTGTGTATGTATATATGTATGTATGTATTAACCCGTTCCTGACGGGGCTATTTCGGCTTAAAAAGACTGAAATGCCGGGACTTTTGAACGCATAAGCCTAACACGCCAGGATTCTCGGCCGCACTGGCCATGAGTGAGCACAGTGCCAAGTATAATTTCCCCTTCACTTCACAGAGCACGATACGGTCAGCTTCCGTGGCAACTCCATGGTGATCATGGATCTTCAACGTGTGCCAGTAGCCTCCCTGCGTGACGACATCCGCTTCAGGTTCCGGACCACACATCCTGATGCCATGATCATGTACAGCCGGGGTACACAGGGCGATTACCTCTCGCTCCAGCTTGTGCAGAACAAGATGGTCCTCAATGTTAATCTGGGTGAGTTTAGGGTGTTGCATCTGCACGTGGATGGGAGGGAGGCAGATTCTTTCAATCTCTCCCTGTGATTTCTTTATTTCTATTTGTAGTTTTATTTTAATCATTTTAATTCATCAATATCTTTTACTTGTGTTTTGAAATTTGATTTTAAAGATATCTTTCTGCTGCTTTCTCTGTTTACTTCCCTAGTTTCAGCCATTTAGCCTTATACCTCAGTTAACCCATTCACGCCGGGGCGGTTCCGGCTTTGCATGGTTGCAATGCCGGGGTTTTCGAACGCATAAGCCTAACGCCTCGAGATTCTCAGACGCACAAGCTGCGAACCTGAGCGCTGGCCTTGCCCTGATATCTCATTCACGGCGTCTGACGCAAAAACCACAAAACATGTCAGCACGTCAACCAGCGCGAATATGTTAATTTTTTATAATTTATTTTTGAGGGAGACCTTGAATTAGGCAACTTGCTCATATATTTTCTCTTGGTATGAAGCTTTGTGTTTATTGCACATAATTGCTGTAGTGAGAGGAAATATTCAAGTTACAGAAGCATAGGTGATGATTTACAAAAGTGCAAAAGAAAAAAAAAGTATGATCATTTTGATGTAGGTACATTAAAAAAATTGAAAATATGACCAACAAATGTATCATCCTTATGAGTGACAGTTGCCCTTCACAGATCATGTGTGACTGTTTACATATTTGATAGTATCATTTGAAGCATAGATTAATAAGCTTTTTTGTTTTTTGTGGTTGCTGAAGAGATTGAAGAAATTTTCTGTATCTATAATGGACAAACAAATGCAACAATTTTCATTTCATTTCAACTGAGGAGTTTTTGTTGTGAGCAAGTTGTGAACAGGACAAATACAAATGGGGTAAGAAAACTGGCTGATATATCTGAGAAAGCAAGGATAAAAGGCACACATGACAGTGTAGGCTTGACAGGTCATGTAAGGCGACAGGAAGATGATTTTCTAACCATGATTTAGGACTACCCTAATAAACATGCATCCTATCACAATCTCCTAAACAATATATTTGATTAACAAAGGATATTTCAAGGGGAGCTTCATCTTTTTTCCTTTTTTCCATTTTTGCTATCTCTTCTTGTTTTGTTTAGCCTTTGGTTACCTTCGGCACTCCCTGTGGCTTACAAGACTCCTTATTTGATGGTGTTCCTTAATCAATTCTCAGGTACTTCACCACTTGCCACTTACCGAAGAAGCAGCAGATTCGCGAACAGCTTGGCTGCTGCGCAGTCTGAAGTTCGCAAGTTTGAAGACTTTGGTTGGTCTCTCCTGAGGGAATATATATATTTTTAAATAACATCATTATTCAATTATCTTTTTATTATTATTACTATTATTATTATTTCATTTTATTTTGATTCTTTATTTGTTGTCTTGAACTTTGACGATTAACCCAATGCCGACGGGCCTGGCAAGAGCTGGCAACCCCCAACTCCGGGACTAAGTAATTTCGCCTGGGTCTTGACGCCGGGTACTGTGACGCGTCACTTGCATCCCACTGGATGGAATATGAGCCTTACTCGCTGCGGGTTTGATTGCGCGTATCATTATTTTCCATTTTCCGTAATATGTGATGTGAATGAAAGACGATTTTGAGTTGACTTTGAGAGGTTCAATACAAGCTTTATCGATGTTATAATGCTTCTAACTCTGAGTCCAGAGTTCATACTCTTTACTTATGTATAATCTTGTACTATGTGGAATGTCATTACCACAATATCATGAGCTAAAGTAAGACTTATACGCAAAATTGCTGAAAGCTTTTTCTTCGATAATTACGACTTCTACCGATGTTGTAAGTTCATAATCTTTCTGTAGCATACTCTTTTACTCAAAAACATCATTGCCATGGTATCAGGATGGGAAATGATATATATATGTACAGGAAAAATAATTTATTTATGTAAAAAAAAAAGAATGAATACAAAACATAAACATAAGAAAAATAAAACATACATATATAAAAAAAATGAACATAATGAAAAAAAAACAATCTATATACAGGAAAAGAAGGGGAGAGGTTTAGTCAGAGAGAAAGTCAGGTTGCAGAGTGCCAGACCTCAAAGCAACCATAGGTGCACAGACCGACAAGACAATCTGAGCACCGGCTGCGGGTAGCCTTCCGTACTCCCCTTGCGGAGCACCAGCGGCAGCGAAGACGCTTGCCGTCTGGAACGGACTATGGAGCCCTCCTGTAGTCGGGCCTCTGCGGAGTGGCACCCGACAGCGAAATCGCTTGCCAACTCCGTCTGGAACGGACTGAATGGCATCTACCCCTGGAAGTACACGGGATCGGACCTCTCAAGGGGCAGTGTCAAAGAGAAGATGTGTGGCCTCTCTGCATCTCGGGTCGACACTCCTTGTGTCGCCGATCATCTGCATCGCCAACTCCATGCGGAACTCCTTCTGTGGCATCTTACCCCCCATGGTACGATACACAGCGAAGGAGTTCACAAGGGCAAGGTCATCGTAACAACGTTACAGTCCTTCCACTGTAGAGCTAGCAACCCTGTGTTGCTGCTCCTATAGTCCACATCGCCCCTCCTTCTCACAGTGAGGTCACGGGGCATCCACTTACGGGTCACCCTCACCGTCCCCACTGCATTAGTCCGTCGGGACTGGAGTATGTGGAAGAGAGATGGGGAGGTGTACCAGTTGTCTACAAAGACAGTGTACCCCTTCCCCATGCTACCACTCATCTCCAACAAGTCCAGGACTGCCTTCGTCGAGGCCGGCACAGTGCTCTTATCCTGGCCCGTATAAATCCGGAAACACAAAGTGTATCCGCTGGACGGGCCAGTACTGGCCGACAATTTGTAAACCTTCAACCCAAACCTGGCCCGCTTGTTTTTGTTGAAGGTAACAAACCTCAGTCTCCCATGGAACTTCCATAAAGACTCGTCAATGGCGATGTCTTTTTCGGGGACCAAGCTCTCAACGAAAGCAGTGTTGAGGGCGTCTATAACCGGGCGGAGCTTCCACAGACGGTCCTCTGGAACCTGTTCCCCATCCTCCAGATGCGCGAAATGGAGGTGGGTAATCAGGTGATCAAAACGATCCCTGGACATTGTCATTGTCATGGTTGGATGGTGGGACCAGAAATCCCGGTAGCACGGAATCTAATGGAACCCCATCGTCACCCGCAAACCAAAGTACGCCATCAGCTCCTCCTTGGACATGGGAGTCCACTTCCTCATGTGAGGGGAGACAGGAGGAGAGATCCCGGCATACCTAGAAGCAGACAAAAAGCAAAAGTCAGTAACACAATTCCAAAGTCGATAAACGGGTTATATACACTCAAGCTGTAATAATATAGGAGACAATAACAGTGAAAAATTACAAACTCACCTATTGGTTTCGCGGATGATATGTTGAAGGAGATCGTCCGTGAAAAAACACTGGAAGATCTCAAGGGGGCTGCTGGTTTCATCCAGGTCTGCCTTGACCCCAGGAGAACCAGCAAACCCGAACCTTTTCGAGACATTGTCCTTCTTCCGCCAAACGAAATTAGGACTCCCAGGTTCGTTCCTCCGCCACACTTTGGTGACGAAGGTTGACAAAGGCTCGTCACTGTCAAGGGTTGTGTCCACCTGGCTGACATAGTCCAGCTCGTCCTCCGAGCTTGGACCAATATCACTGTCCTCCTCTGCCCTGCGAGGAACATATTCGTCCCCGCTACTATCCCCGTCAGAGGAAAAGTAGGGGGACGTCAGTCTTCGCGAGGCAGAGGAGGCAGGTCTGCGGCGTAACCCAGATGTTGATGGCTCAGGCTCATCAACATCGGAACAGGAGGAGGGGAGGAGGAGCGTTTGGCGCTGTCTCTTCGGAACCATGTCGAATGATTTATGGGGGTCATTGACCTCCATATATACCCGAGGTTTGCTCCAGTTTCCCAGCAGGTGGCTGATAGCAACGTCATATCGAACTACGTGGAAGAAGTTGGCCAATCAGGTCAATGGAATGACGTTGTATCCTGTGACGTTGGTCTCGCGTGATTTTTCGTAAATGGTGATGTTTTGTCACGTGACAAAATGTCATCATGACGACACGTGCTGTGACGTCGGTCGCACATGACGTCACATAAATGATGATGCGTGATTCACGTGACAAAACGTCATCATGACGTCACACGATGTAACGTCACACAGGTGACGGGGGAAACTCATGTAATTTCAGGTAAAATCTCTGCTTTTACCTGTTTACTTTACCTGCCGCCCGCTGTTGCAATGGCGGTGCACGGCAAAGGCAGAATATTATGTAAACATATAGTGTCAATAACTAATTAAGTTAAAGTCATAAATTAACCATATTTTGATTATATCTTGCCTTAGAACACTCCTGTATATCATTCTCTACCAACTGGAATATTTCTGATTAAGTCACACGAGTGTGACGCCCGGTGTTGACGATTTGCTGGTGCGTCACACTGGTGTGACATACCGTCATCGCGCCTTATTTGCTGCGTCACACGGGTGTGTCACCCGTCGTCATTGGGTTAACACATCTAAATTCTTTTGTGCTTAATGTTATTCGCTAACCATATTAGGTTCCTTATTTTGCGTTTTTCTCCCTCCAGAAAATTGGGAAAAAGGGTGCTCTTTACAAGGAAGTGATTGCAGATCTATGAATTGCTCCATAACCCTAATTTTTACAAGTTTATAAGCTCTCAGTAAATTTTGGGTTTTTACTAAATTTCAAATTGTTTTTGGGCACTAATACTTGAATGCTACACTGAAATAAAAGTTGAATTGTGGCCCTGATAAATTGGGCCTTAGAATGTGGACAGGTGATGTTCCTATAATAAATAAAAGTTGATTGTGCAATATAGTCCATATTGTAGCAGTGAAGCTTGTCTGAGTAATTTCTTCATTTATATTACAGGAAGTAAACAAGTACCCTTAGAAGACCAGATAGTGATGCATGGATATATTCGTGATGTTGCATTTTATTTTGTAATATTGAATTTTACTGTTTAACTTTGAACTGTGCACTAGAGGAAGAGGAGCCTTTGCAAAGATTTTGATAAGATAATATTTCATGTTAGTTGTTAACCCTTCTGAGACGGGCCACATCTTAACCCGTTAACACCGGGTGACTAATTAGCATTTGGTACAATGCCCTAGTTACATAATGGCAAGAAGAGGTAGCTTGTAATTTTAATAGAAAGTGATCTGACCCCATGAAACATGCCTCTCTTGGAAGGGTTAAGACATAATTGTCTTTTTGTGAGTAAGATCGTCAGCAGCATTGGTGTTGGATGTTAGTTGTTGTTTTTCTCCCCCCTTAGCATTTTTATTTGACATCAAAGCATTTATTGCTGTATGATGGAGATGTATGTTGTTAACCCGTTAACCCACTCACGACGGGGGCATTCCAGCCTTGAATGTCACAATGCCGGGGCTTTTGTGCGCTTAGGCCTAAATCAATTAAATGGCTGGCACAATACTGTGCCGCCCGGCCACTGGGCTTTTGAATGAGCGGTACAGTACTATACCACCCGTCCAGAGAGGGTTAATGCCAGGTGACGCAATATCATATCATGTTGTGGCAGCACTTGCTACCGGGAATGCTATATCACATCTTGCTATTTTGTATGGCCAACCTGGCAGGTTATTGGGATTTAGGCCCGTAGTAAAGAACCTGTGGGGTGGGGCGTCGGGAAAATGTGACGGTTGTCGGGTGTAGGGCGTAGGATAAAATGTGACGGATAAATAAGATAAAATAGATTAAATAAAATAAAATAGGATAAATAAAATAAAATAGAAAATGTGACGGGTGTCGGGTGTAGGGCGTAGGATAAATGTATGTCCTACGCCCTACACCCGACACCCGTCACATTTTCCCGACGCCCCACCCCACAGGTTCTTTACTACGGGCCTTAGACCGGGCAGAGACAAATCTGCCCCATCATTATTGGGTTAAAAATGATAAAGATTTTTTTAGCCTGTTTAAAATAGGGCATCCTTCTTCTTCTTCTTTTTCTTCTTCTTTTTTTTTTTTCTTCTTCTTCTTCTTCTTCTTCTTCTTCTTTCTTTCCCCCCACAAAATGGGAACCAGTGCTACCTGCTTGCCATATAAGACAGATTTTACTTTGAAAGGTGGCAGTGTCACATATCTAGGACTTTCTAGCTTTCTTTCAAGCCCTTGGTATATTACCCTTTTTTGTGTAATAATCAATTTTTGGTTTTACCATATGTGCCACGTGAAAGGCTTTCTCAATATTGTGATTGACTGAAATTAGAGTATAGAGTCCTTATCAGCTCATATGTTCTTTACACTCAGTCTGACAAAAGTATTACAAAGCAACTGTTATTATTATTATTATCTTTTGTTTTCTACTTTTGAAAACAATTTCGAAAAATAACCATTCCCAACAAAAAAACATGAAAATATGGAGAAGAGGAAGACAACCTGTGCTACCAGTTGCAAGTACCACAGCATAAACCAGCCATGCTGACTTAGGGGTACATTGCAGCTTCTGCACATGGTCTAGTTTACCTTCCTCGTCTCATTATGCTTGCACATCCTACACTGCTGGTACTGAAGAGCTGGAGGTTGGCACTCTCTTAATCTATCTGAGACAGGCCACATTTTAAGATGTTCAGCCTGTACCAGGCATCTTGAGATATGTGCTTTCTATTATTTTTTAGACTTTGGTATGAAATGTGAATCTATATATAATCTATTAGCAAAGTGATACTAATTAGCATTTGGTCATCATAATTGAAGGAATGAATAGCTTGTAATTTCAAGAAACAAAAAGATGTAGTACGAAAGTGTTCCAATCCTGCGAAAATGTCCAATTTAGTGCTTGGTAGAGACTGTGGATAATGGCCATTCAAGACTTATTTTCGTGATGGTGCCAGGAGATAGTGGTTCCATCTATATATGGAATTTTAAAGTAAACCTATATTTCAGTAATTACAGTAATTAAAATGATAACTTTCATCATCATTCACTAAATATAGCTATCATTCATAGTATAATTTTTGACTGCAGTCGCGTTTACACCACCCATATCCAACAGTTCATTGCTTTAGTGGCACTCGTATGTACAGTGGATGAATATAGATATATTTTCCTGACTTTTTTTGTTGGGAGTATTTTCTTTGGAACCACTGCTCTGAGTGGATCCATGTTGAAGACAGGAAACCAGTTCATGCATTGTGGAACCAATGACCAGTCAAAAAAACAGTCAAGGTATATTGCAATGAGTTAGATGCTTGGACCTTTAGCCTAATATACTTAACGTGTACGAAACAGGTTCGAAAGTAAGGAGCACCTTCTCTGTGGGGTCTCTCTTGGACGACAACTCATGGCATGACGTGGAGATTCGCAGAGAGCAGAGGAACATCACCTTCCTGGTTGACCGTGTCAGGATTGACGACATGATTCATGGTGACTTCAAGAGGCTTGATCTTAACAGAGAGGTGAGTATGAATCCCTCGTGATATGTTCAAAGCCTGAGGTGTAGACGGTAGTGAAGTGTCATGAAATAATGAAATAATGTTTGCGATATTTGACAATAAAGATGTGAATATATCTAAATGGCGTAATGTTACTAATCTGCCAACCATCTTTATTTTTCAGTTTTATATTGGAGGTGTGCCAAACTTGCAGCCAGGAATGGTGGCAAGAGTAAACTTTACCGGTTGTATGGAAAACCTCTTCATCAATGGCACTGCGATCATTCCTGAGATGAGAGATGCTGATGACTATTACTCCTACTATTACCAAAGACCCAAGTACACCAGGATTAACATTTCAAACACATGTCCTGTAAGTATATTTAGGAGAGCCCAAGGAAGGTCTTTTGTTTATGGATCAGTGCTAGTAAATAAATGATGAGTGTGTGAGGATTTGAGAGGTAATTCAATTCATGGTGTGTAATTGAAGAAAGTGTTTTGTATCTATGGTTATATTTAGCCATCTATCCAGCCATCAAATTTACAGGTTCTTTGTATTTGTGTATATCTAAACAATTTTGTAATGAGTCAACTTGATATTAGTATTTTACATAACATATTTTGATTATCCACTTGTCCTTGGCAGTATGGAGACTCCTCTGACCTGACCATGACCTTCTTGAAGCGAGAGGCTCATCTCCGATACCCAGCCTTCGAAGATCAGCGCTCTGTCAATGTGTCTGTTGAATTTAGGACCTATGAGGAGTCAGGTGTACTTATCTACCATAAGTTTGCCACAGCAGGTTACTTTAAGGTGTGTTATCTTTGGGTTTACTTACCTCTGTTTATAGTGCTGTTGTTGTTGAGGTTGTTTTCACTGTCAACTTCATCTCATTTCTTATAATTGTAGGTACAGTGACTAGGGAACATTGTGTCTTTTCAGCATAGTTTTCATTCAGCATTAATAAATCAGTATATCTGGAAACAGAAATGGTACAGAATTCAATTGCTCAGAAATAACTGCAGTTCTTATGTCACTATTGCAGCTTTACTTGGAGGATGGCAAAGTAAAAGTGGTGATCTCATCGGCAAAGACCCCAGGCAAGGTTGTGCTTGATAATTTTGACATCACTTACAACGATGGCCAGTGGCACAAAGCCATGTTCACTGTGGCGGAGAATAGCATGGAGCTCACAGTCGATGATGTCCCCATGAAGACCACGAGGATTATCTCCATCATTTCGGGCAAATACTTCCTCGTTGGAGGTAAGAGTGGAGAGTTTGATGTTATGTGGCTGCAACACAGTATCTTGCATGTAATTGGATGTTCATTAGAATTTTATCAAAAGCCAAGAAAAAATTGTCTTGTCTTGTTTAAGTAATAACCCGTTGACCCCATGAGTGAATGTTTCGATTTTTATCCCTTTACTATTTCATTTTTCTCTTTTTGATTTCAATTTTGTTTATTGATTGTTTTATTATTATTATTTTGATTGTTTTATTATTATGATTATTGTTAGGTATTTTTTTACACATTGCACAGTCACATTAACTCACTCATGACGGGGGCATTCTAGCCTTGAATGTCACAATGGGGCTTTCGAACGCTTAGGCCTAAATCAATTAAATGGCTGGCACAATACTGTGCCGCCCGGCCACTGGGCTTTTGAATGAGCGGTACAGTACTGTACCACCCGTCCAGAGAGGGTTAATAAAGGTAATATAGTAACAAAGAACTAGTGGATTGTGCATGTCCCAAACATCCATAGATTAATTTTGTTCTTGCATTTTTCAACAACTGTAACTATAGACTTATTTTGTCTTAGAGATAAATATATCACTTTAGAATAGAATATAGATGTGTTTGTATATGAGGCAGGTTCAAGCAACTTGTTCACATATTAAAGTAATGTCTTAACAAGTGCATCTTTTTTTGCAGGCGGAGTCTACGGTTCGGATGGCTTTTTGGGATGCATGCGACGTATTTCAGTCGTGGGATTCATGCAGAAGCCCAAAGAGGAGGTCAGTTGTGGCTTTGGGTCTAGTTTATTATTCTTGATTATTTGAGTTTTTTCTGTACGTAAGTGCTATTTTTTTTAGATTCATGCACTTCGTATTATTGTGAGCTTTTTTTCTTTACAGGAAATAAGTGATAGGAAAGGAATTGTATTGGCTGCCTGTCAGATCATGGATCGTTGCAACCCTAATCCATGTGAACACCATGGCCGTTGCAAGCAGAACAGCAAGGAATTTTTCTGTGAATGTTCAGGAACAGGGTACTCCGGTGCTGTGTGCCACACCTGTAAGTTTTGTGGTATTTGAGATTTTTAATTGTTTCAAGATCTTTATTGTACTTTGCAGTCGTTCTGTGATATGTAGCATGTAATTTTATGTATCTGTATGTATATATGACTTTATATTTGTTTATTTGCAGACTTATACATGAAAATAAACGTTCTATCTACTTCTCCCTTTTCCCAGCCCTGAATCCCATTTCTTGTGCTGCCTATGGAATGCAGAATCCAGGATCCAAACGGGCTGAAGTCTTCATCGATGTTGATGGTTCTGGGCCTCTTGTTCCCTTCCCTGTCACATGCGAGTTTTACAGTATGTAATCACTTACCTGGTTGTTATATTTTGTTTATTGTAATTATTGATTTTTGTATGATAGATTATAATATTGATTGGATATGAATATGTTTATCTGTGTGTTTTATATATTAGACTATATCTATTCAAATAGTTTCTGTCACTTGAATTTCTCTTCATGCATCATCTCATCCTGCAGTAACATAAAGTTGGAATGCCTTGAAACTATGTCAGTGTGAAAAGTGAGGCAGGCAAAGTTTATAAATCAGTTTAGAGTAAGAGAGAGAGGAGAGGACAAGCCAGACAAGGTCATTCAGCCACTGCTCAGGAACAGGAACTTGTAGTATTAATAATTTCTCTTCCAAAGATGACGGGAAAGTGTATTCGTACTTGGGCCACAAGCATGAAATGACAACGACTGTGGATGGCTTTGAGAAGAGAGGGTCCTATGTGCAGAACATTATCTATGACACTGAGATGGAGCAGATCGAGATCTTTGTCAACCGCTCCACCAAGTGCAGGCAGCGCATTCACTACGAGTGCCTGAAGGCCAAGCTTTTTAACTCGCCTTCCCCGGAGGATCAGGACTTCCAGGTAATGCAACATGCATTGGGATTAAAACCTCTTCTTTGATTGTGTCTGTGTGTCCAGTGTTTTAGTGCAGTACTTAGTCTGCCTGGCCACAAGGATTCAAGAAGGATTTTTTTATAATCCTCATAGGCCCAGGTTCATATATCAGACATGCATTACATTTGATTTCTTCTGCCAGCCCTTCACCTGGTGGGTTTCCCGCAACAACCAGCCCATGGACTACTGGGGAGGATCGCTGCCAGGGTCTCGTAAATGCGAGTGTGGCCTCATGGGCACCTGTGTTACTGGCAAATGGTGCAACTGTGATGCAGGTTAGTATAGTATGCAGAATGGAAACAGTTGTGCCTTCTGGTTGTGAATCGGTTTATTGTGTTCCATTTTCAAAAATTTCCCTCTAAATATGTGCTGTGTTTTTTTTGAGTGTGTTTTGTGTCAGTAAATGTGATACTGGGAGCAGTGCGGTCACATCTACAGATAGGGGATTTTACTTTCACTTTGAAGGAAGGGAAACGCTTAAACAAATATATGGATGTGATATAACCTTTGCAAAGAAAGTAAATCAGTTAGGGTGGTGTGAACAAAAAAGAAATATTTTCAGCCTGGTTGATATACATAGATAGATAGATACAGAAATATATAAAAAATATATATATATTTTTTTTTCTTTCTTTCTTTATATAAACAGTTGCTAGTAGGGTATAATATGCATATCCTGCAGATCACTACGTTTCCATTGCCTTTATCAAAAAACATCCAATTGCACTTATGAATAACTCTGAATAGAAAAGCTACTTGTCTCCTTGGAAAAGAAATGACATAACCTGTCTTGTGCCTCCCCCCTTAGTCTTGAGAATCGGTTATGAGGAGAGTGTGAAGTGAAGCCTCCATGAAAGCGAGTCAGGTATTGTACAGAAAGAGACGAGGAGCGTTTACACAAGCATGTAGCGAGCACAGTTTGGATGTGGTGTGTGAGACGTGGCTGATGAGTGCACGGCATGTTGATGTGATTGATTGGTTGATGATTTTCACCGAGTGTATTTTGCAAATTTTCTAGGCAGATGGATGTTTATTATTATGATTATTATTATGATTTTTTTTTTCTTCTCAGTAACAAAAACTATAAGAGCACACTAATTTTTAGTAATTGAAACACAGGTTACATGTGTAGATAATTTTTGCAAATTCCTACAGTACAGTACTGGTATTTACTCAACATGGATTATGCAATATGTAATAGTAATGGCACCAACAGAGGATTGAATGTGCTGATGTAGAAATGCCATCTTTATTAATGTTTTATTTCTCACAATTTTTTTTTTTTTTATTGATTTTTTTCTTGTTCTTTTTTTTATTACTTTAGCTGGAGCCAGTGACAGATTTCCAATTTTCTTCACAATTTGCCCCTTCCAAACTTTGAATGTTCTTCCTTAGGGCTGGAGTCATGGCTCTTCGATAGTGGGGAATTGACTGTGAAAGAGCATCTTCCTGTGAGACAGCTGCGCATAGGAGACACAGGCTCACCCCTGGATGGCAAGAAGGCACGATACACACTAGGACCTTTGAT
>NW_028234435.1:2695713-2708213 GCF_977035675.1 Penaeus japonicus
ACTGTTATTGCATTAGTAGTTTCCAAATATTGAAAAAATATATAATCATGTAAGTTATATGTTGTCACTTTTGTTTTTAAACTTAATTACATATGTCCACCAATGTAAGAACTAACTTTTTCAAATGTAATGTCAGTTTGAAAGTTTGTCTTTTTTAAAGAGATCTTTGCATTCATAATGGATATACAACATGAAAGGCATTTGTTACGTGTCACAAATTGTAGTGGCTTTATATATGGGTTATTTGATGTGAAATTTAATGGAAGTATATTTTATTGCATATATACGGAAGAGTTTTATCCATTATATATATGTGTGTGTGTTTATATGTATATATATATAGATATATATATATGCTACGTATATATGTATGACAAAGGAAAATGTATATCTTCATATTGCCAAAGTAGAGATGCTTGGACAGCTTGATACAGAAAACAAAAATCATTCAGAACTTGAGAAAATCAGGAAGATAGTTGACTGTTCATCTGTAAAGTAGATCTGGATTGTTCATTTGTTCTCTTACTGCATACTTTTATATGTCTAGGTTTTATACATTTCGTTTTTAATATACAAGTATATACTTTTATTTTGTTTGTTTGTTTTGGCATTGTCTGAATGCCATTATTTTATTATCATTTTTTGTTAAACAGTAATTAACATGAAAGTTTGTTGTCTTCAAGTACTGAGAGAGATTGTGTTAATAGGTAATGTTTATTAATCTAAACAAAGGTGAAGAAACTGTTACTGTCGTGCAATGACAGCAAAGATCAACTTCTGTACTTGAAGTACTCTGTATAATTGTATGTTGTATACCTCTAGTAAATATATTTTGTACAAACTTTTACTCTCTAGATACTTTATTTAACAACCTATTCTGTGTATGTGATAGATAATTGGTAGACTGAATACAATGTACAATATAAAAGAAAATAATAATTAAAGCAATTAGTAAATACTAAGACATAGTAACCCTACCTCAGGGCTTTTGCCTCATGTGATATGATTAGCAAATTTAGTTTTTCTCAAAATGAGCTTTCTATCTATTTTAGATACTGTTTTCAAGTTATGAATTAATAAAGTAATTCAGTCTTCTTGTGTTATGAACCTTTGCTTAATTTGACACAATTATTTTCATGCGATATGACATAAAGCATTACTTATTTTCTCTGCCTATACACGTGTTGAGAATCTTCTATGCAACTTGACTGCACATTCATTGGGAAACCTTGTCTTTAAGCATTCCCCTATCCCAACTCTTCGCATTCTGCTTCAACCTGGGGAATGCTTGATTCAAGTTATCTGCCCCTAAACAAAAATTAATGCCATAATGAGATTATTGTTGACTTCCCTTGGTCATGAAATCTGTATCGGTCATCTGAAGCCTTCCAAAGCCTATATCCTACTTTATCAGACTTTTCTGAAGATCCAAAGGGCAGCGCCATGCTGAGTGCTGAAGAAATCTGAAGACTTGGTGATACCAACCAGAGAAAGACATGGTGTTCATGCTTTTAACAATATCGTATTACTGATTCTTATAAAAAAAAATGCAACGAAGAACTTGAAGGATGAAAAAATGTTGAGAATGAACGAGAGAGCAAGAGACAGACAGAGAGCTTCAAACGTACAAAGGGCATACAGTACACAAAAAAAGGCAAGGTCATGGTAAAATAGCAGATAAAGAACCCTAATGCAATGAAGCCACAAAAGATATTTAATCTCAGCAAAGACAAAAAACGATTGTATTAACGTATAGGTAAAGTAACGTCCGAGAAATACACACCTTATAATTCTATCAAAGAAAGACATGGAAATTAAGAGAAAAATGGATGAAAGCGAAACTATTGGAATGACTAAACTGAATTTAAAATTTAATATTTTTTAGCCTCACAACACTCCCAGAAACGCAATCGCTTTTCTATAATGTTGATATTTAACAAAAGATCCCTTTTATGGAATCCATTATTGGCTCAAGACATTAGGAGTTCAAGGTTAAGCTTATATCCTGTGAAGAGTGACATGATATGTCGCACGGCCGAGTTTCGCGACCTCAATCACTAGTCTGGCTCTTTCTTATACTTTTTTTTTTTATTTCATCATTCTCTCTCTCTCTCTCTCTCTCTCTCTCTCTCTCTCTCTCTCGCTCTCTCTCTCTTTCTCTTTCTCGCTCTCTCTCTCTCTCTCTCTCTCTCTCTCTCTCTCTCTCTCTCTCTCTCTCTCTCTCTCTCTCTCTCTCTCCTCTCTCTCTCTCTCTCTCCCCCTCTCCTCTCTTTTCCCTCTTTCTCTCTCCTCTCTCTTTCTCTCTCTCTCTCTCTCTTCTCTCTCTCTCTCTCTCTCTCTCTCTCTCCTCTCTCTCTCTCTCTTCTCTCTCTCTCTCTCTCTCTCTCTCTCTCTCTCTCTCTCTCTCTCTCTCTCTCTCTCCTCTCTCTCTCTCTCTCTCTCTCTCTCTCTCTCTCTCTCTCTCTCTCTCTCTCTCTGTCTCTCTCTCTCTCTCTCTCTCTCTCTCTCTCTCTCTCTCTCTCTCTCTCTCTCTCTCTCTCTCTCTCTCTCTCTCTCTCTCTCTCTCTCTCTCTCTCTCTCTCCTCTCTCTCTCTCTCTCTCTCTCTCTCTCTCTCTCTCTCTCTCTCTCTCTCTCTCTTCTCTCCTCTTCTCTCTCTCTCTCTCTCTCTCTCTCTCTCTCTTTCCTCTCTCTCTCTCTCTCTCTCTCTCTCTCTCTCTCTCTCTCTCTCTCTCTCTCTCTCTCTCTCACTCTCTCTCTCTCTCTCTCCTCTCTCTCTCTCTCTCTCTCTCTCTCTCTCTCTCTCTCTCTCTCTCTCTCTCTCTCTCTCTCTCTCTCTCTCTCTCTCTCTCTCTCTTCTCTCCTTCTCTCTCTCTCTCTCTCTCTCTCTCTCTCTCCTCTCTCTCTCTCTCTCTCTCTCTCTCTCTCTCTCTCTCTCTCTCTCTCTCTCTCTCTCTCTCTCTCTCTCTCTCTCTCTCTCTCTCTCTCTCTCTCTCTCTTTCTCCTCCTCTCTCTCCTCTCTCTCTCTCTCTCTCTCTTCTCTCTCTCTCTCTCTCTCTCTCTCTCTCTCTCTCTCTCTTTCTCTCTCTCTATCTATCTATCTCTCCCCCTCCCCCTCTCTCTCTCTCCCTCTATCTCTCTCTCTCCTTTTATCCCTCATTATCTCTCACCCGCCTTACAACCCTTCTTCCCGAAACTTTTCTTCTTTTGATTCATACTCCGGAGCTCATGGTCTAACGGAGTGACTACTTTAGATTACCTCTTTCTTACACTCCTTTTTCTGTCCTTTTCTTTCATCCTTCCTCCCTCCATCTTATTTTTTAAAGAAAACAATTCATGTATCAATTCATGTACAAACACTAGATAAAATAAAGCAGGATATACATAATAGTTCCAAAAGATAATACATAAAATAGACCGAATATATAATCACAGAAAACTGTAAACTTAAAATTCGCTGACGAAAAGCATAGCGATAAATAGGTGAAAGAAATAACAATTAAAGATGGCGGCCTTCCGTGGTTCCCGCTTCCGCCGCCAGATGGCAGCAGCGGCGCCGGAGGAGGAAGATGGTAAACAACGTCAGCTGAGACTCCCAATTTCCTTCCGTTTTTTTTATTTTGTGAGTCAATTTACGTGATTTCTAGGACATTTACATCGATGAGGTGCCACGGAGAGTGATGTGATTCTTTTTAGCGATTAATCATTCGGAAGGAATATATACTTTTAGTGTTTTAATAGATAAATGTTTTGAGGTTATGACAGGAGAGAGAGAGGAAACTGATGGATTTCTTCTGTAAAATACTATAGATAAGTTTGTCAAGTAATTAATTATAAAAATGCCTAGGATTTGTGAGATGCATAATCCTCTACTGGAATTAAAGGCATTCCTATTACTCGTAATAGTGGAAATGGACTCGTAATTCACAGTTTCTAAATGGTTTTGAGTTTTATCTTATATTTTTGCTCTATATCAGATACTGTTATGTATGTTATGATGAGATTTTTGGATACCAAATGTTCCCAATTGTGTTAAGTATTTTAATTTCCCAATAATGGGTTTCAGGGTCAGAAAGTCTCACCAGAAATAAACATTAACAGACAAGTATCCTATGTCATGATATTAGTATAAAAAAAAAAAATTAATGAGGGGATGATGAGGGTGAAGTAATTCTAGTTTCTGGTAGGTGAAGAGTATAAGACCAGAGGAAATCAATACGTTTGTTGTTTACTGAAGGTGGCGTTCTGAATTTTGATAATTATTCAGAATAGGACCGCAATGCTTCGTGCTGGAGTGTTTTCTTGCTGCGCAGAAAATGGAAGCAATCTCTAAATGGGACATGATTTATATTTATTATTATTTTTTTTTTTTTTACCAAAACGAAAAGAAGAACAATATGAATAATCATACACGTACACATGAGTATGTACATGTACCTCGTGACATGACATGACATGATATCACGGGTAATCAACAAATTAGTAGTAGTATTGCATTAGTAATTTTTTACTTTATTTTATTTCTTGGCCAAACACATTTGATTTTACAGTAGTTTTTCGACTCATATCTTTTTATTCAACCGATCAAGAAGTAGAATTACCAAGATGTCATCAATATCGCCAAATTTTCTGTGATGTCATTTTTTTTAACGTTATATCTCATTTTATGACACTCAAACACCTAAACTAAAGTAACAGAGTCTAAGAAATTATGGAAAATTATAATATTTGAGAAAAATCTAGCGATCTATAGCTGATGTTTCAGCTCGCCACAATTGCCCTCCTGGAACTCGGTGAGAAAATGCACGTCTCAGGACATCACCTGGGTCTAGGGATATTTTTTTCGACCTTGTGATGAGATGTCAACCGGCGCAAATGGGTTAATGCTATTAAATATTATTTATAAGAGAAGAGATTTATTTTCAGATGTAAATAATTTACTGGAATTAGCTACATCCCTATACATCTTCCACTGGCCACTGCATCTGTGGTGCTCCTGAAAAAGCCAAGCCACCACATATGTTCTAGCTAGATGGTGCACAAGTAGATAGGACTTAGCCAATAAAAATGGGTTAGTTTTGGCTCCAATTGGTCTAAATGTTAGGGTATTTCAAGCGTGTAGGTCCAACTCTTCGTGCTATTCACCTTTGCTGCATTTGGCTGACCGCTACGTGCCTGATCACCCGGTGTACCGGCCATACAAAAAGCCATAACAAAATATCATGTCCCTGGCATTAGGTATTACCACCACATGTGATATCTTGTCAACTGGTGTTAATGGTTTAAAGAAGACAGGAAGTTTCAAATATTCCTAGGTAAAACACAGTCATTATAATTGTAAGAAAAACAACAACAATTGAATGCCACTGCAGGTGTTTTTTAATCACATATAAAACACATTTATAAATCTGATTTACCTTATCACAACAATGATCAACACTAAGAACAGGTCTGTGACGTCTGTCCCTTATGGCTGCAGCTCTTTATCTCCAATCCTCTCCAGAGGCTCTTGATGTTTGTGGTAATGAAGGTCTCGAGAATTGTCTTTGCTTAGCTGTTGTTTCAAGGTCTTTATGTTGAACATTGGCCCATTTCAAGTTTTGCTTCAGGTTGTCTTTATATCTGAGGTTGGGGCGACCAGTTTGTTGAGTACTGTTCTTTAGGTTGCTTTAGAAGACTTGTCTTGGCAACCTGGTGTCCTGCATTCTTAAAACATACCCAAACCAGCTAAGTTGGGTTTTGATTAGTAATGACTCACAGTTACTATGCCAGTGTCTGATACCTTATTTTGCCATTTTATACCAATGATTCTGCAGATGGAACTGTTTCAGCTTCTTTACGTGTTTTTTGTAAGCAGTCCAAATTTCACAACCATAGAGAAGAGCACTTACTACCACTGCTTTCTATATCTTTATTTTGGTTTGCATTTTTATACCTTTCTGTTGCAAGACCTTCACTCTCAATCTACCCATTGGTTGACTTGCTTTCTAGATATGTGCAGAGATTTTGATATCTAATGATCCATCACTAGCGATTGTGCTGCTGAGGTATTTGAAGTTATCTACACTTTTCAATTCAGTGCCGTCGATCCAAATTTTAGTTAGTTCTCTAATAGGACTGTTAGGTGATGACTGGAGTAAGACTTTGGCGTAGCTGCATTTAAAAATTCATTCACAGTTAGTTGCACAATGAAGATGTATATGTATGTATATATTTATTATTTAGTATATGTATAAACGACATGTATTTTTAGATCTATATTTCCTTTTAGTTTTGACAAGATGGAGAAGAACGTGCTGAAGAATGTCCAGGTGTGTACGGACACGAGCGACTGCGTTGAGCTGTCCCGTACGTCTGGCCTCTACCTCAAACCAGAGGCTAGGGTCAGCATCACAGTCACGCTCCCACAGCTCAAGTCAGGGCAGTCGATATCCAACTGGGAGGTTAGTTTTTTGTGATTTGTGTTTTGTGACCTTGGTCCATGACAAAATGTAGGTGGTGTGGTGGGAGGTTGCACGTCATTTATGATCATGTGATAGGAACTTTTAACTTTGATCTGTCATGTTCTATCAAATTTTCTTTCTCTTTTTATATTTGTTTGCTAAGGGGTACTGGGTTTTTAGATTCAGATAGATTGATTATCTATTTATCTATCAATCTATCTATCTATCAATCTATCACTCTATCACTCTATCACTCTATCACTCTATCACTCTATCACTCTATCACTCTATCACTCTATCACTCTATCACTCTATCACTACCTACCTCTACCTACCTCTACCTACCTCTACCTACCTCTACCTACCTACCTACCTACCTACCTACCTACCTACCTACCTACCTACCTACCTACCTACCTACCTACCTACCTACCTACCTACCTACCTACCTACCTACCTACCTACCTACCTACCTACCTACCTACCTACCTACCTACCTACCTACCTACCTACCTACCTACCTACCTACCTACCTACCTACCTACTTACCTATCTAATTATCTCTCTCTCTCTCTCTCTATATATATATATATATATATATATATATATATATATATATATATATATATATATATATATATATATATATATGAAATCATTGCATTACTGTCTTTGTATGTAATTTGACAAGAATTTTTATCCTGTTCATTTTATTTTGTTGTCCACTCCCCAGGTAATGGAGAAGCTTCGATCTGCCATACTGCCAGAAGTGTTCACAGTTATCAAAGTGACCAAAAGTACGCTCGAGTTCCTGAGATTCGATGCGGAAATTGAGAACAGGAAGAATCTCTCGCAAGTCATCAGTAAAATCGATCAGAAAGTAAGAGCTGTTTTTATATTTCATTATTTATTTATTTATTGTGATTATCAACAGACAAGACGCTTCTGGTTGCGATGTTTTAATTGTAGATGCTGTTTTATCTTTATGGGTAATTTATTATGAATTTGCCTGTTTTCAAAAGATTAATGGTATAATTATGAGAGAGAATGGGTGAAAGCGAAAAGAAGGGAAGAAGGGTAGCTGGGAGGAAGGGAAGAGGGGAAGTGGGATGAAGGGAAGAGGGGAAGTGGGAGGAAGGGAAGAGGGGAAGTTGGAGGAAGGGAAGAGGGGAAGTGGGAGGAAGAGAAGAGGGTAAGTGGGAGGAAGGGAAGAGGGTGAAAGGGATGAGGAGAGAAAGGGAAGAGGAGAGAAAGGGAAGAGGGTGAAAAGGATGAGGAGAGAAAGGGAAGAGGGGAGAATGAGAAGAGAGAGAGAGTAAGAAGAGAGAGAGTAAGAAGAGAGAGAGAGTAAGAAGAGAGAGAAAGTAAGAAGAGAGAGAAAGTAAGAGAGAGAGAGAGAAAGTAAGAGAGAGAGAGAGTAAGAGAGAGAGAGTGAGTAAGAGAGAGAGAGAGTAAGAGAGAGAGAGAGAGAGAGAGAGAGAGAGAGAGTAAGAGAGAGAGAGAGAGAGAGAGAGAGAGAGAGTGAGTAAGAGAGAGAGAGAGTGAGTAAGAGAGAGAGAGAGTGAGTAAGAGAGAGAGTGAGTAAGAGAGAGAGAGAGAGCAAGAGAGAGAGAGAGAGCAAGAGAGAGAGAGTAAGAGAGAGAGAGAGAGTAAGAGAGAGAGAGAGAGTAAGAGAGAGAGAGAGAGAGAGAGAGAGAGAGAGAGTAAGAGAGAGAGAGAGAGTAAGAGAGAGAGAGAGAGTAAGAGAGAGAGAGAGAGAGAGAGAGTAAGAGAGAGAGAGAGAGAGAGAGAGAGAGAGAGAGAGAGAGAGAGAGAGAGAGAGAGAGAGAGAGAGAGAGAGAGAGAGAGAGAGAGAGAGAGAGAGAGAGAGAGAGAGAGTCACCTAAAAAGCACACTCAATCAAATACCTCCACTGACTCAACAGGGGATCAAGCTGAGTGGATTCTCAGACCTCCTGAAGATCAGAGCCACGGAGGCCAAGGCCCCCTTCCCCTCTCGTCATGACTGGGACAGTTACTTCCGGGACGCCAAACACATGAACGAGATGAAGCCGGGAGAGAGACCAGACACGGTGCACTTCCAGGTAGGTTGTGATGTGATTATTTGTCTTTGAGGAATGTTATTATGCTGTTTGTTTTTGCTTATCAGAGAGACAAGTTGTGCATTAGTGTTGTATAGGTTATAGATTAATGCTATATCATGGTACATACTACAGCCTAAAGGGATAAAGATGTATAGATTACGGGGTAATTTGGTTTTATATGGGTGATATACATAGATCATATATTAAAGCATAGATCGTACCTCCCCTTTATCTCTTATGCCATTGCAGGACCTCCCGTGCCGTTGGTTTGCGCACATCAATGATGCTGACACTAACAAGCCCAGTGACTACGTCCTCAGCAAAGTGATGGCTTCCTTTGGGGAGATCAGGGCGGTGGACATCCCTCTCTGCGACCCTTATCGCAAGAAAATGTCAGCCTCCATCAATGGCATCAAGACCTTCAGCTTTGGCCAGGACCTGGTCTTTGAGGCCTATGTGCAGTTCAAGGAGTACATAGGCTTTGCCAAGTGCATGCACGCACTGCAGGGAAAGAAGCTAGTTTTCCTTGAAGGGGACAAAGCATGGAGTGCATCTATAAAGGTTGGTTTTGGGACAACTGTTATTGATCAGATTGGAAAATGCTTCCCACTTCTCCCTTTTCTTATTCAACCTTTATTATTATTCTTCCTGTTCTTCATGTTTGATTTCTGTATTGCATGTTGAGGAGTTATCATTAGTTTAAAATGATGGATAGAAAAATGTTTCAAAACTATTCTTTCCAGGTGGACTTTGACAAGACAAAGCACTTGTCAGAATACTCAATCAAAAAACGCTCGGCTGAACGAGAGAAGCTGCAGGCTGTAGAACGCGAGGCTGAGGAAAAGGTGCGCAGAAAGAGAGAGATGGAGGAGATGAAGATAGAGGCTGAAAGGTATGATGATGAATTTAACAAAAGGAATGAATTGAGAATTTATGGATCTGAAAAGAATTTTGCATATAAGAGAAATGAGTAGAAATTACAGATATGGATTTTTTCTTAGGATGAGACAGGAGGAGGAAAGGAGGATGAAGGAGGAACGCAAAGAGGCAAAGAAAAAGGAGAAAGAATTGCGGAGGAATGAGAGAGAGGAAAAGAGACGAAAGAAAAGGTTGATGAAAGTGGAGGAGATGATGAAGAAACAGGAGGAGGAAGAGGAGGCAAAGCTTGCCAGGAAGATTGCCTTGGAGGAACGGAAGCTGCTGATTGCGCAACGCAAGCTGGAGAGCATTCGACTCCTGGATGAGCTCTTTGAGAGAATTAAGGTGCGTTTACTGTCAATGGCTTCTCTGTGCCTCTTGGAGTTTTCATTACCTGTGCTCTCCTATGTTGGAGGAGACAAAACATTAGATTAGGACCATTAATCATTGTTGCATTTATCTGCAAAACAAACAGGCAAAAGGTTACATTTTAGGATGATCCTTTTGTTCCAGGTTGGTCGTCAGAAGGAGATTGCTCAAAAGAGGGAGGAGGAGATCTTCCGGCATTTGGACAAGCATAATAACAAGCAGGTGGAGGAGTTGAAAGAAAAAGAGGTTTGTTGATTTTTATTTTTATTTTTTTTATTTATTAATTAATTTATTGTAGTTATTATTATTGTTATTATTATTATTATTAATATTATGATTATTAATATTATTATTATTTTTTTTAGAACCCAAAACTAGCCACTTTCTAGAACCTGTTCATTCTATATTTATTTCATAGTTTGTGCTACTTGATCTAAGCAGTTGTATTAATATAAGTGAGGCTTTTCCTTTTCCCGCATTCCCAGCTAAAGGAACGCAGACACCAGGAGAAGCTGGCAGACCAAGAGCGAATGCTGCGCGATAAGCTAGTCCGCTCTTACAAGTCCAGAGAGGAGGACCGGATGGAACAGCAGCGTGAGAAAGTGCGCAAGGCTGTTCAGGGAAAGGTGATTTTGTTTATTCCATTATTTTCATAGTGTAAACGGTTCTCTGAGTGAAGATATTGAAAGTTTACAGCAGCAGATGGGTTAAAACAGCTCAGTAAAACAATAGAGTCTAGAATTAATTTTTCAGAAAATGCTTCGGATATGCTAGGAAAGGACTAAATGTCAAGAAATAGGATGGATAAGGTATATATATGGGAGGGGGGGAGAATTAGAATCGAGAGATATGTCTAAGAAACTTTTTCCAGGTTTGAAGGGCATTGTTATCAAAAGATATCCTATTCTACCAAGTGTCTGCCCCAGGATGCAAAGCTCTGATTCTAGGCATTATTTTTAGGTGCAACTCCAGAGCGTCATATCAGCTGCATCACTGTCTTCCATCTCGACCGCTACCTCGGAGAGCGACAGTGATTCTTCCTCTGAATCCTCTGATTCCTCAGTGTCCTCAGAGACCAAGCGGGGCAACCTGTCCACCGGTATTTCTTCTGATTTTCTTTCATTTCTTGTTTTTATGGTGATATTTGTGGAAATAAGAGACATGAATGAATGAGTAGATGAAATATTGAAACATATTTATTATATACATTTAAAGATGCTAGTACAAAATAACATAAAAAAAAGTCTGGCTTATAGGGATGGGAATGGCATGATTGTGTCAAAGTAAGAGAGAACATACGTATAATTGTTTAAATAAGAGGGAGCAGGCCCTTAGTTTTGTTGTAAAGGGAAAACATCAAGAATGCGTAGCAATTGCCTAGTTAAGTGCAAAAATTAGGAATATAGTGTGTTGAATGCTGTCTCACTTTATTATGTTCATGATCTTTACTTAAAAATTAAAAGAAAATGGGATATTTAAGTTCATTTTTTCATAGGTAATAAAACACACACACACACACACACACACACACACACACACACACACACACACACACACACACACACACACACACACACACACACACACACACACACACACACACACACACACACACAAACACACAAACACACACACACAAACACACACACACAAACACACACAAACACACACACACACACACACACACACACACACACACACACACACACACACACACACACACACACACACACACACACACACACACACACACACACACACTCTCTCTCTCTCTCTCTCTCTCTCTCTCTCTCTCTCTCCTGTTTGGCACTAAAGTATTCTACAATATGGTTTTACTTGTAAGCCAGATTGATTTAGTTGCGAGACTAATGCATTATCCACCTGCAGGTCGTTTGCGAATGGACAACATGGACGAAGAAGAACAGTACGACGAGTATGGGAGCTGGCACCCCTCCCAGGGTTCCCAGCATCATTACTACTCCTACTATGATGGGTATGGTGACCCAGAAGCCCAGGGTTACCACCAGTCTTGGGGCCAGGATGATGGCTTTGAGCGCGGCAGGGGACGCGGAAGGGGCCGGTGGCGGTTCCCCAGAGGTCCTTGGAGAGGCCGTGGATTCAGGGATCGTGGCAGAGGGTTCCGGGATAGAGGAAGATCCTTTAGGGGTTCGTGGAACAAGTATGGGCAGGAAAGAGATGGAGCCAAACCGCTGGAGGTTAACAAGCCTGTGACAACCTGGTATAAGAGAGGAAGTGACAACGAGCGTGATGATTCCAGGTCAAGGTCTAGGAGTAGGTCGAGGTCTAGAAGTTCCAGGTCACGTTCTAGGTCGAGATCCAGGAGATCCCGCTCCAGGTCCAGGTCCAGGAAGTCCGGCTCAAAGTCCCACTCCAGGTCCAGGAAGTCTCGTTCCAAGTCAAGGTCAAGATCTAGAAAGAATTCCAAGTCCAAGTCAAAGAGTCGATCCCACTCCCGCTCGAAGTCAGGATCAAGAAGCAGGAGTAGGAGCAGGAGCAGGAGCAAGAGCAGGAGCAGGAGCAGGAGCAGGAGCAGAAGACGAAGACACTCCAGTAGTGATGACAGGTCAAGCCACTCCTCAAGAAGGAGATACAAGCGAAGGAGTGAGCGCTACAGGAGGAGCAACAGCAGGAAGAAAGATGAAGACAAAGATGTGAATTATGAAGACAT
>NW_028234435.1:2753213-2758213 GCF_977035675.1 Penaeus japonicus
TTTGTTGGCTCCGTTTCTGGCTTGGCGCTGCGCCCCGACGTCATCGATGAGGTCGAAGCGAGGGATTTTACAAGGGTCTGCGAAAAGCTGCTGAATTCGGACATGCTTTCGATGAGCGCTGTGGAGGAACTCACCCGCGGTTGGCAGGTGTCCGCTGGTGTGTCCCAGTCGGCCACCACCTTGCGCGACCTTTGTCAGAAGAAAGTACTCTTCATGTTGCCAGGGAGATACAGCCACGAGGAGGCCGTGGATATCTGCGGCAGCGTCGGGGGCTCTCTTCCTGGAGACGGCGATGCGGGCGTCCTGCAAACAAGTCTCCAAGATTTTGTGGCTCCTTGCCTGAACCCTTTTGGCTCGTGGCTGTGGCTGGGGTCCTACAAGCTCTATTCCGAGGGAGTGTGGACGCTTGTTACGAGAGATGTTCAGAACGACTCTCTGAAACTGTGTCGCTCTCTCCATCCGACGGAGGAGAAGGCGGTGGACCTGCCGTGCGAGGAGGCGGTGTGCGTGGCGTGCCAGACTCCCCGGCACCCCGTCCTCACCCTTCGCCTTGGCTGCGAGGAGATCCACGATCGCATCTTCTACTACATGTTCAAGAATTCGGGTCCTCCAGAACTAATGAATCCCTTTGGCAGTGCGATCGTATGGGATGACGACCACTGGGTACTGAGGGATGCAGAAGGAACCCCGTGGTTCTACACCGAAGGGTCAGACAGCGGGGAGCCAATCCTGCCGCTGGGGACGCACGCCTGGGAGAAGGAGGACTCCGACCTCGAGTGCCCGGACAGGACCCGAATCCTCCTCTCCATCTGCGACCCCGACCACTTTGCGTGCGGCGACGGCCTCACTTGCCTGGCGCCGTCGTCCCTCTGCGACCAGGTGGCCGACTGCAGCGACGGAAGTGACGAGCAAGACTGCACGCCCCCCCCGGCGTGGAAGGGAGACCCCGCTCTCCCTCCGCCCCCCCTCTCGCTCAACGACACGACCTCCGTCCGCCTCCTCTTCACCTCCTTTTCGCTGGAGGCGTTCGAGCCCACCTCGTTCGCCATGGAGGCCCGCCTGTCCCTTGAACTCCTGTGGAACGACCCGAGGGTTACCTTCCACAACTTGGCCGAGGGCGAGACACTCGTCCCTCCGCAGGCGGGCATGTGGGCGCCCAGGCTCGAGGGCATGTGGGCGCCCTCCGCCGTCACCCGCGTGGACCAAGTGGGCCAAGCGTCTCTGAGGGCGGTCAGAGGTCAATATGAACCCGACGTCAACCTCTTCAGCCAAGGTCAGTATTTCCCTTCTTCCTGAAAGAGATCGTCATCCTACTGTGGTGCTTGCTACTTAATGGTGCCATTAGTAATCACTCTCACTGAGGTAATAAAGCAGAGGATAATGGTCGTATCAACACAACTGGTAATGGCGTAGGAATTGTAAGCCATTATAGATTCATTACGGTACAGATAACAATATACGAAACCTTGGTAGATAATCATTAAAGCCCTAAAGAAACATCACAAACAATAACAATGATATCAAACACGTCAAGAACCAAGTCGATAAAATTGTCAACTCAACATGTACATAATAATCATAACTACAATGATAAAACTTCACACACAGAGTTGGAATATCCTGGCCGCTGGAATCCGTGGAAAATACGCCAAACCAACCTGGTCAGCTGCTCGTGCCAATTCCAAATGCTGTACCATCCGTTCGACGCCCAGCAGTGCCAGTTTACTTTGAGCTTTCAGGTACAGTGTTAAGAGAGGAGGGAGGGAAAGTTATCTTCGACGAGATAGTACTCTTCATGTTGCCGACACACACACACACACACACACACACACACACATATATATATATATATATATATATATATATATATATATATATATATATATATATATATATATATATATATATATATATATATATATATATATATATATATATATATATATATATATATATATATATATAGATAGAAAGAGAGAGAGAGAGAGAGAGAGAGAGAGACAGAGAGAGAGAGACAGAGAGATAAAGATATAGATAGAAAGAGAGAGAGAGATAAAGAGAAAGAGATAAAGAGAGAGAGATAAAGAGAGAGATAAAGAGAGAGAGAGAGAGAAAGAGAGAGAGAGAGAGAGAGAGAGAAAGAGAGAGAAAGAGAGAGAGAGAGAAAGAGACAGAAGGGGGGAGAAGAAAGAAAGAAAGAGAGAGAGAGATTGATAGATAGGTAGATAGTGAGAGAGAGAAGAAAAATAGATATAGAGAAAGATAGGTAGATAGATAGATAGAGAGAGATAGAGATAGATAGACAGTCAAAACATGTTCCCAACGCACCTTCCGTTTTCTTCCCAGAACCTCGACTACGATCGATTCACGGTTGCGTTCCCAGAACCCAGGGACAAGGCTCTCCACGCTTCCTTGGGACAAACTCTAAACGATTACCAGGTAAAAAGAAAGCGTATGGATTTCTGAAATTGGTAGATAAGTCTGTGGATTAATAGATCAATAATATCTTCATGTTTTATCAGCGTTTTTATAGCAACTGCCGCCACAGACAAGAAAGAATCTTGACGAAAACTAATCATTCTCCTTTCTTAAACTACTCCTAATAACTCCATTCAGCTGAACACCACCTGATTCCCCCCAGGTGAAAAAGGTGACGATGGAGGAGGATAGGAGTGACACTCACCCTGGAGTAACCTTTACCGTGACACTCCGACATAACGGGGTCCAAGCGCTGGCTATCGTCCACGTGCCAACTTGTTTACTTCTCTCCCTTGCTTATGCGGCGCTGTTTCTGCCTCTGAACTACGTGCGGGTAAGTTTGGCTGATAGTTACGTTCTTGTTTATGTATGTATGTATGTATGTGTGTGTGTGTATGAATTACACTAACGTATTTTCTCTGATTATTACCATTATCGTTATTATATATAGCTTTGTTACTGCTATTATTAGTTTTGTTGTATATTTCTTTATTAGCAAAATTTCGATTATTACTGTTATCACCATTGCTATGATATTATTGTTGTTAGTATATTTGTCACCCTTTTTATTCATTATTATAATCAACAGAAATAACCAAAATAGGAATACCAGTAGTAGTGATTTTAATAATAAATGCAAGGGTGGTAGTACTAGTAGAAGCAGAGGTAGTAAAAGTTACAACAATTCAGTAGTAGTAATGGAGGTAATGATACTAATCCCTTCCTCAGTAATAGTAATAGTTGTACTTTGGATGGTAATAGCAGATGGAGTGATAGCAATAGTTGCACATGTGAAAGTAGTGGTTGTTGTCCCAAGGTAGGCAGGAATTTGATCAAATTCTGCATTTTTCCCTATTCACTAAAGTAAAAATAAAAAGATCTGCACAAATATATATATATATATATATATATATATATATATATATATATATATATATATATATTATTCTCAGCTTGTAAGGGTCCATAGTTGGACATAAGCCTTCCCCAATTCTTTCCATCTTTGCCGATCCAGCGCTATTCTGTGCCAGTTCTTCTAGTTGCTTTGGGGTAGTGAATTACACCTACCCCTCGAATTTCTTCTTGTATGTGATGCTGGTTAAGCCTTGATATTCTGCTGACTCAACAGGAACGGCAGGTAACCTTTGATGGTTTAAATTCATTGAGAAGTGATAGGTCTAACCCACTGGGCGCTGGCCCAATGAGAATTGGCGGGTGATCAATTCTTCATCTAGCGAGGTATATATATATATATATATATATATATATATATATATATATATGTATATATATATGTATATATATATATAAAGAGTCAATAAAGGTCCGACCTACCACTGGAGTTCAAGCCTTTTAAAAAGAAAATCATATGCATTTGGATACCTTGAAACTCTCCTGTTAAAGATCATTCAGGAACAAGAGTGGGCCATTGGCCGGATAAAAAAAAATCTTCCATTGTATCTTTAAAATATCACCAGATTATGTCCATCAACTTCCAGATGACTAGGTCCTTAGCCACATAAAAAGTCAGCATCCTCAAAATATCTTCAGACAGATTATGCCAATCATCTCCTTCCTTATTTATGGGAAACTTTTCTTTCTCCGTAACAAACGTTCCAAGTGCATATAAGAATACCGAGCCCTCTATATTCGTCGGAACGTTTGTCTGCCAAGTTCAAACAATTACAATAAATTACAGTGAACCCGTCAATTAATTTTTCATATCCATTTCGGTCGGTAAAAGACGCAGACTCCAAGCGTTAAAGTCGCCAAGAAAATGAAGGAGGCTTTGGCATTATTTATTTGTATAGATAGAAGCTACAACAGTTAATAAGCAGTCTGTTAACTAGTGATTCTTGGCCCTGTTACCTTCTACCTCCATGTCCCCCTCCCTCCTCTCCATCATCCACCGGAGGAGTAAAAATCCCCACTGAATTAAAAGTATTAAAGAAAAATGTAAATGCGTCTTTTGAGACTGCATAAACAGCATTCATATTCATATCAACAAGAGAGAGAGAGAGAAAGAGATAGAAAGAGAGAGAGAAAGAGATAGATAGATACTCGTTAAGATAATTCCAAATACGAGTAGAAAAAATCTCACTTTTTGTCTTCGGCTTTCCCCAAGAGGGCAGCCAGAGGACCTGAACTATCTGAATCCCCTGAACACTGCAAAAAGCATTCACAAGAAACTAAACATTAAAACCAAACCTTCCGCATGAGACCGTATTCATTTCTTGTGACTAAAAGATCAAAAAAATAAAACAAGTTTATCCATTTGATTGAGATGACAGTCAGATTCCAATAAACAAAATTATGATAATGATAATATAACAACAGTTCAGGGTAGAAACCTCAAGTAACTAATTACCTTTCACATGCAGACCTAATCGAACACAGGTCAAAGGTTAGTGGTAGGGTAAGTTATAAGGTAGGTTTACTAGTACTCCTAAAGGTCTGGTAGCTATGTCGAAGGCTAGCAACTCAGACATGGCTCGTGTCGAGAACCCAGACTTAAAGAGACA
>NW_028234435.1:2788213-2790713 GCF_977035675.1 Penaeus japonicus
TTTTAAGATTATATTTATAAATATATATTGTTTATTTTTCTACATAATTAATTTATATAGGTATAGAGTAATTATATATATTTAATAGATTATAATATATACATTATCTTATTGAGTATTAGCCCTGCTCCCTACCCTCCATTAATTACCATTTCATGTACCATCCCTCCCCCCCACTCCCCCACTCCCACATCCCCGAACTAACAGCCGAGTATTTTGCAACACAAAACGACAAAAGACTCTGATCGCCTCGTAGCAAGACGGAATTGCTGGGAGTTGACATATCTGTGCTGAGTCTCCGTAATTTACTTTGGAGGTAATGGTGCAGCTAAGCATGGCACTAGTGTTATTTTTTTATTAATCTATGAACGCCCTCTCGTCCAATAAATGTGTTTTTAGTTCTTCTTTCCTTCTCTCTCTCTCTCACTGATTTCTCATTTTTTTCTCTTCTTTTTCTTTCTTCTTCATTTCTCCTCTTTTATCTTTTTTTTCTTTCCATTCTTCTTCATATTCTTATTTTTCTTTCGTCTTTTCTCTTTCTTTTTTTACTATCATTTTGGTTCTCTTTTTATTTGATTATCGGTAAATTGCGTACCGAAAGAAAGAGAAGAGAGTAAAAAGAGAAGTGAAGAAAGAGAAAGGGAGAGAGAAAAGAGAGAGAGAAGCGAAGAAGAAAGAGAGAGAGAAAGAAAATAGAGAAAAGAGAATGGGAGAACGAAGAAGAAAAGAAGGAGAAAAGAGAAGAGAAGAAAGAGAAACAGAAATAAAAAAGAGAGAGCAGCGAGAGCGGAGAGCAGAAGAAAAGAGAAAAAAAATGTAGAAGAAGAACAGAAGAGAGAAAAGAGTTATTAAAAGAGAAGAAAGAGAAGATAAAGAGTAGAAGAAAACTAATAGAGAACAAATATGAAGAAAGAGACAAAGAAAAAAAAAAAAGACTAAGAAAAGAAAAATATCAAAAAGAAAAAGAAAGACAGAAAGAGAAGGAAATGATACAGATCGCACTCAACCAAACCTTGCACATACTCCTCGTCCTCAACAGCAAGGAAGGATAATTCCAACACAACCAAAACCACCAAACACAACCGAATATGCCTTAGACCAACCCCAATAACCTTCCTATGCACTTCTTCGAGTTATCTAGATAGATTCCTTTTTATAAATAGATTATAAAGACAGAAAGGCGCGCGAGCTGCGCGTCTCGATCGCGAGAAGCAAATAGGAAAATAAACGAAATAGAAAGTCACGCCTCGTATGCATCGCTCACCTTCTCTGACTTCATGCAGCATGAACCGGAAAAAAGAAATTAGATAGATAATAAGAATAGATAGAATATAGATGAAGAAGAAGAAAAAAAAAAAAAAAAATATAGAGAAAAAAACAAAATAAAAATAGATTGATAGAAAAATGACAAGAAGAGAACGCGAGAGAGAGATAGAGTATATATAGAAAGAAGAACGAATAGAATAAAAAGAGAAGAAAAAAGAGATTGATAGAGAGAAAGAGAGGATAAATTAGATACAAAGAGATTAAAAAGAGAGAGTTTATAATATATAGGAACGAAACTTCTTTTATATAAAAAAAATCTAAACAACCCATACAGAAGATACACCCCCACCCGAAGCCTATCACCCTCCATCCCACAGCCCCAGTTTATCAAAAACACAGTGCGACGAATTCCAACATACAGAAAGTGCCAACAGCTAGAACAACCCCGCCTACTCACTGACATGGCACTCGGTCATCTTCCTCACACTTGCACCTTCACCGGCAACCTTCAGTTACATGTGCAAGTGAGCGTAAAAAAAAGGAAAGTGAGAGGGATTAATCACTGTGTTTGTTGGTGCTGGCGCGGCCTGTGTTGTTGTTATATTTGTTATCAGAATTGTTATTATCATTATTGATGTACTGTTTTCGTATCTTTTCTGTTATTACTTTCATTATCATCTTCATTGTCATAATGATTATTATCATCAGATTTTTTTTTGTATTTTCTGTCATTAATCTTGTAATCATCTTTATGATTATTACTATCATCATTATTATCATCATTACAATCATCATTATCATTGCTATTATCGTGATCAGTATTATTATTATCATTGTTATTGTCATTATTACTCTTATCTTCATCACTGTTAACATTATTAGCATTGTTCTAATTATCATCATCATTATCATTATTAATATAATTTATCATCATCATTACCATCATTAATATTACTGTAATTATCATCATCATCACCATCCTTCTCATCATCATTATCATTATCACTATTAAGATTATCATTACCACAAACCATTGTCAACGTCATCATTATCATCATCCTTATTATTATCAAATACTGTATCATTATCTTGTTATTATTCATCATCTCTCTATTAGGAGGGGGGAGGGGGGGGGGGGGGGAGAGTGGGGGGGGGTTTATTATTATTATCTTTACTAGTATCATAATCACTATCATTATCAATATCATTATTATGTTTCTTGATACTATTTTAT
>NW_028234435.1:2798213-2800713 GCF_977035675.1 Penaeus japonicus
TTTGGAAGTCTTGATTAGGCCGCCATCTTGCTGATCCCCCTCCCCCTATCCCTCTCCTCCCCTCCCCCACCCCCCCATCGGAAAAAGAAACCACGACTCGGCAAACAAATTTCCTCTAAGTGCTCGAACTCCACTTGAAGGATACTCGAGAAGAAGATCGTTCCGGGCGAAGGAGAATCTGAACCTCTTGGAGGAGAATCCGAAGTCCTTCAGAGATCTGGGTTTGGGATCGGATGCCTTACGTGTGTGTTTCTTTTGTTCGTTTGTCCAAGATGGCGCACGACGACGAGTTATCTTCTGGCGGCTTTTGCTTTTCGTAATTCTAGCGAAGAATAATTGATGATTTTGAAAAATAGGGAAATAAGCATACGATAAAGTCATGAAAGCAAATAACATGATTCCGTTACACAATAACAGAATGTAAAAAAGAAGGATAATAAATCTAATTCATCATTTCCCTAAGAGAAAAAGGAAGGCGAAAGAAAATCTATGTACAATACCAAAGAAATATTCGAAAGACAAAATTCAAGTTCTAATCTACTTAGGCTTATTGCATGTGCACTGGTATAAAATCTATACTTTATAAGTAAAACTGTATCACTGTACAAAGGCTTATAGATTTATCAACCTTTTATAACTATAGTTAATCTCACAGATACTCGTATCGTTGTATACTATTCATAATATAAGATCACCTTGGCGACAACATTCTCTATCTGTGCGCAAGGTAATCGGACTTTTCTTAATGCAATAGCGTAGTGATTCCTCTAACGTATAGTTTCTCTTTTTTATATATATATATATCTGTCTCTGTATACATATGTACATATATATTTTCCTTATAAAACGCGTCACCAGCACAGTCTTAACTGCAACAACATACTGGCAATTAAGAGGCATTCTCAGGCACTCCTCAGGCACGGCAGGAGAGGTCGACGGGCGTCGTGGAAGACTCTTGCGTCTGGCCGGGACTCAGCGACGCCGTGGTCACCCTCATGCTGTAGGACACGACCTGAGTGTCGGCGGGCGCGGCCGCTTTGCTCTCGGGGTCTTGGCTGGCGGGCGTGGGCGTGGGGGTGGGCGGGGGCTTCTTCACGGACAGGTCGATGGGTTCCTTCTGCTCGTCGGCCTCGTCTCCGCAGCGGGGAGACGACGGGCGAGCGAGGGCGTCTCCCGAAGGACGGGGCTTCTGGCTCAGGTCCTCGATGTTGTTGTTGTTGTTGCTGTTGTTGTTGTTGCCACTGTTGCTGCTGCTACTGTTGTTGTTTTCCTTGTTGGCGGTCGCGTGGTGCGCTGACGGGGGCTGCCCGTTCCCGTGGGCTGGCTGGGGACTAGCGCGGGCGTAGGGGAAGCTGTGGGCAGGGGGGTTGCTATGGGCAGGGGGACTTCTATGAACATAGGGGCTGCTGACATGTGCATGGGCGTGGGGACTTTTGAGTGCAAGGGGATGGGGACTGCTGTGGGCGTGGGAACTGGCGTGCGCAGGCGTGATTGTCAGGCTGAGGTGACTGGTCGAAGCGACGGGCGAGTGGGCGAGGTCGCGTATGTGGGCGAGGACCGGGGAGTGCGAATGGTGGGGCGAGTGCGGGCTGGTGGGCTCGTGGGCGCTGCCTGGGGAGTGAGTGTGGGCGTGGGAGAGGGATGGCGAGGGAGAGGACACGGGCGGGGAGGACACGGGAGTCGTTTCGGCCTGCCTGCTGAGCACGGGATAGAGGTAAGGATACAGAGGCAGACGCGAGTACGGAGACGAGGGGCTCCCCAGCGCCGTGCCCGCGTGGAGGAAGAAGGGGGACAGCGCCCCCAGCTTCGGGTACAGTTGGAAGGCCGCCGGGGGCCTCCGCGGGTCCAGGGGAGACTCCAGGGAATTGTCTGACGCCTGAGACTCAGGGCTGCTCAGGGCGGGCGAGTCGCGGTCCTCCTCCTTGAGGATCACCCGCGGCTCCTCCTCGGCGTCCCCGGCCTTTCGGGGCGAGTCCTGCGCGGGCGACGGGCCCTGCGACGTCAGGCCCTGCAGGGCTCTCTTGGCCTCCTGCACGGCCAGAGTGCCCGGGGAGGTGTGCTCCGTCGGGGACGTCAGCGACACCTGCTCCTGAAGAAGGCAGTGGATCTTGAACCAGTTGGATCGTCGGCCGTACCTGCGGGGAGGGACGACGGGATGAGAACGGGGGAACGAGGAGATGGGGGTGAAGAAGAGAGAAGAGAAGAGGAAGGAGAAAGGAAGGAGACGAGCAAGGAAGTAGATGAAATAAGAGGATGGGGGAGGAAGGAGTTGAGGAGATGGGAAGAAGAGAAGATGAACGAGAAAGAAGAGGAAGGCTTTGGATTATAGACAGTGATCAAATAAACTGAGAGAGAGAGAGAGAGAGAGAAGGAGATAGAATCAAATAATAAAAGAGAAGAGGTGGAGCTGGAGAGGAGAACCACAATATGTTGACACAAGCAACATATCATGACGTGCGCATTATGTGTTTTGTGCTCGGATGATGTGTTGCGTACTCAT
>NW_028234435.1:2815713-2820713 GCF_977035675.1 Penaeus japonicus
CTCTCCCCTCTCCCCCTTTATCATCTCACCTTGCATCCCTCACACGTGAAAGCCCCGAAGTGGAAGCCGGCTGCCGGTTCGCCGCACACGCGACACTGCTGGTTCATGGTTCCAGGCGGAGGGGCGCAACCTGGAAGATGAGACGAGAATGTTTTAGAAAAAAAGAGGAAGAAAAAATAATCATATCAAGATCAGATCATTGAATAAATTGATAGACGGATTGCGGGTGCATGAGCAAAGCAGAGCAGGAACAAGCTGAGCAGGAGCTGAACACGCGAGGCGAGTTGAAAAAAAGCAAATAAAAAATCAAAGAAAAAATATGTAACAACATAGAATGGAAAGAGAAAAGGAGAAAAAAAACGAATAAATTGAGAAATACTGGAAAAACATCCAAAGATTATGGGGTTGAGAATATAAAGAGAGAGAGAGAGACAAAGACAGAGAGAGAGAGCGAGAGAGAGAGAGAGAGAGAGAGAGAGAGAGAGAGAGAGAGAGAGAGAGAGAGAGAGAGAGAAAGAGAGAGAGAGAGAGACGCGAAGAGGAAAAGGAGTGCCACAGAGAAAAAAATAAATAAGATTTAAAGGAAATAATAATTAAAAAACAAACAGAATATCACATAACAAAATACAAACGAATAAAACAAAACAAAACAAAAGAGTGTCCCCCAGCAGATAATAATAAAGAAGAAGAAAGGAATGACAGAATAAAAAAAAAAAAAAACGAAGAAAAGAATAGAGACAAAAGGAGAAAAAAAAGAATACAAAAAAGACGAGATAAAAAGAAAAGAAGAAGAAAAGAATAGAGAAAAAAAGAGAAAAAAAAGAACACAAAAAAGACGAGATAAAAAAAGAAAAAAGAAAAGAAAAGAAAAAAAAAAAAATCGGCTGGCAAGGGCGGACCAACAATCCCCAAGTGATGACTGCGCGGCGGCATGACGAGTGCAAACGGGCTAATCACCGCAAGCATTTCGTTAACGATCGAATAACGTTAACTATGGCTAATTGCCCGTAAGGGGAAGCGCTTTCGGCTTCCCGTTGATTTAGTGCGTGCTTGTGGTGGGAGGAGGAGGAGGAGGAGGAGGAGGTGGAGGATGGGGGGAGGAGGAGAGTTAGGGAAGAAGATGAGGAGGAGGAGGAGGAGGGGAGGAGGAGGAGGAGGAGGAGGAGGAGGGGGAGGAGTAGGAGGAGGATGGAGGAGGAAGGGGAGGAGAAGAATGGGAGAAAAGAGGAGGAGGAGGAGGAGGAGGATGGGGGGAGGAGGAGGAGTAGGAGGAGGAGGAGGAGGAGGAGGAGGAGGAGGAGGATGGGGAGGAGGAGGAGGAGGTGGAGGAGGATGGAGGAGGAGGAGGAAGGGGAGGAGAAGAAGGGGAGAAAAGAGAGGAGGAGAAAGGGAGGATGGGGAGGAGGAGGAGGTGGATGGAGGGAGGAGGGGGGAGGAGGAGGAGGATGGAGGAGGAAGGCGTGGATGGGGAGGATGGGGAGGAGCAGGAGGAGGAGGGAAGGAAGAGGGGGAGGGAGGAGGAGAAGGGGAGGGAAGGAAGAGGAGGAGGAAAAGAAGAGGAGGAGGAGGATGGAAGGAGGATGGGGGATGATGAGGAGGATGAGGATGATGAGGAGGAGGAAGAGGAGGAGAAGAGGAGAAGAAGGGGAGGGGGAGGAGGAGGAGGAGGAGCGGAGTAGGAGGAGGATGGGGGGGATGGGGTTATGGGGAGGAGTAGGAGGGGGAGGGAGGAGGAGATAAAGAAGAGGAGGGGGAAAGGTTGGAGGTAGGGGTGAGGGAAGGGGGAGGAGGGAGGAGGACGAGGAACTATTGGAAGTAGGGGGAGGGGGGGGGAAGGGGATGAAGAGGGGAGGTGGAGGAGAAGGATGAGGATGAGGAAGGATGAGGATGGGAGGATGGGAAAAGAGAGGGAGGAGGAGGAAGAGGAGGAGATATTGGAGGTAGGGAATGAGGGGAGTGGGGAAGAGGGTGGAACGGAGAGGGGGAAGGAAAAAAGAGAAGAAGCAGAGAAGGAGGAGGAGGAAGAAAGGTTGAAGGAGGGGGTAGGGGGAGGGGGAAGATGGTAGGGGAAAAAAATGTGTGTGGGGGGGAGGGGATTGGTGGAGAGAGGGAGGGGATTCAAGGTGGGAGGGCGGGGGGTAGGAGGTGGAAAAGAGGCGAAGAGGAAGGAGGGGAGAATAGGAAAGGAGGTGATAAAGAGAGAGGTCATAAGTTTGTCCATTAAGCGTCCAACCCCCTCCCCCCCCTATTTTTGCCTTCGCTTTTTTTCAACAAAAAATCTATCGCTATTCTTCATCATATTCTCCTTTTCCTCCATCTTTCATCATTTCCGTCTTCCCTCTTCCTCATCTACCAATATAATAAACATCCCTTAAAAGGTTTCCACATGTTAAAAAAACATATATCTATATCTATAAAAACAACAACCACAATATTTAACTAACTAATGTCTTTCTAATTAAAAGGAAAAAAAACAAAAAAACTTTCCTTCCACCGCCAAGCAAAGCTAACTTAAACATTAATCACTTCTGACAACAATTTTATCTTAACAAGTTATTAAAGACGATTACAGTCTCAAACGGGAATTATATTTGTAAACAATAAGGTCTATTTCACGTTCTGTTTCAATTTATCCATCAACCATAACCACATGTTTCTCAGGGCCCGCTCTGTTCAACGCTTGTATTGTTCAATTTATTAGGATATAACATCATTATTGCTGTTTTTTTGTTATTTTTACAGTTATCTTCAGTATTATTGTTTTTCGTTATCATTTCTGTTAGTATCATTATTGTTTTTTTTCGTTATTGTTAACTGTTATCATTGTTATTACCATTATTGTTGTTTTTCTTTCTTGTTAATTGTTATCATTGTTATTTCCATTATTGCTGTTTTTCTTTATTGTTAACTGTTATCATTGTTATTACCATTATTGTTGTTTTTCTTTCTTGTTAATTGTTATCATTGTTATTATCATTATTGTTATTTTTCGTTATTGTCATGTGTTATTGTTGTTTTGTTTTTAATATCATTATCATTATTTCAATCATGGATCTTATTATCATCATTACTCTCATTCTTCTGCTTCTCATAATAAAACCATTACTCTCATGATTATCATCATCATTATCAACGCAATCCCAAAAAGCGGGAAATATTTCAGGTCAAACAACAACTCACCCACCACGCCAAAAAGGAAAAAAAAGAAAAGAAAAAAAGGCATAACCAAGAAAATTGACGCCACAATTCCTCACATAACGAAAAGTCTGAAACAACGAAGATAGAACGTAATAAAAACAATAAAGAATGTCGAAGGTTAACTCTGCTAATCTGAGACGGATGTGAACAATGTGTGTCGGATCTGTCTTTTTTTTTCTTCGTTTTGGTATGTCGGGTTAACTGGATTTAAGGAACTTGGATTAAAGGAAGAGAGGCAAAGGCAAAGAGGGCGAGGAAGAGAAGGAAGGAGGGAGGGATAATACGAAGGAGAGGTGAGGGAGGGAAGAAGGGATGAGGGATGGAGGGAGGGAAGGAGGGATGAGGGATGGAGGGAGGGAAGGAGGAGAGGGGAAAAAGAGAAGGAGAGAGCGAGAAGGAGGGAGAAAAGAAAGAAAAGGAGAGGAAGGAAGGGAGGGAGGGAGAAAAAGAGAGAGTAGGGAAGGAGGGAGGGTGGGTGGGCGCAAAGGAAGGACGAAAGAAGAGAGAGAGAGAGAGCGAGAGAGATAGAGGAGAGAGAGAGAGAGAGAGAGAGAGAGAGAGAGAGAGAGAGAGAGAGAGAGAGAGCGATAGAGAAAGAGAGAAAGAAAGAAAGGACGAAAGAAGAGAGAGAGAGAGAGCGATAGAGAAAGAGAGAAAGAAAGAAATAGAGATGAAGCTGAAACAAAGAATAACACAGGAATAAAACAAGGACAAGAACAGATAGACGAACAGACAATGTAAACAGAGAACCAAACAAATAAAAAAAGAGAGATCCAGCGCCCACCTAGAGAGAGACAACCCCCCCTCCCCCTTCCCTCCCTCCCCCCTCCCCTCCCTCGCCAGCTGGAAATCCGTCGAACAGAGATTCAATTTGTCAGTTCGGGAATCACCAGCAAAGATATATTTGACCTGCAAATGGCGGGTAACAAGGCAATCATGCGAGCGGAGAACAAGAACGCCATTGAAGTCATCAGGGAGCTAATGAGGGACGAGGTCAAAGGTTAAAGAGGGTCAGGACACAAGGTCAAGTAGATAATGATAATTACAGTGGATGGGACAGAGGCGATAGTGCAATCTCTCTCTCTCTTTCTTTCTCTTTCTCTCTCTTTCTCTCTTTCTTTCCCTTTCTCTCTCTCTCTCTCTCTCTCTCTCTCTCTCTCTCTTTCTCTGTACGCTATTCTTGTGTATCTTGTGTTTAATTTGGTCATCATTAATGTACTTAATTATGTTAATAATATTATCATATCCAATCATACAAAAAATTGGTTGCTTATCAATATTATCAATATATTGATAATAGGAAGACAGTAAACGAGGAATATATCAATATTGCAAGAATATTGCACTGTTCGGGATACAAATAAAGATTAAGAACATGAACAGACACACACAAACGCTAAATAAAACAGAAATCGTTTTTCTATTCCCCCCCCCCTTGCCTTTGTCTTTGCCTTCAAACCAATGTCAAAAGTCAATCAATCATTCAACCAGGCAGCAATCAGTGGCATGCAGGGGGTGGGGGAGGAGGGAAGGGGAGAGGGGGGGGTGAAGGGGGAGGGGATTGATGGAGTTAATGGTCTTTTCAGATCTCCGTCTTCATTTTGTCCATTTAGTGCCGGAGAGAGAGAGAGAGAGAGAGAGAGAGAGAGAGAGAGAGAGAGAGAGAGAGAGAGAGAGAGAGAGAGAGAGAGAGAGAGAGAGAGAGAGAGAGAGAGAAGAGAGAGAGAGAGAGAGAGAGAGAGAGAGGGGAGAGAGAGAGAGAGAGAGAGAGAGAGAGAGAGAGAGAGAGAGAGAGAGAGAGA
>NW_028234435.1:2828213-2830713 GCF_977035675.1 Penaeus japonicus
ATGATGATGATAACCATAATAAAAGTAATTATGATAATAACAATAATGATAATAATAATAACACTAATGACAATAATTATGATAATAATAATGATAATGATAATAACAATGATAATAATACTGATAAAAAATAATAATAATAACAATAATAATAATGCTGATAATAACAATAATAACAATGATTGCAATATACTGCAATAAGACGAGAGAGCGACTCCCACAGCCGTTGAGACTCAATAACCCTTGAAATTTGAATGAAGTGAACCTGCTTCGACGCAACTCCACTCACTCGCTCTTGCACGCTGGGGGGGCACGCCGACCTGACCCCCCCCCCCACACACACACACCTCTTCCCTTCTTCTCACCTCTCCTGTTTCTTTTGATTTCTTTTATATATTTTTTGTTCCATGTTATGCTATGAGTTTTTTATATATATATATATTCATTCATATATGTATTTATTTATTTCATTTTTCATAGGGGGGGAGGGGAGTACTTTTGTTCATGAAAAACGTTCAGTTCTATTATCAACTAATCCATTCCCTTCACTATCTATCCAAAATAAACAAACGGCGTGAACACCAGAAGAACAAACATAAACACAAAGCTATAAAGACAGAGAGAAAGACCCAAACCCAAACAGAACTCGATGAACAGATTGAACAGCCCTAAACTGAACAACCTCAGAACAATCACCGCAAAAGAAGCAACAAGAACACACAATTTGCAAACAATTGAACGATCGCACGATTGTTCACTGCCGAATGACGAGAGCGTCTTCGAGGCTTGTGCAAGATCCTGTTTTCGTAAGGTTAAGGTGGAAGGAGGGAGAGAGGGAAGGAGAAAGGGGAAGGAGGGAATGAAGGAAAGAGGGAAGGAGAGAGAGAGAAAGAGAAAGGGGAGGGAGGGAAATGGGGAGAGAGAGGGAGAAGGAGAAAGGGGACAGAGGGAAAGAGGGAGAAAGAGGGAGAGGGAAGGAGAAAGGGGAAGGAGGGAATGAAGGAAAGAGAGAGAGAGAAGGAGAAAGGGGAGGGGGGAGAGAGAAGGAGAAAGGGGAGGGGGGGAGAGAGGAGAAAGGGGAGGGGGGGAGAGAGGAGAAAGGGAAGGAGGGAGAGAGAGAAAGATGGAGAGAAAGAGAAAGAGAGAGAGAGAGAGAGAGAGAGAGAGAGAGAGCGAGAGAAAGAGAGCCCAAGTGAGACAGGGAGAGGAAGAGAGAGAAACAGAGAGAGCAAGTGAGACTAGGAGAGGAAGAGAGAGAAAGGAGAGAGAGAGAAAGGAGAGAGAGAGAGGGAGAGGGAGAGGGAGAGGGAGAGGGAGAGGGAGAGGGAGAGAGAGAGAGAGAGAGAGAGAGAGAGAAAGGAGAGAGAGAGGGAGAGAGGGAGAGAGAGAGAGAGAGAGAGAGAGAGAGAGAGAGAGAGAGAGAGAGAGAGAGAGAGAGAGAGAGAGAGAGAGAGAGACGAAGATGGGAAAGGGAAGGGAGAGGGGAAAAAAAGGAAGGCTAGACGACTGAGGAGTGTTATAAAAAGGGGGAGAGGGAGAAAGGAAAAACAGAAGGGAGAGGGAATAGGGAGGAGAGAAGAAGAGAGGCAATAAGGGAAGGGAAAGAAAAAGAGAAAGGAGTCATTGAAGGGAGGAAGAGCGGCAAGGAAAGAGAGAGTGAGCGAAAGAGAGAGGAGAGAGAGAAAAAGAGAGAGGGAGAAAGAGAGAGAGAGAAAGAGAGAGAGAGTGAGCGAAAAAAAAGAGAGGAGAGATAGATAGATAGATATATAGATAGAGAGTGAGCGAAAGAGAGAAGAGAGAGAGAGAGTGAGCGAAAGAGAGGAGAGAGAGAGAGAGCGAATGAGAGAAGAGAGAGAGAGAGAGAAATCACCCTAAAAAGAAAAAGAAAAAAAGAACAAACAAAAAACAGACAAACCCAATCGTTCCTCAAAATACCCGGATGAACCAAAGTCAAGCGGCAGGGGGAAGGGGGGAGGGAGGAGGGACTGGGAGTGGGAGAGAGGGAAGGACTGGGGATAGGGAGGTGAGTGGGGGGTGAGGAAGGGAAGGACTGGGGATGGGGGGAGGGACTAGGAGTGGGGGTGGGAGAGGGAGGGGTGGAGGGGTAGAGGGGTGTAAGGAGGGGTAGAGGGGTGTAGAGGAGGTGAAAGAACAAGAGAGTGAAGGTTAGAGTGTAATTAAGGCATGTAACTGTTCCATATGTCATCACACAAACGCGGAACAAGTGATTTACACAATCACACAACAATCATCTGATTGTTACGATTATTTTAATACATAAGAACAATCTCGGCGTTTATTGTTGCGAAAGTATCAATGACGCTTTCGTTTGCATTGATGTGAGGGAAGATTGAATAATGATAGATACTTAAATAGGATGGTAGGGATGGATGGAGGGAGGGAGGAGAGGAGGAAGGGAGGAATGAGAGGAGGAGGGGAAGGGAAGGAAAGAGAGAGGGAGGGAGGGAGGGAGGGAGGGAGGGAATGAGGGAGGGAGGAA
>NW_028234435.1:2851177-2858677 GCF_977035675.1 Penaeus japonicus
GAGAGAGAGAGAGAGAGAGAGAGAGAGAGAGAGAGAGAGAGAGAGAGAGAGAGAGAGAGAGAGAGAGAGAGAGAGAGAGAGAGAGAGAGAGAGAGAGGAGAGAGAGAGAGAGAGAGAGAGAGAGAGAGAGAGAGAGAGAGGAGAGAGAGAGAGAGAGAGAGAGAGAGAGAGGAGAGAGAGAGAGAGAGAGAGAGAGAGAGAGAGAGAGAGAGAGAGAGAGAGAGAGAGAGAGAGAGAGAGAGAGAGAGAGAGAGAGAGAGATTCATAAAATGTAACAACTATCTTATAGTAAAACACACACTTACTAAACGTAAGAATAAATCTTCAGGTACTTCGGGTTCTAACAATCTAAAGAAGATCTTTTGTGTTTCCTCCTGGCTTCTGACGCCAAGGATGCTGTCAATCATTTGTTCTGTCCTGTAATAAAAGTATAAATATAAGATATAAATGTTCTGAGTAGCCAATATATCATAAAAATAAAATTATAATGATTTTCAAAAATTCAAGGAAAGAGTTGAAGTGAGGTCAAGGTCTATTAATTGATATCTGGTGGAACCACCTAATATATATATATATATTATATATATATATATATATATATATATATATATATATATATATATATATATATATATATATATATATATATATAATGTATCGATGTGTGTGAAAAAAAAAGAAAGAAAGAAAGAAAAAAAAAAAAACTTTCCTTGAGTTCTTCTATCTATAACTATCATCATAATTACTAATATCATTATTATAAAAAAAGATAAAAGTGAAATAAATTACGCACACACATGCACACTTCCTTTTCAAGGTATTTTCCCTTAAAAAGTAAACATCGGTCGTATTTTCTAATTTGTTCAACTGTACACCTTCCCAATTCCTAAATGTTTTAAATGCTTAAGATATGCCATAAAGTTTGCTAAATAATTTGGGTGTCAGCAGTAATTTCTCAATAAACACTAGTTGTTATTTTAAGTTTTACTTAACTTCCTAACATAATAAAAAAGAAATATAAAAAATAATAATATGGAGGTACGTCATCCACATGACTTTAAAACCTCATGGGAAAGCGTACTTCAGCAGAAAAGTGATTTGCTGAAGTAAAATTGACAAAGTACACGAGACTTACTGTAGGTTAGTTGAAATGTGCTCCTAATTTTACGAAGCAAATCACGTCTGCTGATGGGAGCTTTCACATGCCCTCCTCTCCCACCCATAATTGTATGTAGTGACGTGGGTGACGTGGCGTATCTCATGTGAAAGCTCCCTTCAACAGACGTGATTTGCTTCGTAAAATTAGAAGCACATTTCAACTAACCTACGGTAAGTCTCGTGTACTTCATCCATTTTAGTCATCATAATTTCTGGAAATAATCAAGAAAGTGACCACCCTATAATAATAATAAAAGGTCAAATTCTACAAAAAACATTCATTTCAGAGATTAAAAAATGGCAATTTGCAGCAGAAGGTTGGATTAAATAGAGACACTCAAAAATCTAAATATAGAAAATTCTAAATCAATAACAGAAATAAACAGATTATAATAGTGTCACAATAATTCACAGAAAAAAAAAAACAAAGAAAAAAAAAAGTACAAAAAATTATCACATAAAAAAAATCAAAATCACAACCATGGATGTTAAAAAAAAAAAAAGTCTTTCACAGCACTAAAACAAAACACACAAAACATCTTACATTCTGGTTTTTAAGCTGAATGATATTCTAGACGGGTCTCTCTATATTATGATCTTTGTGCGAGCCACCACAAATTTTCTGGAAATAATCAAGAAAGGGTTTAATCATTTTAATTTTGACAAAAATAATTCAAAGAAAAAAACTAATAAAGGAAAAAATAAATAAGTAAATAAATAAATAACACAATATCCAAACGAAGATAAAAAACATAACATGGTTTTTTGATTCGGTAACCATCACAAGTAAGATAATGTGTTTTACAAACAAGAAGATAAGAATAATCCCCAAAATAAAAATAGGAAATGAAGAACTAATATTTACCACGCAACGCAAAATATTGTGAATAATTTTTGATAGTCCAAAGTTGAATTGGAAAAAACACATAGACTTTGTAAAATCAAAATTGAAAGAATAAATATAATGAAAAAAACTATCATCTCTGAAATGGGGAGCAAATAGAGAAACGTTATTGAAATTCTATGAAATATATATGACCAACAATAGAATATGGAATTTCTATATATGGCCGCAAAACAACATGAAATAAAAAAGTTCAACATAATACAAAACAGTGCAATGAGAATTGCAACAGGATGTTTTAGATCAACACCTATAATAGCATTACAAGCCATAACAAACCAAATACCATTAACAGAATTAATAAAAGAGATAGAATGTATGCAGATAATAAGGAATTTAGAAAAACAAGATGGAATGCCAATAAAAGAATTGACCAAAGAAAATATAAAAAACTGAGTTTTTCCTAGAACCCTTTTATTTTGTTTTATATTAACTTTGGTATTTTATTTCAAGTCAAGTATTTTATGCCATTTTATTTTGTAAATTATTTAGAAAACAATATCAGCATGTTTGACTCTCAGGCCTAAAATGTTTATGAAAAGGGCCAAACGCTACCATTTATTTGACCTGGACAATGAAAAATAAGATTTGTTAAAGTAATAAATATAAATGAACGTGCCATGAAAATGAACAGTAATGAAAATGACATGAATATGAATAGTGATCTAATGGGACATTAGAATAAATAGCAATGAGATAATAAAATAATGAATAGTAATAAATAATGAGAAATGAAAGATGAAATATATGTCCGCAGAGTAAAAGGACTATAAGAGCTAAAGCAAATGCTACAGTATGATATATCAGAGTATTTAAAAACAACTTTTATAGAAAAATATGGGGAAAAACATTCCAGAACAAATGATGAAACAGCATTTCTATTTAATGGAAAATACAACATACAAAGAATATCAAAAGATATACACAGACGGGTCAAAAATAAATAATCCAACCTCTGTCTCAGCAGCAATCTACATACAAAACTCCACAACCATGAACATAGACTCAAAAAACAAAATAAAAGAAATAAAACTAAAAAATAAAGAAAACTGGAAAACAATCCTAATAACAAAGGATTACTATACCAAGGATAATCAACCACATCCATTGGCAAGATCAAAAAATAGGAAAATAGATGTGTCTCACTAGAATAAGTACAAAACACACAACGATCAAGAAGTCATCGAACATATAAAACTACAATGTCCAGGATTCCACTCATATAGAACCAAGTTATTCCAAGCACTATTAAAAGCAAAAATTCACAATCCTAATATGAATATGTTAACCCTATGACGACGGTGCGTCACACCCGTGTGACACAGCCAAACTCCCGATGCCAGGGCGTCATGCCAGTGTGACGATTTCAATGCAATATTGCAATCGCCCGGCATAGGGGTCTTCGCGTAGCGAGTGCCCCGTCGGGAGAGGGTTAATTACAGGTGCTGATCAACCTCCTTTAAAGAAGTACTACATCTTGAGACATACAAAGATCTTCCTACAAATTTCAAAAATTATATAGATATGATATAAGAAGCAAGAAGAAACAAGAAAAAAGATCCAGGGAATATAGACTTCTACATAGTATAAAACCCTATAAAAGAAGAAAGAAGAAGTCTAGAACCTAAAACAGAAAACTGGATGCATGTCTATCAAGAATCCTAACCAATCATATATATATATATACATCTATATATATATATATCTATATATATATATATATATATATATATATATATATTATATATATATAAAAGGGGTTCAGGTAAAGATTAAAGGTATATCTGTTATATCTCAACTACAAAAAGGGGTCACTCCATTTCTCGCAGCCAATGCCACAATCTCGTCGGGCTCTTGTGAGGAGATCGAGACAGAGGTCAGAGAAATGAGTGTCAACTGACCAACTCTAAGTATCTCTGGTGGTGGGCAAAACAAGAGAAACAGAGCTTTTCATGATAAATTAATTTATGTACAACAACGTACATATAATAAATAAACGAAACCGGAGGAGGAGCGGACAAACAAACAAACAAGGCTAGACACAGTGTGGTGCGTGCTATACCGAAAAATATCCTCACTAGGCAAGAGGGATAGCCCCTCGAACTATCACACTATAACTTGTTTACTTTTCTTAGCTAGATTCTTAAACTCTCCCCTTCTTTCAACACGGTATGTTTATCAGACCATGTCTTTTCTATACCAGCTTTAGTTTAGTATGCAGATGGTGCCATCAAGAAAATGAAAACATAGAACACCTAACACTCCAGTGCCCAAGATTTAATTCATATACACTGAAACTGCTGGATGTATTATAAGTAATAAAAATAAATAATCCTGACATATCCTAATTAATTACAGGAGCTCATCACCCACCAGCTAAGAAGTACTACATTCTAAGACACATGAAGATCTTTCTACAAAGATCAAAACTGATAGACATCATATAAGTAACAAGAAAACAAGAAATTCCCAAGAAAAGCTGACCCAGGGAATATAGACATCAAAATTCTAAAACCCTATAAAAGAAGAAGAAAGAAAGAAAACTGATATACATCATATAAGTAACAAGAAAACAAGGAATTCCCAAGAAAATCTGACCCACGGAATATAGACATCAAAAGTCTAAAACTCTATAAAAGAAGTCTTTATCCAAATTTACCAAAAATAAAACATACTTGATAAACTGCAGGTAGGGCCAAGACTGGGGTCTTGGACCTATTATCGACTTATAGAGCACTTGCTACACTGGGCTTATTACAGAGTCGAGAGCTGAGGAGCTGCATGCGAGTGAGATGATGTCCTGTTGTCATCTGAAGCGATTTCTGAAAACCAAATATTTAAATGTGCTGACTGCCTCACATTTCATGCACTGTGATTGGTTAAGAAATCGTGACGTCATCTTACCATAACAGAAAATGGTCTGGATGGCTAACTAATCTGTTCCACGTAGCTTTTTTTTTTTTATCTTTCTTAGTTGGGATCAGAAAATAATGAACCAAAACCTTAAATCATTTACTTTTTGGAAATTGCTGCTAAAATATCCATACAAAATATGAATGTACAAACATGAAATTGTACATTTAAATACGTACACATATCTTGCAGAGGAGCAATTGAGTGTTCCTTATTATGTTTTAGCTATATCTATGAAGTTTAAAAATAATTTTCTTCTATGTATAAGTAGAAAAATTAGTAGCCATAATTTTGTTTACTCTTTAGAGTTAGTACACTGCATAGTTACGTTACAGTTGTACGAATTCTCTGTGAAAACGCTCCTTTTGAGTCCGCCATGTTTAACGGACGTTTTCTGTATTTGCTGAGATTTTCAATGGGCTGACACTCGAAAGCCTTAAGCTACAATGAAGAATACAACTCTCCGATGGATTCTACAAACATAGCTGACTCGAGTGGATCTACACAGTGGTCAAGATTCCCATTTTGACCGTTACAAAGTGAAGTGCCAAATAGCACTCTAGTGATCTCTAATATCTTAAAACGAATTTTAAGTAAGGAAGAAAAAGGTAGTATTCTCAGCCCAGATCCATGAGAAGTACCTGATACATATAATGATATGGACTTAGAACAGTGGTTCTCAATCTTTTTTCAGTGATGGCACCCTGAATTTATATAATCCTTTCTGTGGCAAAACGATCTAGCCAAGACAAAATTCATGGCCCAGTTTGAGAACCACTGACTTAGAACAACAAAACAAAAGGTAAATTTCCATTTTCTCATAGCCATTGAATCTCGCCATCAAAATTTTCATCTACAATTCTTTTTGGTGTGTATTAGGTGAATTTGCCTTTCTTTTCCATCGCAAACGACGGGTTATTTCATTGTAAAAGCCCCAATTGTAGGGAGGACTTGAAGTATATCAAGGAAATTATGGAGTAAAACAGGATTAAAGGTAAGAAATGTGTAATAAAATCGCATGAAAAACAACACAAAATAATTTAAAATCGGCTGTGTTCGCTTTTTATCCCTTGGCTAGAGCTAATTTCAAAACTAGGCAAAGTTAGGTAGGTAATTGGGTTAAGATTTTGCATATAAAATATGGCCCAAATTCATGTTTTACCCCACAATTTCCCTGATCTACTTCATGCCCTCCCCTTCTATCGGTACCCAGATTGTGGGGCATAGGGGCGAAATCGGGGGTAAATTCAACTATATGTGGTTAGTACAGAGTGAGAGGAGTCCATCGATACCACTTTAATGGTATTTAGTAACGCGGCCCTATTCAGAAAATTTACAGAATCTAGACATTAGAAGACGATCAAATGGCAAAGATATTAGAAAAAAGTAGATAAAACAATGAATCCCTAAAGGACATTCATACTGATTTTAGTCATGTGCAGATGAAGGCATGTACAATCTGAACCAACATTCAACAGGAAGCCAGAAGATGACTGGAGTATTTTCTAGAACCATCATGTAGATTGTGAATTAGATTCCAAGACTGCAATTTTTTTTGTGTGTGCGAGTTGAATTAGAATAGATAGGTGTGATGGTTAGTGCTTTTCTGCTTTGGATAATAAAATGACACATCCTTTAGGCTTTAACTAAGATTATCAGATTATAACGCCACCAAAGATAAAAGAACTTTAGTGTAAGCCACTGATTTTTGGACAGTTACTGTTATTTGATTGTAATACAATCTTTGTAAGAATAGTTCCTTAAAAACACTGTTCCCCAGTGATTAGCGGAAGTACTGACCAACACCTGCTTCCTGCCCCCGACTTTCACCTGGACACAGCTGACACACCCGCACGTGTACCAAACCGGAAGCATCATTTAAACCTCTTCATTGACCCAAGTACATTTTATATGTTATAGCAGGAGGAATCTGTTGACATCTCCCCCCTTCTCATCTTAATTACCATTTGATAGTATGTGTGTTTTCATTGCTGTGTAGCATGCAATAGCCTGCTTCCGATCCCTTCAGCTGTTTCCATTGGTCGAATGGCCCGAGGCAGGGAAAGTGTCACAAGGTTGCCGGTGTCACCACCGAAACCGGTCATAAGAAGCAGAGGTAAAGGAGGCAGAGCAGTACTTCTTCCTGATCTCTCTCACGATTAAAGCACGTCTCATGGGAGTCCATCTCAGGGCCTTGACCTCGTCATACCACCGTCTTCCGAAGGATGTGCTGCCAGCAAGGAGAAACAATAGAACATCTGACACTCCAGTGCCTGAGATTCAATTCCTACAGATCTAGATTACTAAACACCTTAAGAAGAATATCTGTTCACAATCCTAATATATCTGTTAATTACAGGAGCTGGCCATTCACCAGTTAAGAAGCGCTACAGAGATCAAAAGTAATTGACATCATATAATCTACAAGAGCAGAAGAGAGATCCAAGAGATACTAATCCAGAGAATATAGACCATAGCATACTTTAACACCCTATAAAGAAGAAAGAAGAAGTAAGTTGTGATAA
>NW_028234435.1:2866177-2868677 GCF_977035675.1 Penaeus japonicus
GTTAGTAAGTTACCTTTGTTTACATAGAAAAGAATGTTTTAGTATGAAGGCTGTGGGACACATACTTATGGGGTAGATAGCCACTCTATGGACTTTGAACTAGAGTGTGTGGTTTATGTTTCCAGACAATTTAACCCTCCACATATCTTCATATTAGGATGAAACTTATATCAGCAGAATCAAAAAAGACAAGAGATTCACAAATTGTGATTTAAAAAATTGCCAAGACCAAAAGTAGCTAAGCAATAAAGAGGTGAATGCAAATTAATGGAAGAAAATGTTTATGCTCTACTAAAGGTATTTTTTTGTCATTTGTAATATCATAGGAAGACTCATCAGCTTTTGCACCAGACTTCACTATGTTTTCATTATCATTTCATTGCCTTCATTGTCCTTCCTTTCAGATTTGTTTTTTTGAAATATTGAAGATCTCCTCAGGATGAGTATAATAAACTGGATAAATTGTCTTTCTTTCTTTCTTTCTTTCTTTTTTTCTTTTTTTTTTCTTTCTTTCTTTCTTTCTTTCTTTCCTTCTTTCTTTCTTCTCTCTCTTTAATTTTTCGTTGTATTACAGATAGGGCTAGTGAGAGAGAAATTCCTCATCCACATAGTGCAGTCGTTGGGGGAATTCCTTCTCAGAATATGTAAGCAATTACATTGAGTGCATGCATGAGTTATGAGTGTAAAATGGAAATATTGCTATTTGTGATATGTGTGAATAAAAAATAGAATGCTCCTAGATATCATGTCTAATATGTGAAAGACAAAAAGAGACATTTTGGTGAATTTTTAAAGAAACGGTCATATGTTTGCACAGGGGAAACCTCAGGGAAAGACATGACAGTACGCCTGGTGATCACGGCTACAATGGAGACTTAAACCAAGTGATGAAGTACCTGGCTACAAACTATGGGCAAGTTGTTCTACCACCGCCTCCATGTCCAAAACCCCCTTTGTCTGCCTCAGATTCAGGCAATCAAGAAATTACAAGGTTCCTGATTGAGAAGTTGGTAAGTGGGAATGGTATTTGGGAAATTGAATATTATCTAAACCCAATGATAAAAGGTCGTCTGTTGGTCTAGGTGGACTGCATTCCAGGAGATGCAAATTTTGATGTTGTCTAGTATGCCAGATGGCATCACGAACTGCTTAAGTCACACACTAGCTGGTGACCTATTTTTTTACTTTTAGTTATGCCCTCATTTGTTTTGTAAATGTTTGAATTGCTATATATGATTTTATGGCTTACTATGTTTACTATATATATTTAGTTACTATATTTTACTATATTTTTTCCTTATTAACCTATTTGTAGTCTACTCCTGTGGTTTTTCACCTTTTTAACCCATTCACGCTGGGATGATTCCGGCTCTGAATGGTCGCAATGCCTTGAGATTCTCGACCGCACAAGCCATGAGCCTGGGCTGTCTGCTCACTCACCCCGAGCGCCAGCCTTGGCCAGATATCTCGTCGGTGTTGTCTGACGCAAAAACCACGAAATGTTTCAGCAGGTCAACCGGCGTAAATGGGTTAATACCACATGACAAACCATTTTTTATATTGATTATACTTGTGAAAGCATAACTTTTATTGCAGGGAGAACATACTGTGAACAGCAGTGCAGAAGCACAGCAGGCTCTGAAGATGATCAACTTGTTATTAAAGCCAATCCAAGAGTACAATATCAAGCAACAAGATGCAAAAGCCATTGCTGTAAGTTTTTGAATGAGATTATTTTAAAAAACACTATTTGCCTGCAGGGTTTGAAAAGCTATAAGATTTAACTAATCAATGGATTCATCATTAATGTTTGTATTTAGGCATATTCTGCTTATCTAGGTATATACTGCTTGAGTTTTCTTCTTTTTCTTCCTCATTTCTTTTTGTCTCTTTTCCTTTTTCTCCCATTTTCCCTCTTCTTGTACTTATATTTTTGAGACAAGCTCTTTCACATAGAGCTATATTTGAAGAGCTATTCTGTATAGAGAAATTACAAGGCTGATTCTAAAATTATATGTAGATATTTCTCACTATAAATATATTCTTTTACAGCTGGTGAGTGTAGCAGAGATGAATATTCAGACACTTATGGAACGAGATGTCTTCTCATAATGCTTGAGACAACAAAGAAGGTTTTCAGTATAATTAGTTGAGATGAAAAGAGTAACAGGAGTGTATTTTATATGTAGTATATAGGACATATGTGATTAAATTTGAAAAGATCACAGTTGTTTTGGTGAAATTATTTTTCCCATGTGAATATGAGGTAGCCTTCCTTATTTGCCTTTTTTTTTTTATTCCAAGACTGGTCCCACATCATGATTTTCTTTTCTTTTTCTTTTTTTTTTTCTATAAACATCAAAATTATGTAAACCATTGGTGTCAAACTCATATCTATGGTGTGCCAGATATATAATGTGTATACATAGTACTTAGTATGCAGGCCAGAAAACATTATGATTATAATGAGTTTACAATTACCTCCTAAGAAAGTGGTAAG
>NW_028234435.1:2873677-2878677 GCF_977035675.1 Penaeus japonicus
TCTTCTTCGTTTCCCTTTTCTCCATCTTTTTCTTCTTCTTTTTATTATACTTATTATTTTCCTTCTTCTCTTCTTCTTCCTTTCCTTGAAGAAGAACAATATATTGAATTTATTCTAAAGTTATGTTTATATGGTAGCAGTGACTGCAACAAAAGCAAAATGGCGCTGCTAATTACAATTGTAATAACTAATTAAGTAATTAAGAGTTATATATTCAGATTGATATGCAAACAGTGAAGTGGTGTTAATTATCATGGGCAATTTCATTGTTATCGCTATTATTTTTATAATTTCATAATGTTATCATTTTAACATACTTACTATTAGTTTCATTTTTTTTTTTTTTTTTATTATCATAATTTTAACCATTTATTATTTATATAATTAGTATCCTTTTATTATTTCTTTTGTGACTATCGGTATAGTGTTTTTATTATTATTGCTGTTATACTAACTCATTATTATTTCAAGCAAAAGTAAAATATAAAGCTTTTGGCCGTAATGAGTATACACATACTGAATACAAGTCGACCCAGTGGGTATGGGTGTCTTGACAGACATTAAGTTTTTTGCCCGGCTACAGGTGTCATGACGTATATGGTGATAGTTCTCGTGGTTCTCGTGGCTTATTCGACGTTGGGGGAGAGTGGACCGTTGTGTTTCTTTATTGCATTATGAGTAATAACTATTTAGTGAATTGTAATTGCAATTGTAATTCCTATAATTGCCGTGCTATCATCCAAAATAGGTTTAGTTTAAAATCCCAAACATAGATGGCACCACTCTCTCTTCTCTGCAGCAGGAGAGGAGGCATTGGTGCACCAGCACTTTCTATAGGTTGTCAGTCGAGGCTCCAAAGGCTTGAAACCATGTATAACGAAGCTATACGTATTATACTCAAGTGTTATAAGAATGCTAGAATAATAGATATAATGAGAATAGAGACAGGATTGCAAAGTATTGCACTGAGAGAAAGCGGAATTAATGTCATAGCAGCCATCAGGTTAATGAGAGAGAACAGCGGAAAGAAATTAGTAAGAGATGTGCTCAGCGGTCTTATTAACATCAGGACTTTTCATAAACAAGGCAAACGAGGATATATGAAGGAGCTGAAAATGATCTAGACTATTTTGGCTTGAAGGACTTTTGTCGTTCGCTCCACACATCCCCCAAGTGCCACCTTGTGAGGATCGGGAGATAAAGGTAAATGTAGATCACATGTGTATGAATAAGAGGCTGTACGCATACACAGGAGATGTACATTTACATCTACATTTATCTCCTGAATAAGAGGCTATATATGGGGCAAGTAGCAAACCTTCATGTGGTGCCCTTGTTAATCTCCGGAGACCAATTGCTACACCACGCACAAAACTGTGTCCATTAACCAGGGGTGGTAAAGGGATAAACCCTCGGCCTCTGGACATGACCCCAATCAAATTCAGAGTCCTCAGCCTTAATGCGGAAGGAATGTCTGCAGCTAAATCAGATATCATAGCTATCCTATATGCAGATACCGTCTGCCTCCGAGAGACGCATAAGGACCTCGTGCCGCCAAAATTACCTGGCATGCACCTTTTCATTCACCACCCAATTCCGGTCCATGGCAGTGCGACCTACGCACGGGACAAGTCAGTAATCAAGACCAGTATTGCCTTCTCAGGTGGAGGCCTAGAGATACTTCAGGAGGAAACTGAGCACCTCAACATCACCTCAGAGTATAAACCACCAGTAACCCCATTCACCCGGCCGCACATATGCCACAATATCAACAAAGCGAGCCTTTTTATTGATGACATTAACAGCCATAACACCACCTGGGGATACAATGCGACAAATAGTGATGGAGATGCAGAAGAGGTATGGGCTGCCACTAAAGATTTTAGACTTGCACAATGCAAAGGATCCCACATCCTTTCAGAGTGCACGCTGGAGATGGGGTTACAACCCTGACCTGCCGTTTATCTCATCCAGACACTTTCTTAATGTTGACAAATCTGCGGGAAACCCGATCCCAAAGACACAACATCGACCAATCTTCATAGACATAAGACCCGTCATCAGGCCACAAAGACCACAACAGAGACCTCGGTTTAGCTTGCGGAAGGCCAACTGGGAAGGCTATGTGTCTGACATCGAATAAGCCAGCAATACTATCCATCCCACACCGGAAGAATACAACAATTTCCAAAAACTGATTTGGAAGGCAGCAAGGAAAAACATCCCCAGAGAATGCAGGAAAACCTATATCCCTGGCCTCACTAAGCCAAATAAGATACAGTATGAGGAATATATCCAGGCATACAACGAAGACCCTTTTGCTGAAAACACGCTAGAACTCGGAGACAACCTGCTTGCTTCCATCAGCAATGATCAAAAAGAGCGCTGGCAAGAAGTCATAACCTACATTGACATGACCCACAACAGCAAGAAAGCCTGGACCACAATAAAAAAGCTGAACTCTGAAAAAACACCTCAGTCCCGAATTGCAGCTGTGACCCCCAACCAGGTAGCCCACCAACTGCTACTAAATGACAAACCACTAAACAAGGAAAGGGGACAAAAAAAAAGAAAATGCAAAACAGCAATATAGATCTTGAACCGTCTACCAAAGAGGGCCTGGCCACAGCTATCTCACACCTTAAACACGGCAAGGCATCAGGACTGATGGGATAAATATAGAGATGGTAATGCCCCTAGGAGCAAATGCCAAAGAATGGCTACTTTCTCTGTTAAACAACTGTGGATTATCCCTCAAAATCCCTAAAATATGGAAGAAAGCCAGAGCGGTGGCCCTTCTAAAACCTGGAAAAGACCCAACATCACCAAAAAGCTATCGACCTATATCCTTACTACATCCTTACATCTTATATAAATCATATGAACGCATGATCCTATCACGAATCCTTGAACCAGTTGAAGAAGACCTTTCTCCTGATCAAGCCGGCTTCAGACCAGGCCGCTCCTGCTGCAGCCAAGTTTTAAACCTGACCCAACATATGGAAGATGAGTTTGAAACCAAACTGATAACTGGTGCTGTTTTTGTAGATCTTACGGCCGCGTACGACGTTGTGAACTACAGGGCACTCATCTTAAAAGTAGCCCAGACAGTAATGAATTCCACACTGGTTCACATAATTGAATCTCTATTTAACAATCGTCGTTTTTATGTAGAGATGAATGACAAAAAGAGTAGATGGTACCTCCAGAATAATGGACTTCCACAGGGCTCTGTTTCGGCTCCTGTTTTGTTTAATATCTACACAAACGATTAGCCGCAGTACCAGAACATACGCAGGTACATATATGTAGACGACCTATGCATTGCCACACAGTCCAACAGCTTCATCATCATAGAAGAAAGACTTTCAGATGCCCCAACTACTCTCTCGGGATATTATAAGAAATAGTACCCAAGCAAGACCCTGGTCCGTGCTTTCCACTTGAATAACCATCAGGCCAGGAGCAAACTAAGAATGAAGTGGAACATCGAGCTGACCACCACTCCTTTCCAGTCTACTTAAGAGTAACCCTCAATTGAACGCTCTCATTCAAAGAGCATGTCACTAGACTGAAAGGAAATCTCATGTCACAGACCAACCTCCTTAGTAAACTTAACACCACCAGCTGGGTAGCCGACCCTAAAACACTGAGACAAACTGCTCTAGCACTGTGCCATTCCACCGCAGAGTACTGTGTCCCTGTATGGGCAAAATCATGCCACGCCCACAATATAGATACAGAGCTGAACAAAACATATCGGATAATAACAGGTGTTCTAAATCCAACACCCTTGTCAGCTTTACCACCACCACACATCCGGCGCGAAACAATTACAAAAATTGAACGATACAAACAGCTGAAAGACCCCAGACACTCACTATTTAGACACCAAGAAGTGAGGAGAAGACTTAAGTCCCGCAAAAGCTTTATCACTGTAGAGGAACTCAACCCGAGCCAGGCTGTCTCCTACAGGATGGAACGCTGACGGGAATATGACAGCGGGCATCAAAATGAAGCCCTACCACTCCCAGATGAAACTCTCCTCCCTGGCACAAACCGAAGTAAGAATGACTGGGTGACTCTTAACAGAGCAAGGGAAAACTAAGGACAATCTCAGCAAGGACTTGACTTGACACCAGCCCCGACTGTCCATGTGGAGAAACCCAAACAATGAAACACTTCCTCCAGGAATGCCGGTTGGGTCCTCACTGCTCCGATTTAGATCTTAAGGAAGCAAACAATGGGTAAAATTTTGGTGCGATAAGATATGATGATGAGAGGCTGCATGAACCAGGTCAACTTAAAGCAAGATATGGTCATAAAATAAAGTTTGACACGTCTTGATATTGCTCTTGCCTACTGCGATGGGTCAGTTTTGAAGGATGGCAGAGCATATTATCATCAGACAGTTCACTGCAAGTGGCGTGGTCACTACAAGCAGTGGGATAAGAGAGTAATCATATATCATCGACATAGGCCGAGTTATGGGCAATATTGACGGCACTTAAAAAGCTAGAAATTATTAATAAAGATGCATTCTTCGTGGGTAGCAGGGGAGCGTTCGGCTCGTTTAATAACAAGGGCCTGTGTTTGAGCACATTATTAACGAGTGCCGTTGATTGCTCATAAGCTCCGATGGCAGGAACGGGTAATTACATTCCTCTGGATCACATCGCATGAGGTAGCGAAGAAGGCAGCTATAAAATGGGAGGTGGACATTCAAAGTGTTCACACTCTTATGCAGGCAAACAGCAACATCAAGAGGATACAGTTAGACTTTGATGAGACTAAGAAATGTGAGTCGATTGAGACGAGCGAACCCTTGCAATTACATATGCATCTAGCGATGAACATAAACTTCACTTATGGGAGGGGCAAGGGCAAGTGGAAAGACTCTGTGCATATGGGAATTAGGTTAGGGTATAAATATTATTGGGAGTTAGGTATCCCGACAGGTGAACACGAAAAAATAATGCAGGGTGTGTAGGTTACCTTAG
>NW_028234435.1:2886177-2891177 GCF_977035675.1 Penaeus japonicus
AGTTATATTATGCAGTGAAGGCTTTACTAAGAATCAAACATAGCCAAATGCTACTTTGATTTTGATCTATTATAAATATTATAGATTTGTTAGTAATTAGTCATAATCTTTGAGTATGTTTGAATACCACACATAAATATGATCTCCTTCAGTGTTATCTTCCATCATGTCATATTATAATTTAGTGACAAAAAGGTGTAAAATACCTAATATTCTGTAATTGTTTATCAATTTTTTTTTCTATAACATACTGTTTTTATTTCATCTTATAGATTCTCATCTCTGAAGAAACAGATATCATTCGACCTCGCACCCTTACATACAGTGGAAGGAATGTTACATTTGAGAAGACGTGTGGTGGCGTTTTGGACAGCTCATTTGAAGAGTTGTGCAATAGAGTTAGTAACGTTTTGATCTGATAAACAGCCCATCACCTAATGTTTTGCACACTGATATCCTTGAATATATGTGTATATATATCTCTGTCTTCATGTGTCTCTCTCTCTCTCTCTCCTCTGTCTTTATGTATCTCTCTTCTCTCTCTGTGTATCTCTCTCTTGTATATCTCTCTTTCACCTTCTCCTCTCTCTCTTTCTCTATATAAGTAATGTAGAAAACCAAAGGTAATTTTCTTCCTTTCTCTCAATTGGTCTTTATAATTCAACCTAATGACATGTTTGATCACCTTTCAGCCTTTGGGTGCTGAAGATTACATTCAAATCAGTCATGTTTTCCACACCATCTTTATCCGAGACATTCCCGTTTTGAATCAGCGCTCTAAGGGCCAAGCCAGAAGATTCATAACCCTTATTGATACTTTGTATGATCACAAGGTAAGGAAAAGTGTAAATTATATGATTTAAATATTTTTCTTTGAATGTTCATATTTAGATGATTTAGGCAGAAAAAACAAAAACAAAATAGGTTGACTGAGTCTTGACATCCTCCAAAATTTTTACTTCAGGTCTGAGGAGGTGGAAGAGATAAAGGTGTATATATGAGTTTAAGGGAGAAGGGCAGGTGAGGACAAGTAGCACATGGGAGTGGAGGCAGGTCATATTGGAGGGTTCGTTAGTCTCTGAAATGACAGGTGGGATATGCAAGGAAGGTATCCACAGGAGAAAAATCAGAGAACAGATTCTATAAAGGGAAGGGGAAGGTGGCAATAGAGACACTAGACTTCTTCAGTGCTGGTCAAGTTAAGGGCTGTCAAATGAGGAGTCAGTATAGGGTCAGAGTTGTGGTAGGAGGTATGATGTGTCCTGGACAGTGAAGCATCAAGGACATGGCAAGAAGGAATCCGGATAAACAACTGCCAGTTTGTTTATATTGCCAAGTGGCCTTTGGAGTGCATATAGTAGTAAATAGTTATTTTTTTCTTTTTTACAATAAAGAAAATATATCACCAAACTTCATACAACTTCTTCCATAAATTTGTGATAGTGATGTTACACTGAGTGCAAAGCATATTTTCCTCCTTTTAATCCATTGACGACAGGTGACATGATATCACATCAAGTGGTGGCAGCGTCAGCCGCTGGGGACGATATATTTTGTTGTGGCTATCCTCCTGGCCGGCGCGCCAGGTGATTGGGCATATAGTGCTTGGCTGCAGCCAGTGTGGGTGAATAGCCCGAGGCATTAGGCTTATGCGTTTGAAATATCCCAGCATTTTGACCATTTGGATCCAAAATAGCCCTGTCATTAACCCATTCACGCTGGGGCTATTCCGGCTCTAAATGGTCGGAATGCCGGGGTTTTCGAACGCATAAGCCTAACGGTTCGGGATTCTCGGGCGTACTAGCCGCGAGCCTGGGTTGTCCGCTCGCTCACCCTGAGTGCCAGCCTTGACCAAATATCTTGTCGCCGGTGTCTGACTAAAAAAACCATGAAACATGTCAGCACGTCATCTGGCGTGAATGGGTTATTGGGTTAAGGAGACTGAAAGCCTAAACTACAGGAATTATTTGTCTAAACTTTCTCATAGCCATACCAGTACCCCTATAGCTTTCAAAAGATGAATCACAAAAAAGTGGAGATTTTCAGTGCTCTAATGTACAAATGAGCAGGAGTTGGGTGGAAGAGGAGGTTGTAGGGTGAAGCGCGAGTCTTCCTTGTTCCACCATACCTACTGAATGATAGCCCTGCATCAATTACAGTGGCCCATTTATAAGATATAGAGGCTGTATAGAATGTGTTATTTACACCCTGAACCTTTGGTACTAGTTTTGAATGGTATTTGTTTTAGTTTAGAATGGAAGGTATCTAGAATACACTCTTGTCGGTTGCTGACCAGGGCAATGTAAATGGTGGTCTTATCTAAGTTTCCCTTGTCAAAGGGCAAAATAGTGACTTTTTTCTCCAGTGTTAAGACTGCCGAGTCGTCATTGGGTTAAAACTGTTATCTGTAAACCTACTTTTTTTTTTTTTTTTTTTTTTTTTTTTACATTATATCTACATAGGAGTGGTTTGTTATTAGATAAACATCAAATTGAATCATTAATAACCCATTGCAGACGGGGGATAGATTTGCTTGTTCAGTCTCCACGATGGGTTTTATTTCAGAGCAAGGCAGCTTGAATCATCATAATTTGAATCTTCCCACTCTCTTTTAGTCACTCATTATAAAACTAGAGCCATATTTGTGTTTTATTTAGACATATATGCCATATGACAGGCTCTATCAAGGCTACAGTTGACTAAAATTGTAGTATATGATCTACATCAGCTCATTATTTTCTTTATACAAAGTATGATAGAAGTATTGCTGTTTTATAGGAGGGCAAAAAGCAACTTTATTTTTTTGTATTTTTGTGCTGTCATGAATGAATATGAAACATATAACCACCTACAATGAAGATAACATAAAGAGGTCGGGAAGAGGAAACCTGTGCTTATGATTGTGAGTGCCATAGTAAAAGGCATCCATATTGGCACAGGAGCACATTTTAGATACTGGGTATGGTTTGAGTCAGCTTCATCGTCTCATTCTGCCTGCACATCCTTCAACTGCGGTACTTTAGAGTAAGAGGTCATCAACTTGCTGTGTGCCATCGCTCTCTAAAGATAGTGCTTGCTAGAGACTGTAGATGGGTGCCATTTAAGGCTCTCTCTCTTACTGGTGCTAGAACAACATGGTGCCATCTAGGATTTGGAAGTTAGGTTTGCTCAATATTATGGTAATTATAGTAATTATGACTGCAATTGCCATCATTACTCACTCCTTACTCATAGCACAATAAAATAACAGTGATCCAAAATCCCCAAACGTCATATATGTCATGATGTCCGTCATCAGGCTAAAGCTCCTGTGTCATGTATGTCATGACACCCATCCGCAATGGGTTAAAGGAATCAAAAGTGCTTGCTCAAGTTAAAGCAGGAAAATCTTTCCCTTGAGGATTAGAAAGTTGAAGTCACATTTTTTATTTGGACAGTGTAAATTTCCCTAGAATTATATATTGTGAGTCTTTGAGAATCGTGCCAGTGGTAGATTAACCCTCTCTGGACGGGTGGTACACTACGGTGCCACTCATTCAAGGGCCTGGTGGCACCATATGGTGCCAGTCATTTAATTGATTTAGGCCTAAGCGTTCGAAAGCCCCGGCATTGTAACATGCAAGGCTGGAATGCCCCCGTCGTGAGTGGGTTAAGTAGTTTAAATGCCATGTTCAAAAACACATGCTAAATATAGTTATGCATTCTTTTCCAGGTGAGGATTGTGTGCACAAGTGACGTCCCTCACACCCATATCTTCAGGGGTGATGAAGGGCACTCAGATTTTGTGGATAAGGAGAGCCTCTCATTGATGGATGATTTAGGGCTCAAGGAGAAGAACGAGACAACCAAATCCATTAGCATCTTCACTGGAGAGGAGGAAATGTTTGCTTTTGAACGCACTGTGTCACGACTGACACAGATGATGACTAAAAGTTATTGGCAAGAATACTATTCTGAAATGCGGTGAACCTAAAATCAAGTTGAATACCTCCTTTTAAGTACATAGTAATTAATATAAAGAGGATAAAGGTTTTATATATATATATATATAAATATATATATAGATTATATATTTTTTTTGGTCGAAACAATTATATAGTGCATCCTTACAATTTACATACGTTATGTATTAACATGCTGCGATGAAATGAAAAACAAAAGGTAATGATTACCCTGGATGTATTTCATTAGTGAACTATTAATATTAAGTCTTAAAGTTCTTAAAATACTTCCTCTCCATATTATTTTGAAAAGCTCTTATTCTTATTTAAGTGTTTTATAAATTGATAAAATCTATTTGACACATTTGAAAATTGCCAAAACCTGTTTTGTTCTACATTAGCCATTTAAAGTTCAAAGTTAATTATATAAAAATATAAATTAGAACAACCAGTATCAAATCATTTGCTATATTTTTTAATGTATTTTATATTTCACATGAAAATTGTGCAATGGGAATAATTAAGCAAGCCTGTATGCATCAGCAGTTCTGCAGCTTTTTTGTTACCTATACCTTCTTGGTGGTCTTCCTAAAATCTGAGCATACAAAAGAAAATTCTTATATTTGCAAAGGTTGAGAAAATCACTTGCTCAAATACAAACAAATGACTATGCAACATAAAACATGCATTTCTTCCACATTTTAACATTTTTATTTAATACAAATGATTGATAATAGACAGGATCCTCTATTTTATAATAACAATACGGGGTTTGTGTGTAGAATCATATGTGATAATGAAAGCAAACCCTACATTTTGTACAAAAATTGTAAAGGAAAAGGTCCTATTTTTTAATTCTTGAAAAGTTTGTTTTACCATCTATACTTTCCTCTGTAATATAATTTCATTCTGGATGAGTATGTAAATATTGTAAAGGGTGTCATTGTAAATATTAAACGCAAATAAACATAAAACATCATTCTCATTTGCTTTTTTGTTTTAGCCGTTTATTTAAAGAAAAAAGTTGAAATATTCACATTCTTGTTCAGAAAAAAAAAA
>NW_028234435.1:2906177-2911177 GCF_977035675.1 Penaeus japonicus
TGACGTCTTCCTTCAGCTGATCCGCCTGTGTGTGGATTCTAACTCGTTCTCTTTCGAAGGACGTTTCTACTCCCAGACCTTCGGTATTGCAATGGGCTCTCCCCTTTCTCCTGTCTTGGCCAACCTGTTCATGGAGTATTTCGAGGCTGAGCTTCTTCCCTCCATCTCCCATCGTCCTGCTATATGGCTGAGATACGTCGACGACATCTTTGCCCTCTGGCCCCATGATCCTGCTCTCTTCCCGGATTTCCTGGACAAGCTGAATTCTCTCTCTCCTTCCATTCGTTTCAAGGTTGAATGGGAGGTAGACGATCAGCTCCCCTTCTTGGACACCTTAACCCACTCACGACGGGGGCATTCTAGCCTTGAATGTCACAATGCCGGGGCTTTCGAACACTTGGGCCTAAATCAATTAAATGGCTGGCACAATACTGTGCCGCCCGCCCACTGGGCTTTTGAATGAGTGGTACAGTACTGTACCACCCATCCAGAGAGGGTTAATTCACCGCTCAGGTGACTCCTTCTCTTTTTCAGTGTATAGAAAACCTATGCACAGTGGGATGTACATACACTTCTTCTCCTACCACCCTCTCCATGTTAAGAGAGGTGTCACTACCTCTCTCTTTTTCCGTGCTCTCCGCATATGTGATCCGCAGCACCTGGATGAAGAGATCAACTTTCTACGTCGATCCTTCGGCAAGCTGGGATACCCTCATTTCTTCCTTGACGCCGCGCTCTCCAACGCCCGCTGCACCTTCTACCAGGACCCTCCCCCAGAGAGACTTCTCACCTGCTTGTCCTCAGCCTTCCTTACACCGAGGAAATCCACTCTCTTAGTAGCTCGCTGCACCCTCTCAACTGCAGGCTTACCTTTCGCCAGGTTAACACTCTCCTCCGCAACCTGGTCCACACCCGTCCTTCTTCGTCTGCCAAGATAGGCACCTATGCCATCCCTTGCTCCTCCTGTGAGAAGCAGTACTTCGGGGAGACCAGCGCTTGTCTCAACAAACGTGTGTCCCAACACAGGTACGCAGTTTCCAGGGGACATACCAACAATGCTCTCTTCTGCCACCAATGGGACACAGGACATCGCATAGACTGGTCAGCTACCTGCATTCTATTCCCTTCTGCTGATGTCCATGCCCGCAGATTGGTGGAATCTTCTCTCATTAACAGGCTGCCGAATTTCAATCTTAACAGTGGCTTTTCTCCTGCTGACGGTCTTCTATCCTCGCACATTCTCCGTTTGTTACCTTACCCCGGACACCCTTCATACAGACCGCCGAACCCAATGACCTGACATGACCTGCCCCGGTTCCGTTCGCTATTCCGCCTCTGCCTCGGGTTCCGTTCTCCTGTCCTCGCTTGACCTTCTTGTACCGTGTTACCCCCCTTTTACCCTTTTATATACCATCTTGTTCTCCTCCTCCTCAGACCTGAAGATGGGATCCAGATGGATCTTGAAACTGTCGTCTCATTTTCAATAAATCTATTTTGTGTATAGTGGGTTTATCTGCCATATATATATATATATATATATATATATATATAGTTCAGTTCAGTTCAGACAGATATGCGAAGACGTCGCTTCGCCCGGGCTATATGCTCAAGGCGGCCCGGCCTCTGCCAGCTATGAGTGCTGACTCATCTTATCTAATCTTTTCTGATCATCATCGCTGATTCAATTCAGCTCAGTTCAGAGAGATTTTGCGAAGACGTCGCTTCGCCCGGGTTGTGTGGAAGGGGTAGCCCGGTCTCTGTTGGTTATAAGTGCTGACTCATCTGATCATCATGACTGAACTTTTACCTTGGCGGTCGGATTGCCTGTAGGCGCTCCAGTTGCCAGGGGGCTAATGACAGGCATAGCCTTCTAACCAGCCCGGCGGCTGTCGTCTCTGGGCCCTGCCTGAGGAAGCGAGTGTGCTCGCATTCCATCAGGTAGTGCTCTAATTTGGCGTCCGGCGCGCCACAATACTCACAGCGTCGCTCATCTTGCCAATAGTGGGGGATGATTTGCCACGCACAAGGGTAGCCTATTCTCAGTCTGTGCAGACTGACTTCAGCACACCTTGATTATTCTGGGAGAGAGTATCAGCGACTCATAGACTGTGGCGATTGAGTAGCAGCCGGCCGAGGGGGGGGGTCTCGCTTCCTCTCTGTGGCGCTGCAGGGCACCGACCCTGCCCTGCAACCATCGTTTTACGCCTTAGGCAGTTCCCGGCTAGGATGCACCACAAGATCACTCAAGGGTTTCTTCCTGCCTTCCTCCGCTAACCTGTCAGATACGTCATTCCCTTCAATACCAACATGGCTTGGGACCCAGTTGATGATGATGCGTCTTCCTGATCCAGGATTCTCTGAGCAATGGTGAGAATCGAGGTTATCAGGTAAACGTTATCAAGGGGCGTGCTTTGTTGCAGGCTGTCAGTGGCGGCCCTAGAGTCTGTGTGTATAACAACATGCCCGTCCGTCTGGGCTGCATGGGCTAGGGCTCCCATAATTAGCTACTGCCTCTGCCTGGAGCGAGGAGGCATTGTCTGATACCCGCATAGCTTTCTCTATGCCCCTTGCTGCAAAACCGGCGCCTGCAGTGCGGGTGGTGGGGTCTACGAACCATCCGTGAAGTAGGTTTTACTGTTCAGCGGCGTGATTGCTGTAATGTTCCTCTCCGCCTCAGCCTTCAATAGAGGCGGTGAGTACTGCGTTTTTCTTCTTGATAGACTCATGACAGAGAATTCTATCAAGGATCGTGCCACGGCGGGGCTGAGACATAGTCAGGGTGGGGGATGGTCCATGCCCTTGATCAGTAGTGTCTCTTTGAGCTCAAAGCGTTTCAGCACTCTGGTTGTCTGAGACAGCCAGGTGTTGTTAGCAAAGAGTTCTTGGTTTTCTGCAAGCCGACGCTGCACTCTCTGTCTTATCTGCGAGTCCAGTGGGGACTGTAGGACATTTGCTAGGAAAAACTGGGCCGCCATCTGATCAATTCCGGGTGTCCAAGGGGAAAGAGTTTGGCTTACAGGAGGAGGTTAGTACCGTTAGCCCGGCCCGGGGTGCCCAGAATAATCCTGGCGGCTTCGTTTTGCATTATGTCGAGTCTTTTCCTGAGTCCAGGTTTTACTGTGATCAGGGCGACGGAGGCGTAGTCCACAATGGGACGGACAGCGTGCCATATATATATATATATATATATATATATATATATATATATATATATATATGTATACAGATAGATAGATATATATATTCAAAACTGGTACCTATATGTATTAAATCTACTTTACTTACATATAATCCATAGATACTTACTTAAAAGATAAAACTGGGCCAACCTGGCTAAATATGTCACGAAGCTTCTCCTCTGTAGCTTCATAAGGAATGTTTCCAACTGCAATGGAAAGTTTTGATAAACGATTATTTACTTCATGTGGCTATACTTAATTTTATTTTTAAACCTAATGATAAAGGAGGAAATGTATCAACATATTCTATTAACACATAGACACATATACATGCTAAACTCTATGCCATTTGCATATTTGTTATTGTTCTTAACCTATTGTTGACGCATGCTCACAATTGTCAAGTTTTATGTCTGCCACAGCACTAGTTTTATTGTTTAAACTCTTGCTTTGTAATAGTTTTAAGGTAAAATTCTCTTTAGAGACACATTTGCATAATAATAATAAAATGGAAGTAGTACAGTTTTGGCAAGGAACACTAATTGTTGTACATTGGCCTGATATGCCGCCATATGAACGTGTTTTGCCAGCTCTTGCGTGGTCGAGATTTCACCCAAAATCAGTTCGCTCACAAGGATATTCTTGCCTATTTGGGCGCTAACCCAAATTATATCATACTATCTCCAACTCATAATTTTCTCCTTAAGTTTAACAAGTTTTCTGGAACACCATGCTGTAGTGCAATACTTGAGCAGAAGAATACAACCCTCAGCAAAATTATGTCACAAATGTATCAAATTAAACCCTGTAGCAATACCACTTCCTTTGAACTAAAATTGCATTTTATCCTTTTTCCAATTGTACCATGCCAATATCAACTTGAGTGATGCAAACATGTTAGCGTACGGTGTTGACTGTGCTATATTCATCAAGAACAAGGAACTTGACTTCAAACAGCATGAACATTTATATAGGTTATTGATTAGATATAGTTGTAGATTTATTTTTTTTTGTATGTATGTATGTATGGTGGGTTGTATGGTATGTAGGGAGGGATGTTTGTTTGGAGGGTGGGTTGGTGGGGCTGGTCGGTTTGGAGGTATATTGGGTTGTATATAGGGGAGGGAGGGAGGTATGGTTGTTGTGGGGATGAGATATAGATTGATTGTTATTGAGATTGTGTGATTGAGAGTGTGGTGAGTTATAGAGAGATTGAGAGAAGTTAGAATATGAGGGATGATTTTGAGGAGTGAGTGAGTGATATTTTTTGTATTTGTGTGAGTAATAGTGAGTGAGAGAGATGTCATTGGGTTGTATTTTATTATAGTTGTTCGTTAGTTGATAGAAATGTGTGTGTAGTGCTAGTAGTGAGTGTTTTGTGTGAGTGACAGACTGTTTTGTGAGTGTGTTTGTAGATTTTTTGTAGTATATAGAGATAGTTATTATATTATGATTGAGAGTTAACATTATTTTTTGAGAGAGGTAATGTATTTTGAGAGATTATGTATTGTTATTATATAAGGTTTTGGGGAGATTGAGATTGATGAGATCGTTGGATGGGTTAGTGAGTGTGAGGTAGGGTTGATGTAGAGTGTTTGTTATTGGTTGAGATGGTGGGAGGGTGAGGGAGGGTGGTAGTGAGAGTGATCTGAGTGTTATAGTTTATTGATTTTAGATAGAGAGGTGTGTGGAGGTGAGAGGTTTGGTTGGGTGGTGTTTGAGAGATCTGTGTGAGTTTGTTTGAGAGTGTGTGATTGTGTTATATGATGTGAAGCGGGTTGTATATTGTCTGTGTGGTTTATTGTGTCGTGTGTACTGTGG
>NW_028234435.1:2916177-2921177 GCF_977035675.1 Penaeus japonicus
TATGCACATGTAAATATACATATACATACACATATACATATACACATATATATGGGGTCATATTTAGCAATCAAAGTATTGCACTTCAGCATGAGAATATTCCTAATAGCTTTAGAGATAAACAAAAGTACCAAACACTAGTAGAAGTGAGCCAGAGATATCGTGAGAGAGCCGCCCGAGACTACCGCAAATCCCGGCGAGCGAACGCGATTCGGCCGACACACACACATCAGACAACCGAATCCCTCTCTAAGTAAGGTAAACAAATGTCAGCCACTAGCACTTGGAGTCACGTCTTGCTACATACAAACTACCCCTTAAATTACACCACTGGACGTACCGAACACGGAGCGGAGAGATTTCTCCACCACAGCGCTCGTTTCACTCATTTCGATGGCGAATTTGTCTTGGAAAAGATATATTATCAAGAGAGACTCGCGCTCTCCTTCGCTCTCAAACCATAACAACAACCGGGACTTTCTCTTCCTTCACATCCCGCCAAAGACGATTCCGGCGTTATTTTATGATTTAAAGGATGATCATATCATATGAGATACAGTTTTTTGTTTCATTATTAAGTATTTAATTTGATGTGTACTTATTTCTAATAATTGTTCAGTTACAGTTTTTTGGGGTAATTTGTTAGTGTACTGTATCGTATCTGAATGAAACGCTATTAGAAATAATTTCTAATTTACGAATTTCTCTATATCCGCGTTAATTATTCCTTCAAGTATTTATTTTCATGAAATTAATAAAACTAAACTTTGTTGTGGATATGATGATGATTTACAAACAAGTTTGACAGAAGAAAAGTCTTCATACCTTATCCTCAATATATTCTATAAACATTTTCTGTATTTTCTACCTAACCATTTTAAACCTCGTAATCATTATAAAAAGATAAACTATCATTACCATATTGTCATCTTTGCAAAATAGAGGACGAATAATTAATAATCAAATCCTAACTTATGTTGGGGATGCTTTGACAATTTCCTATTCAGTCCATGCATCTATAAGAAAAATAAGTTATATCTTTTCTATCTGTTCGAAAAAAAGAAGATCCAAAACAAAGCATGATAAATCTACCTAATAATATAACTTAAATACTGAAATCTAAAGAGATGAAAATTATTCTACATCAATAGAATAGAAAGCAGAAATCAAAAGGTGTATGACCTTCACCAAAACAGACAAGTTGGCAGATCCAAGTCCAGGGAAGAAGGAGTCATCTTTTAAGCCAAGGTAATATCTCTTCTTCTGACCTCCTTTCTTTAATGAGAATGCCATTAATCCTTTTAGTTTTAGGAGAGGAACCGTTGGAAGTGTGGTATTAGTTGGTTTGATCAGGAGTGTGTTCGTCCCAAGAAACGTCTTACAGTGGACTCTTGAAAGGGGAGTGAGTACGGGACTTTTCGCTACAATTTTTTTTAATCGGAATAGCTCGTAAATGTATGTATTAACTATGTTTGTTATGAGTGTCAGATGAAATTTAGGTTGGCCAAAAGTGCACAGAGATTATGGCATTAACGTTAGAGATTTGTGTTGTCTGAATTACATATTCAGTTTACGTTTATGTTAATCGTGTTATTTTCCAGTAGTGAAGGGTACCTTGACTAAGGTTCATTTTTCTACACAATTTCCATTGTTTGGTTGCATGGCAAGGGCAGTCCAGATGGAAATAGGACTTTCATATAATATAATTTAACTGGACAGGATTCTAGTACTGTAAATACCATTCATGATTTTCTTTTTTTTTTTTTTTTTGCAAATTATTCATTGTTCCTGTATCCTATGGTTAACTATCATCCCTCTCTGGTTTACTTCATAGTTTTATTTAATAGAGTTGTAAGCTATTCTATATTGTGAGGTATTGTTTATATCATGACTTAATGTAATTTGTAATCTATATTATTACATATAGCAATGATTATTATAATTATATTTTGGTAATATATATTATAAATGCACATTATAGGCTAATCATACTTTAATCAAATCTGTACAGATTATGTGTAGATTCTAATAGGAGTACTGTTCTTAGTATTTTCTTTTATATATATTAAAGATAAATATCATATAATTTGAAATAAAATAGCTGATTTTTTTACATAGATCTGTCACAATAAATGGCAGTAAAACAAATAAAACTGCCTTATTTAACTTAATTTGCTCATAACACATCCTTCTAACAGAATTAAAAGCTTGACTGTACCAAAAGCAAAAGAGTAAATGATTGAATTTCAATGCTTATGATAACAAAGTATTGCTTTAATATGCCATCATATTACGTTTTCCTGTGTAGAGTTTAACATATAACCCCGCCCAAATGTTTAAACCCCACCTCCATGATACCTGTTGTGAACAAGGTTTTCGTCCACCTTATTGTATGCCTGACCTTAGATGCTTAGGGTTCAGAGTATCTTTGGTTTAGGTTTTTCATGGAATGTTTGGGTGTATCAATACTGTGACAGTACACATGGACTTTTATTGAGACTTCAAGGAAATTTGTTTTTATATGTATTTCTTGATTTACTGCTTTTGATTAAGTCTAAACTCAAATAGATCAGGCAGAGAAATGAATCCTTTAGAGATGAGCCATATCTCAAGATGTTCAGTCAGGGCTTGACACCTTAAAATGTTGCCCTTTCCATTATTTTTTAGATTTATGGTGCAATATATGTGATACTAATTACCATTTGGTATGATGCATAACTTGCATCAAGGAAGGAATGATAGCTTGTATTTTTAATAAAAATATGGTGTGTGGAAATGATCTGACCACGTGGAAAATGCCAGCTGCACAAGATTTTTAAGGAATTTGATATCATGAGTGTATCCTTATTTATTACTTTTTACATGCAAGAATTTGTGTGCTCCATATGCTATGAATTTTGATAGTTATGTACTTCACTGTTATAGCCCTCTGTATGAGCAAGTGCACTGGATAAGTGCACTGGATAAGTGCACTTTGCCAACTTTATGATAAGCAGTGATCAAGAGTTTTAGAGACATGATTAGTACTTACAAATATATGTACATTTATAATTCTGAGTCAATAAAGTGCACTTGGTCATTGCAGATGTCATACAGCTGGGACCAGCAACAGCAGTATGGCTGGGGAGACCAATCAAGCTTCTCATATGACATGGGATCTCCAGACTTTGGACAGGAGCAACAGTTCCAAAGCTTTGATTATAGCAACTCTGGTGGCCAAGGAGGACCACCTCCCACTTCAACTTACAACAATGTAGGGGGTCAACAGCCCTCCTTCTTCACCCCAGGACCTTCCATCATGACTCCAGGACCAAATCCAGAAGCCCCTGTCACAGGAGACTCTATAGATGATGAACCCCCCCTGCTGGAGGAGCTGGGCATCAACCCAGAATCCATCTTGCAGAAAACTCTCACAGTTTTGAACCCAATGCGACGTACCAACCCAATGATTCTGCAGGACACAGATTTAGCTGGTCCTTTAGCTTTCTGTTTAGCTTTTGGTAGTTTCCTCCTTCTCTCTGGTAAAGCTCAGTTTGGTTACATTTATGGCATTGGTATGTTAGGATGTGTGTCTATGTATGGACTTCTAAACATGATGTCAATGTCGGGTGTAAATTTAGGTGTTGTTGTAAGTATTCTCGGGTATTGCCTGTTGCCCATGGTGGGATTGGCAGGTGTTAATGTACTCATTTCTCTTCAAGGTGCTGTGGGTATGGTTTTGACAGGTGCAGCGATCCTCTGGTGCTCAGTTTCAGCATCTAAATTGTTTGTAACAGGCTTGGCCATGGATCACCAGCAGCCTTTAGTTGCTTATCCATGTGCACTTCTCTATGCAGTGTTTGCTCTCATTACCATATTCTAGTTTTTATATTTAAGTTCATCAATACTAAAGAAATTACTGTTTTTGTTAAATAAGGAAAAGAATGCTTTCACTAACTAATATGTGTGCAGGTTATTTACTGGATATTAAGTTATAATGGCAAATGCATGTGTCTGCTTTTTACTGGAAATGATTTTGAAATAGTGGTATATCTATGTGTTTTATATACAAATATATATATTTATTTCATAGGGAAAAAAAATAAATTTAGTTAACTATATGTTTGGATCATCAAGAACAAAGCAAGCTTATGTGCAACATTGTTGTTGATTTTTTAGTTCAGCTTCTCTCCATTCCTTATTTCAGGCTTAAAAACAAGCTTCACATAAGTTAATCTGTGAGATTCAGGTTCATCCATAGGCCTACTTTTGCTAGGTGTTTTCAGTGTTCTCTGATATTATGTCGGTGAATGTAAACTAGTCTATTTTAAGTGTTAGTAGGCATATTACTTTTTTGTTTCCATTTTATTTTTGAGAAGACTGTGCAGAGAAAGGTCACATCATAACAACAGGACAGTAATTAGCATTGTCATGTATTTTGACATTTTGCATTATTGAGTTGTATTCAGCTTATGAAGGATCTTTTGGCAGACTGTGTATTAGTAAAAGTCTTTGTTTCAGGATCACTCAGTCTTGACATCTCTTTTGACCTAGTTTGTTAAGTTGAAATCTGAACTTTTTCATGGATTTAGCTATTATATGAGAAGATGATATATTCTTTATAATAAAGTTAAATGACTTTGTATTTGTTTGTTTGTTCCTGACATCTTGAAAAAATGATTATGGAAAAGGGTGCTATATAGAACAGCAGAGTCTAACTCTTCATCCTGTGACCAATATTGAAATTTTCAGTGGTCCATCAAATATGTTATCAATTAAAAATGATAGCATCTCAATAAATGATTAGTCATAAGCACAAGCCAAATTTAATAAAGCACATGTAGGTCCTATATCCTTTAATTTTCATCACTAAACTGCTATCAATGAACCTCAGATAAGATCTGTTGCCTCCATTACCTACAGATTGGGGAATCATTGTCATAGATCATTGAATGTTGTGCCTTCTACATTTATTATTATTAATATTGTCATAATTATTCTTGCTATTATTACTTTTGTAT
>NW_028234435.1:2931177-2953677 GCF_977035675.1 Penaeus japonicus
ATGAACTACTGTATAAACCATTTAGGCATAGTTCCTATACCCATTCATGTGTTTACACTGTAAACAGTATGAATAAACTTGTCAAAATCAATTTCTCTCTCTCTCTCTCTCTCTCTCTCTCTCTCTCTCTCTCTCTCTCTCTCTCTCTCTCTCTCTCTCTCTCTCTCTCTCTCTCTCTCTCTCTCTCTCCTCTCTCTCTCTCTCTCTCCCTCTCTCTCTCTCTCTCCTCTCTCTCTCTTCTCTCTCCCCTCTCTCTCTCTCTCTCTCTCTCTCTCTCTCTCTCCTCTCTCTCTCTCTCTCTCTCTCTCTCTCTCTCTCTCCTCTTCTCCTTCTGCTCTCTCTTCTCTCTCTCTCTCTCTCTACTTAAAATCAATCAATCAATCTCTCTCTTTCTCTCTATCTCTCTCTCTCTCTCTCTTAAAAATAATAATTTAAATAAAAAATAAAGTGTACTTACTCTGCCACTCTGAAAGCAAGTTCAAAATTGTAACGACGATTCTTGGGGTCGAGTTTATCGAAGTCAAAGGCATCTGGGTAAAAGTGGTGGATGAGAGCGCAGAAGGCCATACCATCATTCCAACTTGTGCTGAAGTTCTCGATCTTTACTCCCTGTTTTGGTGAGAGGTGAAAGGTTAGCATGAGGATTGTAATAATCTAAGGCAAGGAAATATTCTGGATGAGAATTATCTGTCTTAAGCAAAAGGATAGCTATGGAAGATTTCATCTCCGAAGATGGAGAAGAAAATTTGGTGCTTCTTGCAAAATTATATGCAACATGTTTCAGCCAATCTATTTTATTATTATTGTTTTTTGTTTTTTTGCATATGACATAATTTGGTTATGTAAATATTGTTAAAGCACTTGCTGCATTAATAGGTAAGGTTTAAGCATCATGTGTGTAGAAATATTGTAGGACAGAAATCTTAAGAAACTTTTATAGCAGAATGGATAAGTATGGCATTTCTGAAAACTTTAAATTCGTTATCAAAATTAATTTCAAAAAAACATATCATGTGGATAATAAGTACATGGTATAATATGCACTTTAAAAATATAGTATATTAGGAGAATACTATGATATAAGTAAAAAAATATAATTAAATAATAAGTATAACAGTCCTCTGTAAAGAGATGTTAAACAATCAGTAAGTAACTATATATGTAAAGTCACTAACTCATTCTAAGTGCTGTCATGCATAACTATAAAAACAGGCTTTAAACATACACACACTAATGCCCCTAAATGTATACTAATGATCGATGATCAGAGCGTGTAAAAGAACCTACATATTAAAGGTTCTAACACTATTTGCAAACAATTACAGAAAAAAACTAGTTGTATTATGTACAGGATAATGTTGAAATTTCTCCCAACATTCTCCTCATCCTTCGTCCAAACCTGTCGTGTCAACACTTTCTCATCATCATCTATAATAAAAATTGGCTTAATTTTTTTCTGGATATTATTAGTCTTATGACCATTCAAGTATATTCAACTGGCTAAGACCAGGGCCATAATCTTGCCACCCATTGCACCAAATGTGACTTTGATTTATTTCACTGACTGGAATTTTGAATATTGCTTCATGGAGTATTCAAGAAAAAAGAAGTGATTCAATCATTAATATCTTAAATTTCAATCACTACTCAACTGTGGAACTTTGTTACCCTCTGAAGATCATTTTACTCTTTTAATTAGAAAATGAAATTTGAAAATATCCTAGAACATTAACACTAATGATTGTTACCACTGTCTGAAAGTGGAATGGGACAATATAGTGTTTCTGCCGTCTTGTTGCATGGTGCAGTGTTACTTTGTGTCTTGGGGCTACATGCACGAAGCCCCATGGAGGCCCTGTGTACCTTATAGTCGCGGGTGCGGCACTGGCACCACGTCAGCAGCATATCCTTCACCCCTGAGGCGCTGCGACCAAGTTGACTGGATAATTGGAAAAGTGGGCCACCACCCGCAGACTTCGACTTAGAGCTGTAGAAGGAGGAAGAGGCCGTGAAGCAGCATTGACCAGCAGGCAGTAGCAGCACCAGCAGTAGAGAGCAGCCAGCAGACACCCTTTTGGTTAATGCCTCGTGCTACACAAATCATGCAGCAGTTCTGCTCTATACTGCAGTTACACTTTTTCTCTAAGGGAGGCTAAGATCTATTGTTATTTTTTGTTAATAGAGGAAAGTTCAACAAGGATCACTTGCACACACACAAACGACAGAAAAGCGAAGAATTCTGAACAAAAAACACAAACAATAGCAGTTTTTTCATGACATAAGCAAAATTTCTTTAAACCATCAAACACAAAAATATCTCAACCCACATATATCAGCACTATATACGCAGACGTATATTACAAACACAAACTAAATCTACACATTGATTATAAACATACCCTGTCACATTTTTCAAACATTATTCAAAAGTATATGGAAAACAATTAAACAATATCTGAACAAATGGATACAAAAATATACAGTGAAGGATACACTATAAACATAACTTACAATCATTAGAAATCTATCTAATAAAACATCTGTCCATTCATAGTATACTATTAGTCAACAGTTCTGTATTCATTGTAGATGAGAGTACACTATGTGCTGACTGTGTGTGTCTGTGTGTGCTCTGAAGGGCAAGAAAAGCAGTGGGAAGCAGCTGGACTCTAATGTAACCATTCTGTTCTAAGGGGGGATGCCACTCTAGCTAATCTCAGAGCTGGAAAAAGAGAGATATCGAGAACAAACCACACCAAGTTATAGAATTTGTGTTTGGGAAGCCTGTGTGTGAACAGTTAGATGGCAGATGGAGCTTACTGATTTCACTATCATAACAGTGGTTAGAAGGCATAACCAATCAGTATGCTACATAGTCCATCCACTTCAACAAAATCTTTCCAAACACCAACAGGGGAGGGACAGCTGAGAGCGGCGATGTTCTATCTAAGAGAACACTGGGAACCTTGTGATCCAACTCTACCTTACTCTCGTACTCTGCTGTGGATCTCTTACAGAAGTCTAGGATGATTTTTTTGATTGTGGCAGCATTGTGTCTGATAATTGGCAGGGCCAAGGAGAAGGGACTGGGGAAACACAGGAGGAGTTAGATGTTGTCCCAAGAAATCATCCACCATTGATTTTTGAAGGAACCAATGATCAGTTGTATAATCTAGGGAGAAAACCTATAGGTCTGTATGATAAGCACAGGGAATTCGTAGACATGGGAGGGTAACACCACAAGCACCACAGATATGCCCTGGTCAAATATAAGGTGTGGGAGAGCCTGAACCAGGCAGAGAAGACAGAGATACGAAGAGGAAACAATATACTCAAAAAATGGGTGGAAATACAATAAGATATAAAACATAAATATGCTCTAATGTATATCCTGTAAAAAATCTTCATGGATGTGTATAGTAATGTTTGAAGACTACTTTTAAGCAAAAATATCCCCAGAGTAACAATGCACATATCATTCTCTTTGGTTAATGCAGTAATGCAGACCCTGATTTTTGCATAAAGTATTGTGTGAATTCATTACCATGTATATTTTGAATGTTATGTCATCAAGGTCTGCAGTACCACATAATCAAACTTTTATAGCCAAAAGCTTGTTTTATACAATGAACTGCACAAAGCACTCTTAACATATGTTTGAGGTTGTCCTTTGTCCTCTCCAAGAACTACCTATCCTGTCTAAACAGGCTGGTACACCAAGCACAGGAGACATTGCTACATATAAGCAAGTGAACAACTAAATTATATCTGAAATCTTCTTGAAGAAAAAATAAATATTATACATGATCGTATATACAATAACCACCCTGTATTGTGACCCTGAAAGCAAAATATTTCAAGCAAATTCTATCTATGCAACAAGTCTATTCCCCCTAATGATAAACAGAATAAAAAAGATGGGTGAAATGATATTTGCTGTTTTTCTGTCCGAATACATAGCTATTAGCCTTCTTTCTTTGCAAACATAATTTCATCCATATTCTATCCATGTTTGACCCTTAACCATATCATTATCATCAGCAAAATGAATTCAAAGCAAGATGAATACTGAAGGATGTTCTCCTTCTAATAGTGCTTTGAAGACCTGGTGTTGCTAATGATAATATGGAGATAAGAATGTACATCTGTTGCAATCAACCTACAGCTTGTAAAGGGGGGACTTACTTTGGTGTGCGGGGGGTTTGCGAGTCCATTTGCTTGAACTTGTCAAATGGGGACACAACCTTTTTGCTGTCAACTGAAAAATAAGAATAATCTATAGACACCATTGGTATTACATACTGCAATAACGAATATAGTACATGAGGCACTGTTGATTTTATGGGAATTATAATCATTACCCTTTTTAATGCTTGCCAACAATGTTTTCTTTATAATGCTTCAAATTAAACCTTATTGTCTAAATAGCCATTCCTTTACTCATTTTCATTGTCGATTTTTTTCTTCAAAGAAATGGAGCCAAAATGTCCTGAATTCATTTAGTCATGACATACCTTTGCTCATGGAGGAAGTCTTATAGGAGGAGCTGGATGAGGAATAGGAACTCTTTTGGACATTGACTGAAAACAAAGAGAAAGTGTTATTAAGTGACTGAAACAAAAAATAAACATTTTCCAATGTTTACTATTTGCTACTGAAAGATCTTGTCACAAAATAGTGAAATCTGTCCTCACACATATTCAGCTATTTCATAAATCATCATTAGCTTCCCTTCGAATTATTTAAATGTAAAATGACCTAAATTATTAATAAATCTGAGTGAGTGTATATATTAAAGAACTTCTTATGCCAGTGTGGAAGATAAAATGTGCTACCACTACTTTCTTAGCATTGCTAATGAAAACACCACTTTATTGGACCAGCAATGTTGGTATTATTTCCAATACATTTTCCTAGTAGTAGCAATAATCTGTACATTCCACATACAATTATTCTAGACGGTATTTTGAATATATTCATATCATCACTAGAAGTTAGTTCATCAATACGTTTTGTTGGCTCCGGAAAGAAAAATAGCTCACTCTAATCTTAAAATAAATGCTGCGGTATTTCTATTTGTAATTCTCATACATGCATTGAGTGTGGCGTGACGACATACCTTGGCTGGAGCTTCGAGATTCTGTGTTGGAGGTGCGGGACACGCCGAAGGGTGACACAGTGGAAGAAGTCTTGGAGTCTCCTGTTAAAGGGTTCGCATTAGTCCAGAGTTATCACAATATAATTGATTAATAGGAAAAATAAAATGAAATAGGAAGTAACACCACCAAGCCTTCAAGTGACTCCCTCGCCGATAATCAGCATGTGATCGAGTTATTGCCATTGGGAGTAATTTCAATCTTATTTTCTTCGAAAACCTTTAAGTTTTGTTGCACTGTTTCGTATTTCCAGTAACTATCAGATAAATAAGTCAGAAACTAATACCCGGATAAGCAACCACACAAGCCATCTTGATAAGAAATTGCGATGTTCCTTTAGATCTTCAAAACGCCAAAGCTCGAACCAAATCCAAGAATAACGGCAGGTACACGCTGTCCACGGTGTTCAAGTCTCCTTAGTGGTTGTCTCTCGAGTGATTGTCCGTTCACTAGCTGGTGTTCACTTCAACTGATGGCTCGTGCTCAGCGTCACCCAAGATATACCTGGTGTCTCAGGAAGTACGCTGCTATGGGGTTCCCCGCTCTTGACATGGTTAAGGGGATCTGTGCCACCTGGACATCTGGGACCCCTGTCATCTACTATGGGTCACCATACCTTTTCTTCGAAGTTAATTCTGTGGTGGCCATGGCCGCATTTTTTCGTCTGAGCCGCCGGGAGTACCTTAGCGGTAGCCTTAAGACCTTTATCTCGACCGTCGAGCCTTAAACTGAATGTATTCTCATCCCACTGAGAAAGGATACGTTTTTTCTCTGTTGAACCTCTTTTTTGGCAAATACTCCTACCGACCTGCGATATTTATATCTAAAAACAATACGTTTTACTGCCTCTTTGTCCTTCTCAACCAATGAAGGTGTAACGAACCTCCACCACCCGGAAGTTAGCTACCAATCCGGGCTAATTGGAAATGTTTACCATCTCGCAATCCGCGCGCTCAAATCCCCGCCTTGGACAATTGGTGAGTACGGGCGACAGCTGCGATATGGGCATTGGATGGCACTGTGCCATGTTCTTTAAGAATATTTGCCAGCAGTTCTCGGAAGTCGGCTCCCTTTGTCATGAGATGAAACTTATTATGGCTGCAGTTAATAAAAGCCCAGACCGACTTGCGCTACATATTTATACGGTTATAATGAGTTCACGTTGGCAAAAACTATGATACTTGCTCAACATACTGTCCAAAGGTGAACGAAATACCTGGAGATACCGCCTCCAAAGGATCTGTGACGCACGCAAGACCATGTGTCTGGCATATACGTGACATTCTGTGACCTAAGGGAGTTAAGATCTCAATATTTTTTTAAATATCGTGGGCAGATACAGGTCACGGTTTATTATGAGACGCCTTAAATAGCTTGTAGAATTGACACATCATTAATCGAAATGTAAATTTCAGGTGGTAGAGGTGATAAAAATAATGTGTAAACATGTCAATGTGAAGTGACTATCGACACAATGATTGAATTCTGTTAAATATCGATGTTTTGACGTTTAACAATGGAAGATAAACAACAGGAAATGAAATCAGAACAAGAGCAACAAAGAAATAATATCGGGCAAATATCGGTTGATCGGAAGAAGAAAACATGTCGTTTGCCATGACTGAAGATAAAAACATTCAAAATAAGAATAACAATTTTAAAAATGACCAAAAAAGAAAAAAAAAACGACGACAATCCGAATAAAGAAGAACTGAAATCATCTGAAGACAACCGAGATGACAAGCAATAAGGAACGTGTCGCATCTGTCGCCCGTTTAACGTGCAGACAGACAACCCAGTAACCTACTTAAGCTATCTGCAACATCGTTCTGTTTGTGACCTCCCTCACGCATACTTACATGCTGATTTATGAACGTGATTAGACAAACGGTTTAAAACAGAGAGTGGGTTAAGAACAGAGGGTGAAGGAAAAGGAAGAATGACGAAAAAAACGTGTCTAAGCAGTTGGAGCCACCGACAAAATGAGGAGATTGCATTCAATCAATCTAAGGGAAGAATGAATACGTAGACAACAGTGTCTTCAGCATCTATCCACCGGCTCTTACAGGTACATTCCCCACTCCAAATACCGCCAGTCGGTCCTCATCGTCGAATCTTTTAATTCAAAGTTACATAAATATTTCTATTCCACCTTCATCTTTTTTCTTCTATTTCCGATATAACTTGTGGTTGCTTACCTCGGTCTGCTCTTCCTGGAAACACAGTTCTGACGTTTTCTACCTTGGCAGATCACACACCGACCTCGGCGAGAGGGTATTGGCTTAAGGCACTTTTGGCAGACACAAAGGGAAGTGGTGCTACGCTGTTTACGCTTTATTTTTATTACGGACACTCATCTCACATGGAAATCGTGGCAATTAAATAGGGTCTTCATCATGCCTGTCGCAGGCATAGCATCTACTCTCACTCATTAGTAAGCTGATTTGAGTGTGTGTTATCCACTGTCTTAGGCTGCTCGAGTTATAAAGTGCAAGAAGCAAAAAGCAGTAAAAGAAGTCCAAAAGTTAGGCTGAGCAAATTCAGTTTTTTTCTTTACAGAATTCAAATGAGATTTTTTATGATTCATTGTCCACAGAAATATAGTTATTTAAAAAAAGGATAACCAAATATTTGCAAAGCTGTACATGGAAATTAAATATACAATACTCTATTATTTAGTTTAATGTAAATATTCACATGATTTATAACTTTGGCATGCTGAGGTTGGAACAAAAAGTTTATCAACAAGTGAAATTATATATGTATGTTCTATTGTATATTTGTTTGTCTGTGTGCGCGTACATATTTGTTCTTTGTTCTTGTATATCTGCGTGTGTGTGGACACTCGTGCAAAGGACGTGTCTCTGAATGTGCATAACAGTATGAATGACAATGTACCTATCAAAAAATGGGCGTAGTAGTGTTTGTGTCATAAAGTGTCAGGTGGCGTTTAAATACCCACCTGGCCGGGAGCCACCTGGCCTTCGCTGATCCGGGAAGTTCTCCTTCAACCACTCGTTAACCAGGGCCACATCTACAACACAAACATGCCACTACAACCTGGCCCTCTTTCAGCAAGCTCCATGGAGAAGCAAGGGAGGTAAGGGATGGATGGGAGAAGGGGAAGGACGAACAGGCTGCTGTTGATTCACTGGGGTATTATAATACAAGGAAGGACGGTGGCTGGATAAATCGACAGGATGAAGGATTTGTTAGAGACGGCAGTGTTAGAAAAATAAAACTGCATTGGGGATATTCTGGGGATCTGAACGAAAGGATGGCTTATTGTTTATATATACTGTATATATATATATATATATATATATATATATATATATATATATATATATATATATATATATGTTTCCCTCTAAGGCTTTTATTAAAATAGGATAACAGCTGTCTGTGGCAAGGATCGGCAGAATGAAACCTCCAGTCATCATCTCATTAGCAGTCTAAGGACATTTTGATCCCACCGAAGCCCGTCAACTATGACAGATCTCACGAGGACTTCTCTGAATTGGTCCGAATGTTTCAACGTTATGCTCGGCGAACGTCCCTTCATTAACACGAAAGATCGACATCTCTGAGGAACGGAGGGCGGAGATCAGAACAGAAATCTAGGCCTTTTTGATTATCGTTGTTAACAGGTTCAAGAAATGTAATCGAATCCACGTTAAGCTTCTCTCTCTTCTGTGCATCATGTGCAAACACAAAAAAGCATTAGGTGAATGATGGTATAACTCTTGCACAAGCTAAAAAGCATGTAGCAACTAACTCCAGTAAAATTATTTACATTAATTAACATCCTAAGCAGCTAGAATTATCTGCATTCACTACGAGAAACAACGCCACAGCTCAAACATATCGCAATATCTTTATATATACATGTAAATATGTGCATACATACATGTATATATATGTATATATGTATACATATATATATATATATATATATATATATATATATATATATATATATATATATATATGTCTCTATATATATGTATCTATATATATATATGTATATATATATATATGTATATATATATGTATGTGTATATATATATATATATACATATATATATATATATATATATATATATAACACACACACACACACACACACACATACAAACACACACACACACAAGCACACACAAATTATATATATATATATATATATATATATATATATATATATATATATATATATATATATATATATGCTTATATGTACATATGCATATATGTATAAATGTGTGTATGTATATATGTATATATATATATATATATATATATATATATATATATATATATATATATATATATATATATATATATATATATATATTCGATTGAGTCACATATCAGCTGCACTAGTGACACTCGGCAAAAAGGGAAAAAATATTGAAGCATGCTAACAATGTTGAACGCAGTCTATCTACGGGTTTCTTTGCTAACATGTCAACTCCACTTTCGTACCTGGATGGCCACTAAAGAAAAAAGAGCAATAGACGAGCAAAAAAACAAAAAAACATCAAAACACCAAACACTCTCTCCAGAGTTAATTATTCCGCCTCTATAAAAAATTAAAAAAAAAAAAAAAAAAAAACGGTGACCTGCGCACTCTCGGCAAGGCAGACGGACTTCAGGTGTGGATCAAACGGCTTTCTCTTGATCTAGTGAATATTATTTCTGCAATCTCTTTGGAGGGAAGATGACTAGATAAGTTTCTGTGCACATTGGGGGAGGGGGGTAAGTAAAATGCATTTTATATACTTACAATCTCTTGAAACTAAAAAAGCACAAAAGGCAGATCAAATAAGTAAAATGCACTCAAAAATCACTCAAAATCGATTAGAATATTTAGTAAAGGCTTCATGCATTCACATTATTCATACCACACAGGGACATTAGATTAGACCCTTTAATTGTCGAAGATGGTTATTTACACACAGATATCAATATAAATGCAACAAAAAGAAAAATAATAAAAAAACTACAACAGCGGGATCGGGAAATGTAAAAGGCCTACATAATCCAGACTACTGCACTGCTTGTTACGTTTGTCTTTACACACTCTTACCTCTCACTGTTGATCTGAAGCTTGAAAATAAACAAAAAGAATAGTAATGAAACCAAATGAAGTCATGTTTACAGGAAAGAGAGAAATAGTACATCAATGGACTAAAAGCGGAGTAATTTATACTCTAATGTAAAAAAAATGAAGCTTTGAGCCATATGGTAGCATGAGGTGGGGCGATATAAACAGTAGTACTTGTCCAAAGTAAAGCATGAACAGCAGCGTCAAAGCTTTTATCCTCGAAGCTCTTACTCTATTCACAAAAAAGTTGCCAAAAATAATCCGTGTACATTATGCTACGTACACAGGACTAAGAGTGCATATACGGAGAGAGCAACACAGGCAACGAACATAAGTTCATCTTGTTGTTGTTGTCGAGCACTTAAAGTGAGCTCGTGGAACCTTTCCCCGGCTGACCACCTGACTTCCATTTCATTTAGGCTCGCCCTCAACGCGTCCATGCCGATATTCGTGTCTCTAATCGCAGTCTCGTCAACGCCTATGTCATTCCCTTGAGTGGGAAGGTGTTCGCGAGGCCAGATGTCTGGGCTGGTGCCGTGGGACGTCTTGGATTCACTCGCGAGCGACCCTTCTTCGACTCTGTCGTTGCTTGCCGTGCCCATCGTGTGTTCTTCGTCTTCGTCGATATAAGTGAACCCTACGAGAGTGCTACGTTCATCCCAAGACACGTCAATCGGCGCGTGTGTTTCGCGTAAATATTCATCGTTTATGTCAGGTTCGGACATTCGATTCCTGACTTCGTGAGTAAAGTTTGGACTCTGAACTTCCGTTTGCCCTGATGCTGGTCTGTGAACGACAGTAATAATCGTACCAGAGTCTAGAGACGAGGATGAGTCACTTTCAGACTCATCTTCGAATTCCAAATCTGATTCGCATTCTCTTTGCTTCGATTTTCCGAAGGCGTCGTCATCGACACGGTCATAAACGAATTCGCAAACAGAGGCCTCGGGAATGGCATCAGTGAGGTCACGCGACTCAGAGGAGAACTCGGAAGGGGAAACGGGGTAACAGTCTTGTAGCAAGTCTGGTAACATGCTTAGGGTCGGCGGTGACGAGGGTGACATGAGAGGTGAGACTGATGGCGATATACTTGAAGGGCTGGAAGGAGATGATAAAGAAGTTGATGGTGAATTAGAAGGGGAATGTGAACGAACTGATTCTAAGGGCCGATTCGAACGAGGTAAATGTAAATAGCACGGCCTTTCAGCTGATGACGGAGATGAGGATGTGGGGGATGACGACGACGGTGTTACGTTAGTTAAAGATGACTTTGATTTTGAAGTTAATGATAACGATTGTGATTTCGATTGCGAAAATGATCTTATTTGTGAAGAATGCGTAGCTAGCGACGAAGAGGAGATCGAAATATCATTTATTGACGACGACGGTTGTGACGATTGTGGGTGTGACGTGGACGATGAGGGCGATGTCGCACTTTCAGACCCAGTCGATATAGCCGCACCGGCTTCGGAAAACGAAACTATAACCGGTTTGATTCCCGGTTCGTCGCTGACTAACGGTATGACATCATCCTCTTCGGTGTCCCCTTCTCCCCTCATCTTAAGAATATATGACCGCGTCCACTTCCGGCCGTCAGAACCCGTGAAATTAAACTCCAAGGTCCTCCCCGGTCTCGCCCCCTCACACCCCCCTCCGCCATCATCCTCCGGATTCATGTGAACATCTGTTCCTACATCGTGCAATGCCTGAGCGCCTTGCATATCGGTCTGTTCTAACACTGAGACAGGATTCTCGGGGCCGAATCCTTCCGTACTGACAGCTTTCCTCTCTTTAGAAGGCGAAGGACTACGTTGTCTGCCAGCAAATACGTTATGAAAATCACCTTCGAAGAACTTCTGAGCAATCGTGGTCTGGCGCCGCGTAATGACGTTCTGCTGAGAATCGGAAACAGCAAGAAAGTGTTCGGTGTTGCCGTCTTTCGGTGGAGCGTTATCCGCTGCGACACTCGGGGCTCCGGCGTCAAGATCAGTTACGGTAATCTTTGGAATGAGGAATGCCGGTCTTGCGCGGTATTTGGGCGAGTGCGTGCCGGGCCCCGGGCTCGTTACTTTAATCTTCGCCATGCCTGCATTATCTTCCTCGTCGGCGAATCCTCCCTCGCTGTCTGACCCCTCGGACCTCCCCAAGCTCTCACTACTACTGCTGTCTACTGGACTACTTGCGCGTTCTGGACAAAGCTGTAACGTGAATGATATCTGACTAAGGAACTTTGGACGCTGACTTTTTTCATCGATCGTTTTGTAATAGATGGGCACCGCGTCGTCAGCACGAGAATAAGTGTGGCAGCCCTTCGGCATGTGTTGGTCAGCCATGGGTAAGTGCCCACGAGTCTCACCTACCATGAAGCTGCTGTTAGTACAACCCTGAGACATACCTAGGGAAGCTTCACTACTGCTATCGTCTCCACCTTCATCCCAAGGCTCACCCTCCCCACCCTGCTCCGAAGTGTCACTTTGGTGCACTTCTTGCCCCTCAGAGGTCGAACTGATCTCGACACTACCAACTGCTTGTTGACTGAGGCAATGTGTCTGAGTGAGGACCTCTTGGCGAAGGTCTTGACTCTCACTTTGGCTTTGTACACTCTGACCTTCCACCACTAGACTTGAGAACTCTTGAAACGTTTGTGAACGCATTGTCTTGGCTTCTCGTGTAATTTCGGACATTTCATCATCAGAAGTTTCTATCACACCCTCACTCTGAGCTCGGCGACGGGACTCTGACCCAGGTGAAGCCTCGTCCTCTACAATTTCTAAATCTTTAAGTAACGCATCCGAGAATGCTTCATCTATCGAAGTATCTAACTCTGTCCCCTGAAGAAGTTCCTCCCATGAGTCTGCTAATTCATCACGATCGGTTATTGATTTACTTACAGTCGAACTAACAACTACGGAAGACTTTTGTTCTAACTTATGAGATATCTGTTGACTAGACTGTTGGAAAAATGCAGCTATTTCCCTACGTTTCTTTTCCGCACTTTCGGGTGACATGGAGGCCTCATACTGTCCTTGCGCATATACAGCATTTGGAGTAATAGAAGAGGGAGTCTGCCGCTTTTTAGGCTCTTTACCCCATGGTATATTAGCTGCTGTTGCGGGTTCTGGTTTAGTATTAGCAGGGTAAAAGGCGAGACTCTGTGGTCTCTTCTGCTTTGCTTGCAAAAGATCCACAGGGATCTTGAGGCTGACGGACTGGACAGTTCCTCCTTGTTCCGTTTTCTCCACAAGAGCAGAGAATCGTTCGGTGTGGGAATCATGGAAGCTTCGTCGTTTCTCCAAGAACGTTGACTCAGGTTCGGCAGGTGAGTCTGGGGTGCCCTGGCTCTCAAACTTAGCCAGACCCATCTTAATTATACCAGAGTTTGAGTGCCGTAGTTGTACCGTGCTGGACGACTCAGAAACCTCGGATTCTGTCATGTCTGCAAAAGCTGCAATATTCTTCCTGACCAAACCAGAACTTGAATGTCTGAGACCTGGCGATGGAGTGAGCTCTGCCTCATTCCTGTCAGGTAAGCCCTGTTCAAAGGCAGCTAAGGTCTTCTTAATCAAACCTGAACTCGATCTTCGCACGACACCTCTGGGTGGGGGAGATGCCTCTCTTGAGTCACAAGGAGACCCCGTGCTCCCTCCATCCTCAAACTTCGTAATCTCCTTTCTGACCTGTGACGTGATTGTTGATGGGTCTTTCCATGGTATTGCCTTCTCCTCGTCCGACTTTTCGCTTGTATTCATTGCTGATTCCCACTTCTCACACTGTACTTTACTCAGACGTTTTACACGTTGGCTACCCTCGACTGTTCCACCCTCTTCAGCTTTAGAAACCCCGCCATCCCACTGCAGAATTTGCTCTTTGCTTAATCGCTTAACCCTTTCTTCTCGCTCCTTAGTAACTGCCATTGATTCTCCTGAAGCTAAATTTTCCCATTTCTCCCTCTTTTCCTTATTTCTCATTTTAACTACCTCGGTATTTATCACAGTAGTATTTTCATAAACATGGTCTTCCTTATCTACGGTCTCCCATTGATTTATCTTATTTTTCCCAATTTTCTTAACTTCAGTTTTCTCTTTAACAACTTCCTCTTTCGAAGCAACATTTTCCCATTTGTCAACTTTTAATTTACCAACTCGATTTGCCCATCCTACACCATCGGCTTCTGCCTGCATGACTGCGCTACTACTGATATCAGTTTTCTGCCCAATCACTAATTGTGATTTAACCTGCTTTTGTGCTTTATTTTCAATAATGGTTTCATTCTCTTTCGATTGACTTTTCCCTTCTAATAGTTTTTCCTTACTCTTTTGAACATAACGACCTGATACATCTGAAGCTACACCTTCCTTCCAGGGCTTACTGGAAGATGAAGACGATGTTGATGAAGTGACTGCCGTTTCCCACACGCTGGAAACCTTACCTTGGGAATTGAGCTGGATTGATTCTCTAATTGGTTCTAAGTTTGCGGACGCACCTGCAGTTTTTGTTGATGCAGCAGTCTGGTCAAATTTATACGCTGCAGATGCAACGTTCTTGGCATTGGTCGTAAATGGGGGTCCCGAGACAGGGGGGGAAATGGCTGACGGTTGAGAGGATGATAACGACTGAGTGCGTTGGTGACGACCTCGGTCACCAGAGGTAGGATGAGGTGGAACTATGCTGTCAGCAGTTTTGGGTTTAGAAACAGAATCTGGAACACTGCCCCATCTAGATACCCCTTGCTGGGATGTAAAATTGGTGGCTGGTAGAGGAGGAACATTAAACTCGTTTGCTTTGGGTTTCAAGGTGTTATCAGGATTGCTGTTCCAACGAGAAACCTTCTTATGCTGCTGTTGTTGCTGCTCTCGAGCCTGCTGCTCTCGAAGCTGCTGTTGACGCATGGCAGTTGTTGGCAGAGGTGGCACAACATAATCTGTTGCTTTCAACTTTGAGGAAGTAATACTAGCTCCATTTTGGTTAGCCTGTTTGAGGAATGTGCTCTGTTCCTTTGTTTCTGACTCGGCGACATTCTTAAGAGACTGCGACAGCCTTCCAAGTTCTACATTCTGAGAACTGATGTTCTGAACAATAGGTTTTGATGGTATATTCTCCTGCAAGGTGGATACAGAAGAACTCTTTGCACGAAAAGTGTCACGTGTTGAAGGAGTGAAAGTAGAACCAACAACTTTTACTGAAGACTTTTGAATACTACTTGTGCTTTCAGTTAAACAGGTCACAGAAGAACTCTTTGTTCTATCTGTTTCTTTAATAGCAGGGGCTCGGCCGGCAAACATACCCTTTCTCATTACTTCAGGACTTTCAACTGATTTTGGTGAGCCTGGAAGTGAAGATACAGAGGAACTCTGGCTTCCGAATGATACCTGATCGAAGGAGAAGTTCTTATTGAAGGCTCGGACTCTCTTTTGGGTAGGCAATTGTGCTTTTTCTGGTAGGGAGGACACAGAAGAGCTCTTAGAGCGATCCATGTCTGGTGATGTAATCTTATTAACCTCATGGCCAGAAGAGCCCTTCTGACTCTGTACACGACGGAGTCCTGGCTTCTCCTGAGGAGATTTAGGCAAAGCTTGGACAGGTGGCTGCTTCTGGACTGGCTGAATCTGCTTATGTAATTGCTGAGGTTGGACTTGGACTGGCTGATTTGGCATCTGGCCCTGCAGAGGTGGCATCTGGACTTGCTGAGGAGGCATTTGAACTGGCTGATGTGGTATCTGGACTGGCTGAGGTGGTGGTATCTGGACTGGCTGAGGTGGTGGTATCTGGACTGGCTGAGGTGGTACCTGGACTGGCTGATGAGGCATCTGGACAGGCTGAGGTGGCATCTTTACTAGTTGAGGCGGTATCTGAACTTTTGGAGACTGCACTTGAGCTGGTGGAGAAGTGACTGGACCAATAACCTGAGCAATGAATGGCGTGCCACTTGGACCACTTACAGGAGTGCCATGGTGTACTTTAGGCTGGGAACATTCCATAAAGACTTCGTCATCATTTATTTCTGGATCATCATCACAGTAAAATTCTTCATTATCTACATTTGATCCACGGCCAATGGAGTTCTGACTACCGGTCCTGCCTGAAGCAGAGAGACTCCTTCGGCGAACAAGCTCTTCACGAGACTGATGGCGGGTGAGTGCCGCGGTAACCAGCCCTGCGGCGCCCTCGATGCTGCCCTGCCGTGTGACGGGCGTTCTGGTAAGTGGCCGCGCCCCTGGGCGAACACCCTCCTGAGACTTCTGCCTCTGGTAAATGGTGCTTGTTGTTGAGGTAGATCCAGCTACCTTTTGAGATTCTTCATCAAGCACTGCCTGTTGTACGGCACTTAATTGCTTTCCTGGTTGGAGAACTGCTTGCTGTGGTGGAGACATCTGTTTTTGTGCCACAGATGCTGCTTGTACTGAACTTAGATTTTGCTTTTGGATGACAGTAGTCTGACTTTGGTATGTTGTTGCAGCTTGCATCTGATGTGTTTGCTGTTGGAGTTTCTGTTGATTCTGCAGCTTTTCTTGCTGCTCTTTTATTAGCCTTTGTTGTTCTAATATCTGTTGTTGTTGATGCAGTATTTGCTCTTGCTGTATCTTAATCTGAAGCTCTTGTTGTTCTTTTAACAACTCTTGTTGCTTCAACATTTCCTGTTTCTGTTCCAGTTCCCTTTGCCTTTCTTCTTCTTGCTTTCTTAGTAATTCTTGTTGCTTTATCAATTCTTGCTGTTTTTGAATTTCCTGTTGGCGCTGAATTTCTTGCTGTTTTTGCATTTCTTGTTGCTTCCTAAGTTCTTGCTGTCTCTGTAATTCTTGTTGTCTCTGTAATTCCTGCTGTCTTTGCAGCTCTTGTTGTCTCTCTAGTTCCCTCAGTTTTTGCATCTCTTCTTGCTTCTGCAGTTCCATCTGTCTCTGCAATTCTTGTTGTCTTTGCAATTCCTGTTGTCTCTGCAGCTCCTGTTGTTGCTTCTGGAGTTCCTCTTGTTGTCGCTGTAGTTCTTCCTGTCTTTTCAGCTCTTGCTCAAATAATTCCCGTCGTCTTTCTTCTTCTTGCTGCCTTTGCAACTCTTTCTGTCTTTCTTCTTCTTGCTGCCTTTGCAACTCTTTCTGTCTTTCTTCTTCTTGCTTTCTTTGCAGTTCCAACTGTCTTAGAGCTTCCTGCTGTCTTTGCAACTCCTGTTGTCTCTCTGCTTCTTGTTGGCGTTGCAATTCAAGTTGTCTTTGTGCCTCTTCTTGCCTTTGCAATTCAAGCTGTCTCTGTGCCTCTTGTTGCCTTTGCAATTCGAGTTGTCTTTGTGCCTCTTCTTGCCTTTGCAATTCGAGCTGTCTTTGTGCTTCTTGTTGCCTTTGCAATTCGAGTTGTCTTTGTGCCTCTTGCTGCCTTTGCAATTCGAGTTGTCTTTGTGCTTCTTGTTGCCTTTGCAATTCCAACTGCCTTTGAGCTTCTTGCTGTTTTTGCATTTCCATCTGTCTTTGGGCTTCTTGTCGTTGCTGTTCCAATTTAATTTCTGCTTCTTGTTGCCTTTGTAATTCCTGCTGCCTCTGTTGCTCTAGCTCTTTTTGTTTCTGTAATTCTTGTTGCCTCTGTAACTCTTGTCTTTTCCTCGCCACTTCCTGCCTTTGCAGTTCTTGCTGTTGTTCAAGTTCTTCTTTTTTCTTCAATGCCTCCTGCCGATGCAATTCCAGTAGTCTCTCCTCATCTTCTTCTTGTTGTTTCCTTAGTTTCTGCTGTTGCTGCACATGCTGGTGAACACCCTGCCACACATTGTAAGATTCAGAACTCAATACTTCTGTACCTGTGACTGTGTTCATGCGCCGAAAGTTGGCCTTCTCTCGGCTGCTTGATAGGTCTGAATCAACAGAGCCAGCTCGCACCATTTCAGTCTTCCTTTGTTCTTCGCCAAAACTCAGCTGCTTATTGATAGCAGCCTTGTGGACGGCAATCTTGACAAGCATCTCCGGAGTGAACAATTTTGAACTTGGATCATCTGCTAGAGCCTGTTCCTCATCACCAGGATTTCTTGCAGTTCCAGGATTCACTCTGTCGAGATGCTGGTGGTAGGTCCAAGTGTCTTCACCTTGATTTTCGATATTATCTAGTTTGCTAATCATACCTGCAACAGATCCAGCACTCTTTGTGCGAGAGACTTTATGTCCAGTCCATTTGCTGACACTTCCCTGCTCTTCTCCTGACATCTGCTTTTGAAGCTGGTTCTGAATTCGACTGACGTAGTTTGTTTTGACGACCTTGTCTGTAGTTATCTTATAAAAACCTTCAAGTCTCTGTTTTTCTTCAAAGCTCTTCTTGCGCCTACCTGCAAGGTTACCAAGAGGTTTGTAGAATTCTGTGATTCCTGGTGGCATAGCGGGGGTAGACTTGGACTTTGATAACAGGTGTCCTTGTTGCTTCTCTGCAATGAACTGATACACAGGTGCAGGAGGACAAGGTTTGTATATCGATTCTGCTGAGCCAGAATCTACCCGCTGTGGGACAGGTGGTGGCTGAGGACACTCACCCCTCTGTGGCAATGGTGGAGGTGCCTCAGTAAATTCTGTCTCATTCTCTACTTCACCAAAAGGTCGACAATCTGGGACAGTTGGTTGAATGGCTAAAGTTGTTGGTCGTTTAGGTGGCACAGCAGGTCCTTGAGCAAACTGCTGACGAGGAGGAATCACAGGCACAGCCGGTTGCTGCTGCTGCAGAATAGGACTCCTCTGTCGCTTCTTTAAGTCTTGTTCGGTGGTAACTGAATGAGCCTGAGCTTTTTCCACAAAGAAGTCTGACTTCTTCATTACATCACGTTTTTCAAGCTTCTGGAAGACCTTACTGGGCTTAATAATGGAAGGCTCATGATGTTTGTGAAATATTCCTGGCAGCTGAGCTTTTGTTCCAACTCTGTCGAAAGGTTTGATTGAGAAAACTTCACCTTCATCATCCGAGTCTTCAGAATCACTCTTATCACTATCATGCTCGACTTGTTGGATTGCAGGTTTCTCGACAGGCATGTGAGTGGCTGGACTGTGAGGACTGATACTCTCTGCTGAAAATGATGTCACAAGTTTACTGTACTCCTTCTTTGACATTACACCTGATTTGGCGACTACAGGTTTGTGTATGAAACCAACATCCTCCAGTGAGCCTGAATGAATAATATGCTGCCAGCTCTCTTTCATTACACTAACATTATTTTGTGAACGACTCTGTAGGGGTTGAAATTTATAAGGAGTTGGCTTTGGCTGCCACAAATCACGGTAAGTTTTCTGTCGGTCTTGGACAATATGAGTACCAGCAAAATGTGCAGCAACAGAGTCTCCTTCTTTATTGACTTCCTCTTTTGAAGTCGTTGGCTTTTCAAAACGTTTCTTTGCTGCCCTGATTTTCCAAGGAATATCTTTCCTGTCCTTTCGGCGGGATCCTTCCTGATCACTGAGTCTACTGTCAGGCGTCCCATCTCGAATTTGATTGCCCTCTTCATCCAGCATTGGTTCCTCTTCCTCCTCGTTTTCATGTTCGGTACTCGGCTGCCTCACCAACTCCTCTCTGGACTTGCACTTACCAATTGCCGAGCTGAGGACAACCCGAGCTTCACTGCGGCTTTCCTGCCTCTCAAGCGAAATGCGATCGCTTGAGGGTGTCGAGTGAGTCGAGTGTGTCCTAAAGGTCTTGCTTGGCGATTTTGAACTCGAGCTGTCCGAGGAGCGAGACCTATGACTGTGTTCTTGGTTCATTTCATCAACTTTCATTACAATGCCTTTGGCTTCATTAAGGTTGACGCTGAATTTAAGTCCACCTGTGACAACAGCAGGACTGCCTGGCCCTGAAGAGGCATAAGAGGAAGAGTGTAGGATGCCTGAGGAACTAGACATCATGACACCACTTGCATTTCTCTCCGGGCTGTGCTGCACTACCATATCTGCGTCAGCTTCCTCATATTCCTCATCATCATCTTCCTCGTCTTCATCTTCATCTTCGCCTTCGTATTCCTCATCATCATCCTCGTCATCCCCATCCTCATCACTGTCATGATTGTGAGTTACTATATTACCGTCTTTGTCTGCCATCCTGCCCTGCTCATCAACCTCTTGGTCCTGCATGACGCCTCCAAGTGAAGTCTGGAGGCGGTCGATGAGCGAGAGCAGTTCCGTTCCCTGTCCCCCCTGACCCTCGGAGCCAGAAAACGTCTGGCTCTTCGACTTGGAAAGATTAGTCTTGAGCTTGTCTAACACTGAATTAACTTCGCCTATCAACTCGGTGCTAAACTCATCATCGTCTGTGTGCATCTGCCCCTGACTCTCCCCGCGATTCCTTAGAACGGCCTCCTCAATGTTCGCCCTCACCCCCTCCATGAACACGGCCAGCTCGTCCTGGTTTTTACTCGAATCGTCCCCTGACTCCGTGCCCGAATCGAACATGTGCTCCTCGCTCGACATAGGGTTACTGGAAGGGAAAGAGTAAGAAGAAGAGGACCCACGCGCTGAAATATTAGCCCCCGCGTGTGTCCCGCCAGAAGAGGAAGCCCCGTCACCAAAGCGTTGTCTATATTCCTCAAGTGACGCTTTCAACTGATCGAAAACTATGGGTTCCAACTCACCCTCACTGCTACGCAAATCAGAGTCTTTTGTGTTACTAGTGGCGGATTTGGACATTGCCTCGAATCTAGAGTGCGCCGTCGAGGTCTGACTACGTGACCCTCGACTCTGGTCATGGCCGCTCAACTCCTCACGGAGACCTGCAAAAAACAACAGTCGTGACTATGGTGATCCTTGGAAAATGGTAATAATAATAATGATAATAATAAGGTGATAGATAAATAAATGTCACTTATTTTCAGCATCGATCAAATGTCTTATTTATTAAACTATTACCTAGAATATTCAAAACATGTCATGCGGTCTTTGTAAACATCACATTACGCACCATTATTATCAACTATCACACCACGCAAAATAGAACAGAATAATATATAAATAGAATATTAATAGGGTTCAATCACAACGCGTCCACGAAGCAGAAAATATATTACCTTTCTTTTCGGCCACGAGCGCCTTGAGGCGCATTCTGATCTTCCTGCGGTCTTCATATTCATCGCAGGAGTCAAGCTGCAACAGAGGAAAGGACAATCAGTCATTCGGAACAAGGAAAAACGGGGGCGAAGTGATTAGAAACGACAAGAAATTATGTGAAATGTACACGCATTTCCGTGGAGACGATCCTAATTCAGTCATTTATGTGAAACCGGAAAAAAACACGCGTTTCTGCGGGGACGGCCAAAAGGATTTAATGATAAGAAATAGGAAGAAAGAGTAAGAGAAATACGCAATACTGTACAGGCGTGTCTGTTGCAATTACTGCGAAGGGACAGGAGGGAAACGAGAAAATGAAAAAGGAGGAAAAGCGAAGAATCGCGTGTTTCTTTGGAGATGGACCAAATGCATTTGGTTATCTGAAATAGGAGGGAAACGGAGATGAAACACGAACTTTAATTTTGATAGACATGGTAGGGAACACGAATGCAGACAAAAACAAAAGTAACGATCAAGCTTTGGAGCAAAAGAACAATAGTAACCTGTAACCCACGTAACCCCCTTCCCCCAAAAAAGAAAAAAAAACTCAAAGAAATAACCATCAACAAAACAGTGGAAAACGAACAAAAGCAAAACGTAATTCCTTCCCTGCCCCTCCCCCTTCCCCCCTTCCTCCCTCCCTCCACGCAGGGCGTAAACATAATGCCAGCCGGAGGAGGTGCCATAAAAGGTATGGTACCGTTCGAGAAGGGTTGTAGACGCAGCCGTCGCTTATGTTGGCTCAGAGGCATTCGTTGGATACGAGCCATCATCCTCATCACACTCCTGCTGTTACTTGCGGTCCGGGACCCCCTAGCTCCTCTCCTCGGTCCTGCTCAACCACGTTATACACGTGACGAAGCCAATGTTAAAACGCCGTTGAACTTTCTAGTTCCCCTTGTGTTTGTTTTCTGAATGGTTTATATCTGTAGCACGTACTATATAATATGTTCGTAATCATTACAAGTAAAGAAACAAAAAATACTAAGTTGTTTCATCCGAACGCCGCCTGTGCCCTGAGTAACCTCACCCTCCTCTCTTCCCAAAGTGCAACTGAACAGCAATACATATTAATGTTCCTTATCAGTTTTAATAAACGGAAGAGGGAATAATTTTCCAAAACAGTATACATCCGACCGCAATACGCAGCTCAGCGTCAGCTCTCACACTCAGCAGAGAAAAGAAAGTA
>NW_028234435.1:2961177-2966177 GCF_977035675.1 Penaeus japonicus
CAGTAGAATCAAAACAAACACAACCTGAGTTAACTACCACGCGTAAAGAGGCTGGGAAAACATCCGAATTTCAAGATCGAAGTCGTAACATCTGGTCAAGACTACGAAGACGAAATAAAAAAAAAGGAACATGGATTTCACCCTTAAATTCCCTCCAGTTGTATAACACACTTACATACCACAGATAAAACAGGAATGAAGCAGAGAAAAAATAAATCGAGAGAGCGAGAGGGAAATAAATACTTGTGAGAGAGAGAGAGAAAAAAAAACGGAACGGCGAGCTGTTCCTCCACAAACAAGGACAGTGACGAAGCATGGCCAGTTCAGTGACGCAAAGAAAAAAAATACCAGACGTATTTTTAGACGCTGGGAAGTCGGGACATGCCTGCTGACATCCGCGTAATGCGGTCGCGGGAGAGGGCTACGAACCTACACAAATTACGTAAATAAAAGTTTACGTTCGATTAATTAAGATGTTATTCTAAATTGTAAGCTCTTTTCAAAGTGGAGAGTCATGATCTAGAACTAGATTTTATGTGGTATGAACTATCATTGAATAAACAAAGTGGTATAATTCATGCAATTAATGTTCTAGTAATATTGTAATGTCAAGATAATAACGATTGCATTATTTAAATTAGTTTTATGCAGAACGAGCGATAAATCAAATTAGTTGTACACAGTACAAATCATATATTTGGTGAAACAAATGGAGCATACATACCCTAAAGCGAATCATGCATGCGTGTTTTTTTTTTATCCAAAGGAACAGGAACTTGAAATATTCTATATCCCGCATGATATCATGAAGACAAACACGACTGACGTTTGGAAACACAATGCTAAAGCTTGTAAGTCTTTCAAACTGATTATTAAAGAATTGCACTAAAGCTCTTTTCGTGCACAATAACAACAGTAATAAAATGACATTACTACTGATGATAATAGTAATTACAATTAATATCAATTAAAGTAATAACAACAATTACAATAATAACAAGAGGAAAAATGATTATGATCATAATCACCGTAATTATTACTATCGTTATTATCACTATCATAGTAATAGCAACAATAACAATAATAATAATGATAACTACAATGATAATAAGTATAATACCAATAATAATAGTAATAATAATAATGACAATAAAAATAAAATACAACAATGATAATGATAATAATAATAATAATAATAATAATAATAATAATAATAATAAATAATAATAATGATAACAATAATATTGATAACATTAATGTTATTAATAATAACACCTTGACAATAATAACAGCACAATAACGTATGTGAGTGCATCCCATACAATATTTTTGACATAAGTAATCGAACAAGAAACTAGAGACAAAGGACGGAGGAAATTCCCAATACATAAAGAAAAAAAGGAAGAGAGGAAAAAGAATAATACAGAAAAAAGTGACGTAGATAAAATAAAAGTATTCATGAAATTCAGGACAACAGATCTATTGTGATTGCCTGTGACATTCCCGAAGGATGAGGAAGCACAAGTTTTCAGGGCAAGCCTCTCCTCACTCCACGACTGACCTAGGACTGCAGGGAATGCTGACCTCATTTCTTCTCGAGTCAGGTCAGACGACTTTAGTGACCCTTATTTGTGTATGCCAAATGTTTTGGGTAGACGTTCTAAACAAACGTACAATGACACGACTTATATACACATTTTATGAACGTATTCTGTTGTATTGTAAGGTATTACATAGGACTGTGAGTTACAATGCCGAGACAAGCACAATGCACATCATCATGAAAAAGACACCACAAAACACACACTGTATACATCCCCGCTCTCTTCACATCACAACTCTCGTAAAAAGGACACTTAATATGAATAACAAAGGATTCATCATCATGCGGGGAGTGGCTGGCTCGTGTCCTTCTTTTCGCCACCGCCTGGGACAGGATTTACAGGGCAGAGGGGGAGAGGCACCACAAAACACAACTACCGAAGGAGAGATGCAAATACCGTAGCAGGGAGGGACTGGTCCGAGTACAGGAACCCATCTATGATCGCCTTCACGATACCATCCATTAGTCGAGCGAGGAGTTCGTAGTCACAAGCGCAAACACGGGTCAGTCTTTTCTCTTTTCCTTCTTTCTGTGTCCCGGGGCGAATATATTCCGTTAGCTTTTTCTACTGTTTCTTTGTAAGTTTCTTCTTGTGTCACTATGGGGGTTGCGAACAGGCACGGCACTGGGGCCCTTTTTCTTCCAAGGGCTTGAGTCTGTGTTCAAGCGTCGGAGGGGGCACTGCTGTTCACCTATCCTTGAACGCGGTCGAAGGTCTGATGAGGTTGTCTTGAGGCGTCGTGAGATAAGTGTCTGGGCGGAGGTGGGCGTGAATGCAGCAGTCAGGTGAGACTGGGGCGGGGTCTGCGCTGCCCTCCCCCACGCGGCGCTCCTTCACACACCAACACAACGTCGGTCGCAGAACGGTTTGAGCCGTCGGTCCTCCCGACGCGCGTCCGGGGACCGGTATGGGTGCCCCACTGGCCGGGTAGGCATCGGTGGTACGGTACCCTTTGCCCCCCACCCCTACCCGTGCCCCCACTTCCTCCTCGGCACCCGAAACACTCGGACTGTATCTCAGGACCAACGAAAATTTAGGCATCCGTCACTTTTGAGCTGTGATTGAGCACACTTCTACGGCCTTATTTTTACCTGGTCTCTGCAATCAAACATCAGCTGATTCAAAGCATTTCCCAGCTGTGTTGGTGCGATGGCTGGCAAACCCCGTCCCCGCACCTCCCCCCCCTCGCCTCCCCTACCCTTGGCACGGTGCCACGCGGAAGAGCTCCTCGAGCCTCGCCTTCCTAGAAGAAGATCCATCGATGCCAAGCCCAAAGCAGACCCTTGTGTTTGCCTCCCCTTCCTCCCTTCCCCTCGCCCAACCCCCCTTAATATGCGCCACCCATAGGTGACCCCCTCTCTGCCCTCTCTCCCCTTCCCCTCCCCGCGTGTTCGCCAGGTCCGCCTCGCCGCAGCTCTCGCCCTCTCCCCTCGCGCCGCCGCCGCCGTCGCTGCCGCCGCCGGGCCACGCTCCCGCGAGGCTATTTGGGACCGACCTGCCCCCTTTCACTCGCTTTCTCTTAGTCACTCTCCCTCGCTCCTCTCGGTCTCCTTCGCTGTTTTTCCATCGCAATTCTCTCTCTCTCTCTCTCTCTCTCTCTCTCTCTCTCTCTCTCTCTCACTCACTCTCTCTCCCTGATACTCGATGTTCCAATACAGATACAAAGAACAAGAACAAAGAAATTAATGTGGTAATATGACGATGTATACAAATAGTTTAATCATAATCAGCGAGTAATTTAGTCGTTGTTTTAGACCCCAACAAGGTTGGGCGGAAGTTGCACCAAGGTCACGTGATACGACACTTGGTTTCAGCAATGTCTGGGTTAGTGGCGTGTGTGTGTGTGTGTGTGTGTGTGTGTGTGTGTGTGTGTGTGTGTGTGTGTGTGTGTGTGTGTGTGTGTGTGTGTGTGTGTGTGTGTGTGTGTGTGTGTGTGTGTGTGTGTAATATATATATATAATATATATATATATAATATATATATAATATATATATAATATATATATATATATATATATATATATATATATATATATATATGTGTGTGTGTGTGTGTGTGTGTGTGTGTGTGTGTGTGTGTGTGTGTGTGTGTGTGTGTGAAGAGAGAGGGATTTAACTTTATGATATAGCCAAACATGACTATGACTTCAGTGTGCTTGTTCCAGCGTTAACCCAGCTAGAATATCGACCACCCGATTTCACACTTTAAAAGGAAACCGCAAAAAACAGGAAATAACACAAAAATCACATTTGTATCCTCTTAATACCTACACATTTGGAAGTAAGAGATAACCGGGACAAAATTAATTTCCCGAATCATGCCATTCGAAGTAGCTATCGGCTTGCCAAACATTCAAGACAAATTAGGCAAAGGAGACAATATTAGCCACACGTGAGAGAGAGAGAGAGAGAGAGAGAGAGAGAGAGAGAGAGAGAGAGAGAGAGAGAGAGAGAGAGAGAGAGAGAGAGAGAGAGAGAGAGAGAGAGAGAGAGAGAGAGAGAGAGAGAGAGAGAGAGAGAGAGAGAGAGAAAGAGAGGGGGGAGAGGGAGGGAGGGAGGGAGGGAGGGAGAGAGAGAGAGAGAGAGGGGGGGGGGAGCAATATAGTAGACAAAGAACAATAAAGACTGACAATAAAAATAAATATAGCCGATGAAAGAGGACAAATCTCTTCTATAATTGGCCAGTAATCCCCCGAGAAATCCCACTGATCACGAGGTCGACGAGAGAAGGAGAAAGGAAGAAAGAAGAAGAGAGAAAGGGTGAAAGGGTGAAAGGGAGAGAGGGAGAAAGAAGAAGAGAGAAAGGGTGAAAGGGAGAGAGGGAGAAAAGAAGAAAGAAGGAAGAGAGAAAGGGTGAAAGGGAGAGAGAGAGAGAGAGAGAGAGAGAGAGAGAGAGAGAGAGAGAGAGAGAGAGAGAGAGATGTAGAGAGAAAGAGGTGAGGGGGAGGTGCCCGAGAAAGAGCATTATTCACCGGGTCAACCAAAGAAGTTTCAAAGGTGACTCACAGGACGAGAAAATAGGCCCCGAGCGACATTGTGGCTAATCGCATTTTGGTTGGGGATCCGTGGGAGGTAGGAGGAGAGGGGGTGGGGGGGGGTGAGAGAGGAAGGAAGCGAGGGGGAAGCGGAGAGGAGAAGTGGGAGGGGTGGGAAAGAGGGGGAACAGGAGGGTAGCGATGGGAAGGGAGGGAGGGGAGAGGAAGGAGAGAAAGATTGGGGAGGAGGGAGGGGGAGATTAAGAAGGGAGGACGGAGGGGAAGACTGGGAGTAAAGGAAGGAAAAGAGGAAAGGAAGAGGAAGAAGTGTAAGGGGGGAGAGTTTGAGTTTAAGGTGCCGGGAAGTCTAGGCGGAAAATCACTTGAGGATAAACTTCACCTACGTTTTAGTTTTATTTGA
>NW_028234435.1:2993677-3008677 GCF_977035675.1 Penaeus japonicus
TGTGGGCAGCCATGTGTGTGTGAGACTGTGGGCGTGACAAAGTGTCGGGCCACATTTGCAGTCGAGGGTCATATGTTTGCGTTGAGAGGCAGAGGCCCTGTGGTGGCGGCGGCGAAGTGCCTGAGCAGGGTGTGCGGCCAGGTGTGATGTGCAGCCGTTGTGCCAAGAGACGTGCTAGGACGTGTTTCTTGTGAATTATTATCCCATTTCGCACTAGCGCCGCGGTGAGGACGCACGACGCCTCCGACTCCATAAGGGTGCACTAGGAACCGACCTGTGTGTCGTGGGCGGGGTAGCTTCGAGGGGCGGGAGCGCGGCGGGTGGGGTGCTCCTGCCGCGGCTGATAGTTCCTGGTGGCGGCGGCTCCTGAGGGCGAGGCGGGTCGGAGCCACGCCGACACGACCTCGGGCTGCGGCTTCGAGAGGCGAGACGGGACGGCGGCGAGCGCGTGTGTCCCCAGCACTGGGCTAGCGTTGACTGCCCGGACTCTCACTCCGCCTGCCCTGCGCCCCTGCCCACCAGACCCATATCACGCCCGTACGCCCATCAGCTGGCCCGTGCCCCCACCAGCCCACCTGCCCACCCACCCACGCCCACGTCTCTAGGTCTCCACTCAAGGACAGTTATGAAAAGCTGGCTAAAAGCTTGAGTATGGAAGATGGGATGGCCGAGCGGGTATGTGCTGGGCGGGATATAAATAGGTCTTCAGCACGCCGCCGCCCGCCGCCCGCCGCGCGTGCCCTCGATACCCACAGCGCCTCCACCCGCGCCTCCATTACCCCCGTAGCCCCTTATCAGTCCGCCGGGGCCCTTAACATGCACACCTCGAGATAAGGGGGAAGGAAAACACACCTCGATTATGCTGTACTCCACTCTCGCTTCCGTGTCTGTTCGCGCGTCTGTCTCCTGGCTCTGCCTTGGCTCTCGTCCATTCGTTGTCACTGACCTCAGCCTCCCAAGCTCTCCCCTTAGCATCTCGCCACCCCTTAACACCCCTTAGACTCCTGCCCTGTCCCTTTGATCCGCTGACAGGATGACTAAACCCGTGATTTGTGACACGGAGATTACAGCATCGAGCTATTTTTAGTCGAAATGTAATACGGAAGAGAGAAGAAAAAAACGAAGAAAAAGAAAAGAAAAGAACAAGAAGAACAAAAATAAGAAGAGGGGAAAGAAAACGAAGAAAAAAAACAGAAGAAGAAGAGGTAGTAAAAAAAAAGAGGACTTTGGCAATCACAAGACCATCTCGTCAAGACCAGAACTTGACCAGAGCGCGACCGAGGCTCAAGCTGAACCTCGAGACAATCTCTCCATTCTTCACAGCGAATCGAGAAGTGATGATTCCGTTTAACAAAAAAAGAAAAAGAAAAAAAAAAGAAAAAAATATATATATAAGAAACTTCTTAACTCAGTCAACTTCAACCATGACTAGAAATGAGACCCCGAGGCATTATGCAACACCTAACTGAACTTGCACCAGCTGATGATATGACGCGATCGGAGAAAAAACGAACCTCATTACAGCTGCTTTAGAAAAGGCTCTATACGCGTTCGTGTACAGTCGATGGATGGCTATAGCTGCTTGCCCGCCCGTGGAGGGTATTCGTGGGCGTGTGACGTCGAGCGATATGGGCGAGATACGTTGGATACTGATCAAAGTGAGGGGCATAAAGGAACAGACAGGTATACAGACTGAGACATAATCATGCACATAATCACGAACATACACATATTGCGATACGTATACAAATACACTTAAACATTTATATGCATATAGAAGCTGTTATTGTATACGCACAGACACAGACACACACACACACGCACACACACACACACACACACACACACACACACACACACACACACACACACACACACACACACACACACACACACACACACACACACACAAACACACACACAAGCACGTGGGGCAAGGGAAAGAAGGCCTATTAAAGGGGTATAGGCCTATAAATAGCAAGACAACACTAGAAGTCACAAGAGAAAGGACTTGGGAAGGGGGTGAGGAGTGGAGTGGCGGGGGGGGGGGGGGGAAAGAAGGAAATGGGTGGGAGTGAGGGAGTAGGGAAGGAGGGGATGGGAGGTAGAGAAGGAGTAGGAGAGGAGGGGGTGGGAGGTAGAGAGGGAGTAGAGGAAGGAAGGGATGGGAGGTAGAGAGGGGGAGAGGGGAGGGGGAGAGGGGAGGGGGGAGGGAAAGGAAGACGTCGGTCCGGTTTGAAACAAGATAGTGACATCCAGCAGACAGGTAGTAAGGCCTATCTCCCTCTGAAGGCCGACCTAAATTTAGCTCTTCCGGGGGATTTCTTATCGTAAGTACCATCTCCAAGCCCCAAGCCCTCCCCCCCCCCCTCCCATACTTCCTGCCTTCTTAAACTGCATCTCTCTCAAGCCTTTAACCCCTCACCCCCTACCCCCCCCCACCCAGGTTTATCGCCCTCCCTTCCAGAGAAATGCGTAAATAATCTGATATGAGATGCATGCGGATGGTAATAATTATCACGGACTAAATTTCAAGATATTTCATGTGTCGAATATGTATTAAACTTACACACACACATATATACACTTAAACAAATCCATAAATACATACATACGTAGATGAACGCACACGCAAACATGTAGAAACACATATAAACACACACACACACACACACACACACACACACACACACACACACACACACACACACAAGCTTGTAAGGCGATTAATCTTTGTGAGGTTTCCTATCAGCACAGCACAGGATTATTTACGTTGTAAGGTAACGGAGATCCTAAGGTAGATTAGGTGACGAATTTTGATGACGGTAAAATGATGATAGTGATGATGATGATGATGGCAATCATAATAGTGATAGTAATACTGGTTGTAATGATAATGATGATAATAATGACAATAACAATCATAATTATTATCACAATAACAATTACTATTATAACAATAGAAATATAGACATAACGACAAAATCAACAACAATAATAATCATCATCATGACATAATGATAACAATGATAATTATCATAACATTGACAGTAATTAGTAATAATAATAATAATACATATACCATTAATAATGATAATGATTGATAATAATAATATGATAATGATGACGAAGAAGAATAAAACGGAAGAGCAATTACAGTTACCAATCAACAAGCATTCGAAACCATCAAACAAACAAACGAAACAAACAAACAACACATGAAATGAACCGCCACCCGTACCTCCTCTTTGCTTGTTCGTTTCTGTGTCACTTTCCGGGCCGAAAGACCACGAGACTCTCGCCCCGATCGCTTTGCTGGAATTTATGACATTTCTGACTAGCGCGGCCGTCTCATGACTGCGCCTGAATCAATGACAGATGGTGGGTGCGGCAGATGGTCTTTCTCTACAGCTAGGTGATCACACGCACACACATATACGCATGAATAACATTTTAATTACGTATGAAGAAACATAAACAGACATGTTCATAGGTACTTTTCTATGATTACAGAAACGTGTTAGCTCGCTTTAAGTTATCGAATTACATGGACAGACACACACACACACACACACACACACACACACACACACACACACACACACACACACACACACACACACACACACACACACACACAAGACACATCTGCCACCGTCCATGACAAGACATAACGTCACCCTGTTTACACTCATGACTCGGATCATTAGTGTCATGGCTTCGAAGCAAAGGGGCGATACGAGTGAGAGGCCGTCTCAGTGTGTCTGCGCGCCGTTCATGACGTCATGAGCCACTGGGAGACAGTTAGGAGGCATTTGGCATCATTTCCCTTTCATTCTCCTGGTCGCTTTTAGCTTTTGTGTCATTTGTACGTTTAGTTGGTATAGGGTCGTTTCTTTACTCTAGATACGGTTTCTCTCTCTCTCTCTCTCTCTCTCTCTCTCTCTCTCTCTCTCTCTCTCTCTCTCTCTCTCTCTCTCTCTCTCTCTCTCTCTCTCTCTCTCTCTCTCTCTCTCTCTCTCTCCCTCACTCCCTCTCTCTCCCTCACTCCCTCACTCCCTCACTCCCTCACTCCCTCACTCCCTCACTCCCTCACTCCCTCACTCTCTCACTCTCTCACTCACTCCCTTTGTGTGTGTGTGTATGTGTGTGTGTGTGTGTACATGAGTGTGTCACTGTGTCTAGCTCTCTTCTCTCACGTGTGACATATGGTCCTATGGTCGAACGGGGGCATCGCAGCCATAAAACTGTTAATAACAAGTCGGAAATCATATCAAGAGATTACTTATACACTCTCTCTTTTTATACCTCTCTCTCTTTTTCCGCATCGAGATACGAATGCAAATTATCTTATCAACAAGGGATTTGATTTAATATAATGGCATTTTGGTCTCGGTAAATCCTCGGTCATTTTTCTTCTCTGGCGAATTTCATTTATTTTCTCTCTCTTCCCTCCTTTTTTTTGCCCCTGAAGGCTGTTAGCTTGACATTAGACAACCATTTTGTGGATGCTGCCTTTCTGTGGAAGATTAATCAACGAAGGAAAAATGGGTAAGGGCTTTGTGATCTAACGAAAAGGTAGGAAGGTGACCGTAATGTGTTATCCTTTTCTTGTGTGATAATGACTTCGCATCAGTGATTAAACATTTCCTTCGTCAAAAGCTACAAAAAGATCCCAATTGTATAAATAGATGAATAAGAAAAATAACATAAATAAATAAATAAATATATACATACATATATATATATATATATATATATATATACATATATATACATATATATACATACATATATATACATACATAAATATATATATATATATATATATATATATATATATATAATGTAATAATAATAAAAAAAAAACTCCGTATTCCATCATCATCGAACCGAAAGCACCATCCTGAACAGCGGTGCCACACAATGAGAACAGCGACAACGCGGCGGTCATGGAACCCTTACCAAGAGGAAAATCCCGTGACTAAGGCCGCCAGGGTACTTACTTTGCGCGAAGCCAAAGCGGAGCTGGAGACAGTGGTGGTCTGAGGTCCTGTGTTGAAGGAGGAGCTCTTGTGGTCAGTTACGACACCGTCCTTGGCGGCCGTGTTGCTGCTGTGACCACTGGCCTCCTGCGTGATGGTCGTGGCTCCGGAGCCATCTGACGTCATCCTGGGGGCGGGGAGGAAAGGCTTAGGATTCTCTGTGCTTCGCTTCTTTTTTTCTCGGCAGGATGAGGGTGCCAGGAAGGCCCCCCCCCATGCGGTAGCGAAAGGGTGTGGAGAGAAATGAACGAAAATGAAATAAAGAGAAGGATGGGAAGAAAGTAGGGCAGACCTACTTGAAGGGATCAGTCAGTGTACAGGACGCTGGGTGTTGGGGGGGAGGGCTATAAAGCGAGGGGGAGGGGGAGGGGGGGTGTAGAGCGAAGGGGAGGGAAAGGTGTAGAGCAAAGGAGGGGGGGGGGTGTAGATGTATGAGTATGGATATTTGTTTGTTTACTATTTGTCTGTGAATGCGTATGCGTACATGTTGATTTATGTCACTGAGGCAATTCATATAATAGAAATGTTCCTGTATAAAAGCAAGTATATATAGGTATATATATAGATATGCTTTTAAGTATATTACCAAATAAAATAAATGATCTAAAACACAATCTAAATATAAACCTCCCTATAAAAATGCCTCAAACATAAACAACCTCTCTACAAATCCACCTGTCACTTCAAAAGCAAAGCAAAACAAAATGCACTCAAATAAAAAGTAAACAAGTAAAGATAAGTAAATAGGAGCTTCCCCACCTCAAGATGCACCAAGACCCACTAGAAAAATTTCACGAAGAAAATGGAAAGGTCAGTGTGTTTGCGGCTCCTGCAAGTGGCGCAGAAGGGTGTAACAGAAGATGCTAAGGTCTTGAGGCTTAGGCGGCGGCGCGGCACACGTAAACAAATAGACAGCACCAGACGGACTCGTGGTGGCCGTGGTGAGGGGAAGGAGGAAAGGAAAGGGAGAGGGGGAGGGGGAGGGGGAGGGGGAGGGGGGAGGAGGAAAGGAAAGGGAGAGGGGGAGGGGGAGCGGGAGAAGGAAAGGGGGAGGGGAAGAAGGAAAGGAAAGGGAGAGGGGGAGGGGGAGCGGGAGGAGGAAAGGGGGAGGGCAAGAAGGAAAGGAAAGGGAGAGGGAGAGAGAGAGGGGGATGTACGAGGGTGAAGGAGGGGTAGGAAGGAAGAGGGAGACAGGAGGGGAGGGGGAGGGGGAGAGGAGAGACAGAGAGAGTGGAAGGAGGGGAGAAGGTTGGAACAGAAGGGAAGAAGAAGGCAGTATGATCATGGAGGTAGAAGGAGAAGAGGGAAGGACGAAATGGAAGAAGGGAAAAAGAAAGGAACTATAGAAGGAAGGAAGGAATTGATGAACAGGAAAGGATAGATGCAAGAGAAAAAGAAGAAGAAAATAAAAATAGGTGAAAATGGGTCTGGATACGCACATAAAAAATTCCGAACAAATACAAAAAATTATAAGGGGAAAAGAAAGAAAAAGATAACAACGATAACAAAATGAGATATAAAAAGGGATATAAAAAAAACATTTAAAACCACCGACCATCGGATAAAAAAAAAAAAAAAGGATCCAAGAAAAAAAAACAAGCATTCGCAGAAACACAAACGCCACCAAAACAAAGACATTGACAGCATAAACAAAGAAGAAGTTGAGTGCCAAGAAAAGACCATGTTTGTGAGGTGTCTGAGTGAGAAATGAGGCAGACGTGCAAAGTTGAAGATGAGGTATGAGGTGACTGATACAATGAGTAAGTTTTAATAAAGGAGTGAATATAGGTTGGCATAAGTGATTTATATTTGTGTGCGCTGCATATATTATTATGAATTATGTATTCTTTAGAAATTATATCCTTTCTTATTAGCTATATATGTTCGTGTACGTTACACATATTCTTGTAATTGGCATACGCTGCATTTCTTACGGTATTGGTATAAATGATGTATATATTCTTACAGATGAAATATGCTGTATTTTTTATAAGAGATATATATTCTTGTAAGTGACATATCTCCTTATAAGTGATATATCCTTATAAGTGATATATATCCTTATAAGTGATATATATCCTTATAAGTGATATATATCCTTATATTCTTATAAATGAAAGATATTCTTATAAGTAACATATTCGTTTAAATGCTATACCAACATGCAAATATAGAAAAAAAAGCTAAGCTAAGAGCAGACACATTCACAGATGTACGGCTGAGTCTTCGCGAAGTGACTCATGACTCGTGACTCACTTAGATGACTCGGAGATGGAGGAGGAAGCCATCATCGACTCGACACCTGACATGAGGACCTGCGCGCCGAGGAACCGGTTCAGGAGGGAGCGAGCCTGGTCGTCTGAGGTCACCTTCGACTCGGGGTCAACTGTGGGAGGGAAAATGAGGTCAAATATGGTTGGATGGTGTGGTTGGTTGCTAGTACTGATGTGTGGTTGTTGTATTCTTTCTCTTTTCTTTCACTCTATCTCTCAGTCTCTCTCTCTCTCTCTCTCTCTCTCTCTCTCTCTCTCTCTCTCTCTCTCTCTCTCTCTCTCTCTCTCTCTGTTTATAAATTAATAGATATATCATGTAAACAATAATGTCTACGGGCGAGTATCTTTTTCCCACGCTCATTAAAAACTGAATAAATAAAAAAGTACATAAAACAGATAACAATAAGTACGTAAATTAACCAAAATAAATACCAGTAACTCAAGATTGCCAATTTAATCATAAATCATTTGAAATAATAATTATCATTACTCATTATTAAGTGTAAAACAAATGCTAATTTCAGACTGAAACTCTAAGGGGAAAGAGAAGGGAGGGAGGGTGGGTGGGGAGGGTATGGGGTATCGTCTTAGGAGGGAGTGGGGGAGAATTAAAGAAAACGGGATAAAATCAGAGCTACTAAGAAAGCGAGAAGTTATTTGTGGTAAGGGGGGGACTCAATTAAAAGGAATTATATTTTACAATATATAAAAAAGAAAGAATAAAAAAACACAAAACGTGACATACAGGAAAATCATGGTATAACGAAGAAACCATTATAGATGTTTATTACAAGGGAAGGAGAGTCAAGAATAATGAAAAATAAACAGGAGAATCTAAGATAAATATACGAGTACGAGGCGACACTAGAAGAAGGGATGATTTTGTAAATAGTAGAGGAAATTAAGAAACAAAATTAAATCGAAAGGGCACACCGGCCCTGACTAAGAAAACTCATGAATACCAAGTGAGAGGGAGGGAGGGAGACAGAAAGAAGGAGAGAGGAATAGCTAGATTGATGGAGAGAGAGAGAGAGAGAGAGAGAGAGAGAGAGAGAGAGAGAGAGAGAGAGAGAGAGAGAGAGAGAGAGAGAGAGAGAGAGAGAGAGAGAGAGAGAGAGAGAGAGAGAGAGAGAGAGAAGAGAAAGAACAAGGAATTTTGAGAGGAGAAAAGAGAGGGGACTGTTTCCCCTTTTAGATACTTATGGATGTCTTCCAACAAGGTCCATAAACATTCAAAACTCGGTCCAAACAGAACCCCTCTCCATGGGGACAAGTGGGGATGGGGGGGGGGGGGAGAAGAGGGGGTAAAACAGCTGTTGAACGAGGCTTTCTATTTTGTTTTGTCTCGCTTTAAGCGCTTTCTTCATCTTTCGTCTTTCTTGTTCATTCGTAATCTCTCTGCCAGGTTGCCATTGTGTAAACATTACGAGCATATGCAAGCGCGTAAACAACGGCAAGGTCACACACCCAAATGAACTTACATGACGTAACTGTGTGCACTCACTCTCGGTTTTCTCATTTACTCTGTGTTGTTCTTTTTAACTCTTTCTCTCTCTTTAACCCCCCTCTGTTTCTCTACGTAGCTTCGTCTCTTTCTCGTATATTTCCTCTCTCTCTCTCTCTCTGCCTCTGTCTGTTTCTTTCTCTCTCCCTCTCTCTCTCTCTCTCTCTCTTCACCCACCCATTGCCAACCCCAAACGAGAACCTCCCAAACCTTCTTCGCGGAATCACCTAACGGCAGAAACACAATCACACACACACACACACACACACACACACACACACACACACACACACACACACACACACACACACACACACACACACACACACACACACACACGCACGCATCCACAAAAATCTGTTTTCTCATGCATTTATACGTCACTCAGGGACGAGCGCGTGATGAACAGCGGCGCGTTCAGCTTAAGGGATTTGATCCATTTGTGAGAAAAAAAAAACTGTATTTATGGAACAATTTCCCTGAACGATATCTAACTGGCTGACCATCTTAGGAGAGTGACAAGAAGGCGGCACCTGCAGTCGTGGCTTGTGGCGCGAGGAAGAGAGACACATTAGGGTGACACAAGAGGTTGTAGAGCCAGCTGATCTTTGGCGTTCCTCGTTACTGGCTGTGCTTTATGTGCTTTCTCATTATTTTTCTCTTTATCAGTTTTTTTTTCCTTTGCCCCCTCTCTCTTTCTCTGTTTTCTTTCTTCTATCTATCTATCTCTTTATCTATTGGTCTATTTATCTCTCTATGTGCCTATATACGTACATGTATGTGTATGTTTGTGTGCCTGCCTTTCTGTCTGTCTGTGGACATGCATTTACTTCTACATCTTTCCCGTCTTCTCAAAAATAATGCGAAATCCTATCTCCTTGTCTTACATAAAAAATCACAAGTATAAACAGAACGATGACGTGTTTTTTTACAGCATGAGACGACTATAATATCTCAAAGGTTATTTTCGTGGAATATCAAATTAAAGCACTGGCTCACATTTACGATCTACAATTTTATAATCATGTAATCTATTTTCGTTAGGAATTATGTGTTTTAGAAATTATCATCATGCAAATGTTATATACCCACATATTTATACACATATACAAACACACACTCACGCATGCAGAAACACACACACACACACACACACACACACACACACACACACACACACACACACACACATATATGTATATATATATATATATATATATATATATATATATATGTATATATGTATATCTATCTATCTATCTATCTATATACATACATATATATACATACATACATATATATATATATATATATATATATATATAATATACATATACATATATATACATATACATACATACACACACACACACACAAACATATATATATATATATATATATATATATATATATATATATATATATATATATATATATATATATATGTGTGTGTGTGTGTGTGTGTATGTATGTATATGTATATATATGTATATGTATATTATATATATATATATATATATATATATATATATATATATGTATGTATATATATGTATATATATATATAGATAGATAGATAGATATACATATATATATATATATATATATATATATATATATATATATATGTGTGTGTGTGTGTGTGTGTGTGTGTGTATATAAATATATGTATATATATATATACATATATGTATATACATACATATATATATATATATATATGTATGTATGCATACATACATACATACACACATACACACGTGATTCATACATGTCCATGAGTACAGTATATCCACGTAAAAGCCCCATCCCACCTAACGTAACGTCGCGTAATCAGGGCCTGACATGCAGCGAGACCAAGAGCTCCGTTCAACACAGCCTTGCTCTGTGACCCAGTCTCTGCTAATCCTCTTAGAGTAGCCGAGGTCACAGCATCGGTTATGTCAGCTCCTCCTCAGAGAGCGATATGAATTCCAACATGTGTATTAGCTGAGTCTAGAGCAATGACGTCCTGCAGCACGAACAAGTTTTCTTAAATATGACAGGAAAATCACGAAAACAGTATCGATTATTTCTAATCTTGTTGTGTCTACACTGCTTGTGTTATGGTGATAAGTGTTATCTACCTCGCTGGCGTGCGGATAAGTGTACTTAACACTAGAGATAACATCTACCTGTCCTCTCCTGAAGATAACACCCGTGGAAAAAAGCAGGCTCTCGTCAATCACACCTGCATTCACTAAACAAAGTTCTTGAAGTAACCAACACGAGTTAACCAACTGCGAAGAATGCGCCTCTCGCTTCACAGGCCGAATTAATTTTGTTTGTCGTTGCACCACTACCACTTTGGCGTTTATTTCACCACGCTGATTTTCGTGTCTTCACCAGAGTTAAATCGGGAGGCTAATCCGACAGACTTCCGCGGCGTCACACGATGAATCACGAATGCGAGTGCGAGTGCGAGTGCTTGGACCGCGCGAGCGAAGGAGGAAGGAAGACTGAGTCCCTTCGTCCACTACCGCGTCGAGAACAGTGAGGGTGTACCACGAGGAGGAAGAAGAGGGAGGAGGAGGAGGAGGATGAGGAGGAGGAGGAGGAGGAGAGGGGTGGGAGAGAGGAGGTGGAGGGGGTGGAGTAGGTGAGGGGAGGAGGGACAGTATGAAAGGGGACGAGGGAGGGCAAAGGGAAGGAGGCGGTTGAGGTAAGAGAGGAGGGCCAATAAGGAGAGGGCACCCCGGGTCGTAGGCGTTATGTTAGGCGGAACCGAATGCCAGGTGCCCCCCTCCCCTGCCATGCCCGCTGCCCCTGCCGTGCCCTGCCTTGTCCGTCTATCCCGCCAGACAAACACACTCCCCCCCACCCCCCACCCCCCACCCCTCTCGAATGGCGTTTTGCTAAAGGCTGGAAGGAAGAGGGTAAGACTTGGTGAGGCGCCAGAGAGGGAAGTGTGGATAAGGAAAATATACAGCCCCGGGGCATGCAACGGCACTTGTTTGCGAAGGTGCCATTGCAACGATCACTGCGACTCTCGTCTCCCCATCGCTCAACAGGAAGCTGTGCGCAACGTTGTGCTTGCAAGAACACTGGAGAGACCTTGCACGAAGCATTTTGACAAGAGGAAATAAATAAGAAAGTATTCTCTACTATTGACATCGATTCAAATCTAATAAAAGATGCTTAAATATTATGGCTTCCGCATGCGGGATGCTCTGACATTCATAATCGAAATTTATTCCATTGGACAGAAGTAGTGTGTTTTCGAACTCCTAACGCAACATTCTACATGTTTATATAGCTCCATGAAGTGAGATTGCCATTCGAACTCACACTGATTTCTTATAAACGTCAGATCAGACAGAACAACAGATAAACCAAGCATCCTAAAACACACAAAACAACTCTACACAACTCACGGATTTTCGCAAAGAACTCCCCGACAAAAAGCGATATCTCATACCTCTTCGCGAGCGCCGTTAACCTAAAGCGGATTCAGAAAACACAGGCTCGATCGCCCATTCGCGCGCGCCAGAACACAACAGTAGAAATAGCTTGGGCATAGGGCGAACGGTGGGCGCGGAGAAGGGAGGTTGGCAGAGCTGAGTACACGTCCGCCCACTGTTTGTTGACGTTGTAGTGTGCACAAACAGCCAAACTGACTGCTGAGCCTAAAAGTAGACTCGGACAATGTATGTACAGGTTGGGAACCGGTGTTGTTTTATTGGCTATTGACGCGGCCTGTCCAAAAAAAATCTTTTGAACAGTCAGTTATCGACATGGATCTTTTCATTCAATTTCGTACTTGCTTTTCTATTAAGGGTTTACGTGTATAAGTACAATAAACTGTAACATTTGTATAGTTCAGTTAGACAAGAATCTCCTGATATTTTTGGAAATTTCTTCGCATGTTCGTAACTGTGCAGTATGTAACCCTTCCGCGTACTTTAAAAATAACGACAGCTTTACATCAGTGTCGGACACCGTGAAAGCGCTGCTGATGTGGCAAAAACGCGTTTCTTTGTCTTTCATACAACGCGTTTGAAAAGATTCCACTGTTTGTAGGGAATTCATCGGAATTATGTAAACTGTAAACGAACATAAATACTCTTACACAAACATACACACACACACACACACACACACACACACACACACACATACACACACACACACACACATACGCACACACACACACACACACACACACACACACACACACACACTCACAAAAAATTTTTAAAAAAAACACTATATTAAAATATAAACTAAAAAAGTTAAAAAAAATTTATATAAATCGCTCATTTATCTAAAAAAAAATTGTTAATTAAAAGACCAATATTTATCAAATTTATATTTTATCATGTAACATTCCTTGATAAACTTAAATTGGATTTTTTAAATTGGTATTTTAATATAATATTATTTAATATATAAATAATTTGTCAAAAAATTGATGCCAAATATAAAAAAATAATAAAATACATAAAAATTATAAAAATATTTTGAGAAATAATAAAAAAAGCAGTAATGATAAATAAAAATAATTAATATACCAAAATAATGATGGTAATAATAAACATTAATATAATAATATAACGAAAACAATGTAAATAATAAACGAACAGAAATAATATAAATAAAAATAAATATTATAACACAAATATAAAACCAAATTCATTATGATAATAATACCAACAAAAACAACACCAACAAAATACCAAAAACAAAAAAAAAAATAACAACAACAAAAACAACATACGGACCAAAGAAACAAGAAAAATGAAAAAGAAACAAACAGACAAAACATTCCCTCCCTCTTTCGCCTTGCCCTTCCGCACAAACACACGCGATGTGATTGCACAAATATTTGCAGATTGCAAAAACTCACATTTGCTCTCTCCTTTTTTTTTTTTTTTCATTCTTTTTTTTCCCATGCTTGTGATCTTTTGTTGCCTTCGTCTCTTTTCCTTCTCTTTTTCTTCTTTTTTTCTCTCTCTCTCTCTCTTTCTCTCTCGCTCTCTTCTCTTTCTCTTCTCTCTCTCTTCTCTCTCTCTCTCTTCTCTGACTCTCTCTCTCTCTCTCTCCTCTTCTCTCTCTCTCTCTCTTCTCTTCTCTCTTCTCTCTCTCTCTCTCTCCTCTCTCTCTCTTACACACACGTTTTTTTTCAAACCTAACTATATACACTAAAAAAAACAAAACCGGAATAATTAATATCAAATTACAAATTTAAAGAAAAAAAAAAAAAAAAAAAAAAAATTAAATAATTTATTATTAATATAAAATATTATATGTCGCTAATAATTCTACTTAAAATTGGTTATTTTTATTTTAACGGTTTTTTTTTTTTTCCTTTAAAATTTGAATCAAATTGATGTCAAAAATTTTTTTATTTAATATATATTATTTAGATATAATAATAAAATAATGTAAATAAATTTGATGCAAAATGCACCAAAACAAAACTAAAAAAAAAAAATAACAAAAATAATAATAAATAAAAAATAATAATAAATAAATAATAACGAATAATAACGAAAAAAAACGAAATAAAATAATGAATATAATAAATAAATAAACAAGATAATAATTATTTATTTCATCATTATAATCATCATTTATTATATAATACCAATACACACACAAAACAACAAAAACAAACAAACAACAACAAAAAATGATAAAAAAAACACAAACAAAACACCAACAAACAAACAAACAAACTAAAAAAAAGAAAAAAAGATCCACATACGCGCACACGCGCAACAGTGAAACATTAAGGCTACAATTGATACAAATTAAACAAACTCTTTCAATTTTTACCTCTTTTCGCTCTCTCAACTTGCTTGCCACTTGCATGCAACCACTTGCATTTTTTGACGCGTTTTTTTCCATTTTTTTTCCTCTTATTTTTTTTTTTTTCTTCTTTTTTCGATTTTTTTCTTTTTTTCTTTTTTTTCGTCTTCTCGATTTCGTGTCTCTTTCTCTCTCTCTCTCTCTCTCTCTTCTCTCTCTCTCTCTTCTCTCTCTTCTCTCTCTCTCTCTCTCTTCTCTCTCTCTCTCTCTCTCTCTCTCTCTCTCTCTCTCTCTCTCTCTCTCTCTCTCTCTCTCTCTCTCTCTCTCTCTCTCTCTCTCTCTCTCTCTCTCTCTCTCTCTCTCTCTGTGTGTGTGTGTGTGTGCGTGT
>NW_028234435.1:3011177-3013677 GCF_977035675.1 Penaeus japonicus
ATATATATATATATATATATATATATATATATATATATATATACACTGTAAAATGGAACAAAGGCAAAAAAGCAGAGTAGATGAGACAAGGATGGTCAACAATGGACAGGTAACAAGCAGAACCCCGAGGCGAGCAGGAACCACCAGCGCAACAATGGCCGGTCGCGCGCACTCACGCCCGCACGAACGCATCACGGTTCGTACACAGGCATACACTCATCACTCATTGGCTGCACATCACCTTTGGTCATGTCAGTTCACGCTTGTGTCTCTAGGGGTGGGGGGTGGGGGGAGGGGCGAGTCTGTGTTCATGTTGCCATTGCGTGAATGCAATTGTAATGATCGCAGTGAAAGGGAAATGACCTATTCCCGAATATAGGTTGCATGACATATTTGTTTATCTATGTTTTAAGTATGATGTAAGGGTGAGTGCACCTGCAAGAGTGACCAGACTAAACACCGGGACTGAGTTCTAGTTTGTCTTTAGTGTTCAAGCGTAGCAAGCCACTGAAGAGGCTGCCTGGACTCCTTACAGGGAACACCAACCCTATACACATACAAAGGACTTCTTGAAAACAGGAACCATGGCAAATCTAAAATCCCACTTCCTATCCGCGAACTCCAGCCACTTCGCAGCGAAAATGGAACCCGAATCGGCCCAGAGGAGGACTGCATAACGAGGCTGAGCGTGGAAGACGGAGCAAAGTACACGACCGGCTGCCGGGTGTGAGAAAGAGTCAAGGTGAAAAGCGCGCTACTGAGACAAGGTTCTCCACCCCCTCGCTACTCAAGGCCCCTGCAACGTAACACTTTTTAGTAAACACACGTGAACCTGTCGACTGAACCTTAGGATCGCTCGGAGTATGGAGTCTCCTTTGTAGGGTACTGTCTTGGTGATTCGCATTTAACCACACACGGGAACAGCCACTAATTAGCGCTTAATGTCATGTTTAAGTGGCTCTTGTTGTGACCTGAGCCTTCGCTGACCTCACCTTCGCCACCAGACTCTCCTACTCGTCTCCCCTGTGTCTCTACAATAAAACTCCTGAAGACAAGGTTTATAGTTACTTGTGTCTAAGGACTCTAAAATTGTCTAAGATGTGTATCAGCGAAGACTCGTGACACTGGCAGCTCACCCTAATAACACCCTCTTTCCTACCAATGAACCGTACCTCCCTCAGTGAACCTCGCGTGAGAGGGCTTCTGAACGTACACTCGGAAGATCAAGTTTCTTTGTACATCAGTCTTGATTTGCTCGGCGTGATTAACATGGATATTCCAAACACACTTTTCCGAAACTGATATCAGCGATAGCACGCAAGTCTAAGCAGTAAAAAAAAAATCCATGAAATGTAAATAGATACCGATAATGATGATAATGATAATCATCATCGTCATTACTATTATAAATAAATAACACATACCTCAGCACACAATAGGAAAAGGTCAACTCACTCTCCCGCCATCTAACGTTCCCAGTCTACCTGAGATGAACTTCCCGTGAGATCAGAGCGGGATGAGACAACGCAAACCGTGTTCCAATTACCTTTGTTGGCGTCGTGTTCTTCCTGGAGCCTCTTGCTACACGAGGAGACTCTACACTCACTAATGTAACAAAATACTTGGCAGTTACTCTATTCGCAAACGCCTCGTGTCAGTTCTTGATTCGCGTGGAAACTAGTGCGACCTGCCTCCAAGGGGATGGGTGAGTGAGTGAGTGTTGAGTGTGTGCGTCTGTGTGTGTGTGTGTGGACGTGCGTGCGTCTGTGCGTCCTAACCGCCCGTCAACCAGCTGATCGGCCACCGCTGACCGCATATCGTGTCGGAAACGATCGCTCAGGCAAAATTCCCTTAATCTCTTTTCTTGGTAACTGGGTGATCTTTTCCTGTCTCTTATCTCCCGGCAGTAAGCTTCGAACACATCGATAAGGGGCGAGACAATAACACATGAACATGGCAGCAATAACGAAAGTAACCATTCGCCTGATCCACCTGATCACATGACAGTGAACGAAGTCTTAAGAAGAGAGATTGACCGAGGAGCAGCGACGAGAGACAGAGAAAACTACCTGGGGGGAAATCACCTTAGCTTCTACCTCTCCATTCAGTGATAAAATAATTCTCTCTTCAGTCCCATTCTGCTCGAAAATATAATGACAATATAACTAACACTAACGAGAGCCGATACATTTCATAAACCTACGTAAAGCCGCGAGGGAAGAGAGGAAATTCCACTTTGTTTCAGCGTACAAAGGCACGTCTACTTTTTCGAAAAATTTCGAGACCCTGAGCTTATCTCACGTCTCCTACATCTCTCAAAGGACGGTGATAAGGTTGATATGAATTCCCTATGAGGATGGTGACGTCCTTATCGTCTCCCTCTGACGGAGGATCTGAAACGCCGAGCCTACTCGACGGAGACGGTTGATTGTGGGTGACCTTGCATGCTCTTCCTCCCAGCCGTACCTGGGAGACGCCCCCTCACATTCAAACAATGTCC
>NW_028234435.1:3018677-3031177 GCF_977035675.1 Penaeus japonicus
TTCTGGAACCGGTACTCGATGTCCAAACTTGTCCACGTAGTAGTATGTCACTCCTGGACGATCTTTGTCTTCAGGACGATCTGATGGGTGACTGGGACGACCATGGTCGTCAGGCCGATCAGTATGACCCTTGTCATCAGGGAGATCAGGACGACCCTTGTCATCTGGACGGTCTCCTTCCGGGACAGGCACTCGATGTCCAAACTTGTCCACATAATAATAAGTCACTCCTGGACGACCTTTTTCATCAGGGCGATCTGATGGGTGACTAGGACGACCCTTGTCGTCAGGCCGATCAGGACGGTCTTTGTCACCAGGACGATCAGGACGACCCTTGTCATCAGGATGATCAGGACGTCTCTGATCCTCAGGGAGATGAGGACGACCCTTGTCATCTGGACGTTCTCCTTCGGGGACCGGTACTCGATGTCCAAACTTGTCCACATAGTAGTATGTCACTCCTGGACGATCTTTGTCTTCAGGACGATCTGATGGGTGACTGGGACGACCCTGGTCGTCAGGACGGTCTTTGTCATCAGGACGATCTGATGGGTGACTAGGACGACCCTGGTCGTCAGGCCGTTCAGGACGATTTTTGTCATCAGGACGACCCTTGTCATCTGGACGTTCTCCTTCTGGGACCGGCACTCGATGTCCAAACTTGTCCACATAGTAGTATGTCACTCCTGGACGATCTTTGTCTTCAGGACGATCTGATGGGTGACTAGGACGACCCTGGTCGTCAGGACGGTCTTTGTCATCAGGACGACCCTTGTCATCTGGACGTTCTCCTTCTGGAACCGGTACTCGATGTCCAAACTTGTCCACATAGTAGTATGTCACTCCTGGACGATCTTTGTCTTCAGGACGATCTGATGGGTGACTAGGACGACCCTGGTCGTCAGGACGATCAGGACGGTCTTTGTCATCAGGACGACCCTTGTCATCTGGACGTTCTCCTTCGGGGACTGGCACACGATGTCCAAACTTGTCCACATAGTAGTATGTCACTCCTGGACGATCTTTGTCTTCAGGACGATCTGATGGGTGACTAGGACGACCCTGGTCGTCAGGACGATCAGGACGGTCTTTGTCATCAGGACGACCCTTGGCATCTGGACGTTCTCCTTCGGGGACTGGCACACGATGTCCAAACTTGTCCACATAGTAGTATGTCACTCCTGGACGATCTTTGTCTTCAGGGCGATCTGATGGTTGACTGGGGTGACGCTGGTCGTCAGGCCGATCAGGACGATCTTTATCATCCGGACGTTCTCCTTCAGGGACCGGCACTCGATGACCAAATTTGTCCACATAATAGTAAGTCACTCCTGGACGATCCTTGTCATCAGGGCGATCTGATGGGTATTCTGGACGACCTTTGTCATCAGGCTGATCACGAGTTTTATCTGATGGATCCTGAGGTTGATCCTTCAGACCAGGTTGACCAGAGGGGTCATCTTGAGGAGTTTCTCTTGATGGAGAAACTCGAGTGGGTAACCCAGCAGCATGGGTAGGAATTGGTTTGTCCTTAGGTCCGAAGTATACTGAATAAGACCCACCACCCCCTCCTCCAGCTGATGGATCTGGTGATATTGTGTATGTGTAGTTGTAAGTGACAGGTGGCTTGGTGATCTTCTTGGTGCACCGAGTATATTTGTAAGAGTTAAGGATGGAATCCTCAATCTCATGGATGTCTCTTTCAGGTGTATGGCGACGACAGTTGCAAGATTCACCTCTTGGTCTCATGTAACTTGGGACAGAACTTGTAGTGGACACTCCAGAAAGGCTCTGTGTGCTGTAGGTCCTACCTTCAATGTCAGGGCTGGGTCTACGGCCATGGGTATAATCAAGAGAATTCTTCCTTGGATGGGAAATTCTTCGTACCCCACGACGCAAGTCATCAGATTCTGGGGTGCTCTCCCTTCCTGAGAATGGGGATCTACGGGTTGATGATATCCTTCGTCGAGTAATATCATCTTCCCTGTCAACACTTGTTCTGCTAGGTGTTCTTCTGTCCTTCAAAGGCTCTCCTGTCTTACTTGGCTTTCGTGTTGCTTCTGGCTCCCTATCTACTGATTTTCTTATTAACGGGGATGGCTCCCTCTCACCTGGTTGACTAGGCTTTCTACGAGGTGTTACTGGATCTTTATCACCAGGGCGACTAGGTTTTTTAGAAGGTGTTCCTGGTTCCTTTTCACCAGGACGGCTTGGTTTCCTGCTAGGTGTTACCGTTTCTTTTTCACCAGGACGGCTAGTTTTTCTAGTAGGTGTTACCGGTTCTTTTTCACCAGGGCGGCTTGGTTTTCTGCTGGGTTTATCAGGTTCTTTATCAAGACTAGATTTTCTGCCTGGTTTTCTTTTACCATCTTCAGGTTCTACCTCACCTGTACCAACAGGTTTACCTGGTCTCTTTCCCATAGTTTGCTTTTCACTTGGTTTGCTTGGTCTCCTCTCATCATCAGATTCTCCCTCATCTGGTCTGCCCGGTTTAATATCTTTAGGTTTTTTGTCACCTGGTCTGCTTGGCCTCCTAATATCCCCAGGCTGTTTATCGGCTGGCCTTCCTGGTCTCTTATCTATGTTGTCTGTTTTCTTGTCACCAGGCCTACCAGGTTTCTTCTTAATGTCTTCTGGTCTCTTTTCACTCTGCCTGCCTGGTCTCTTCTTGATGTCGTCAGGCTCTTCTCCCCGAGGCTCACCAGGCTTGCCTGGCCTACCAAGCTTCCCTTTTACATCCACAGGTTCTTTATCTGCTGGCTTACTTGGTTTCTTCTTAGTGTCCTCTGGTTCTTTGTCGCTTGGTCTGCCTGATCTTTTCTTTATACCCTCAGGCTCCTTGTCACCTAGTCTAGCTGGTCTTCCTTTTACATCTATAGGTTCTTTATCTCCTGGTCTACCTGGTCTTTTCTTAATATCTTCAGGTTCTTTATCACTCGGCCGGCCTGTCTTTTTCTTGATGTCCTCTGTCTCTTTATTACTAGGCCTGCCTGGTCTTCTCTTGATATCATCAGGTTCCTGATCAACTGGCTGGCCTGGTTTTCTCTTAATATCTTCTGGTTCCTTGTCACCTGGCTTACCTGGTCTCTTTCGAATACTTGCAGGTTCCTTTTCATCTGGTTTGCCTGGTCTGGCCTTTGGACGTTTCTCAGTCGGCCTCGTTTTCTTTTTTGAAATGTCATTTTCCTTTGGTGAGCGCTTTTTCTTTGTTTTATCTGGTGCTTCGCTTTCTTCGTCCGTTTCTTCTTCACTTGTTTCACTAGTGTACTCTTCACTAACATAATAAACCGTATCATCCAAGACAACAGCCTCGCTTACAACTGTGCTACGGAATGATGTTTCCTCAATACTCCTTTGTACTAATGTTTCCTGAACAACTTCAGCTCTAGATATGTCGTCATACGTAGTCAGGTCATAACGTCTCGTAATATCGTCAGTTTCAGAATCAAGCGGCAATTTTCTTTCTGTTTCAGGTTCTTCACCTGGCCTACCTGGTATCTTCCTAATATCCTCAGGTTCTTCCTCACCTGGCCTGCCTGGTCTCCTCTTAACGTCATCAGGTTCTTTCTCACCTGGCCTGCCTGGTCTTCTTTTGATAGCATTTGGTTCTTCCTCTTCAGGACTACTAGACTTGCCTGGTTTTTTCTCAACTGGTTCTTCTCCTGGCCTTCCTGGTCTCCTCTTAATATCCTCGGGTTCTTCTTCACCCGGTCTGCCAGGCTTGGCTAGCTTGCTTGGTCTCTTCTTTATATCTTCAGGTTCTTCAAATTCAATGGTTTGGCTTGTCACAGATTCATCTGTTCTCGATACCACAGTAGTACTGAATGTTGATTTTTGAATTTCACTTTTCTCTAAAATTTCTCTTCTAGTTATAGATAACTCAGCTTCCTCATAAGTATCTGGTTCATCTGGTCTTCCTAGAATCCTCTTAATATCTTTAGGCTCTTCCTCTCCTGGCTTTCCAGGCTTGCTTGGTCTCCTCTTTACGTCTTCAGGCTCTTCCTCTCCTGGCCTTCCAGGCTTGCCTGGTCTCCTCTTGATATCTTCAGGCTCTTCCTCTCCCGGCTTTCCAGGCTTGCCTGGTCTCCTCCTTACGTCTTCAGGCTCTTCTTCTCCTGGCCTTCCAGGCTTGCCTGGTCTCCTCTTGATATCATCAGGCTCTTCCTCTCCTGGTCTTCCAGGCTTTCCTGGTCTCCTCTTCATATCTTCAGGCTCTTCCTCTCCTGGCCTTCCAGGCTTGCCTGGCCTCCTCCTTACGTCTTCAGGCTCTTCCTCTCCTGGCCTTCCAGGCTTGCCTGGTCTCCTCTTGATATCATCAGGCTCTTCCTCTCCTGGCCTTCCAGGCTTTCCTGGTCTCCTCTTCATATCTTCAGGCTCTTCCTCTCCTGGCCTTCCAGGCTTGCCTGGCCTCCTCCTTACGTCTTCAGGCTCTTCCTCTCCTGGCCTTCCAGGCTTGCCTGGTCTCCTCTTGATATCATCAGGCTCTTCCTCTCCTGGCCTTCCAGGCTTGCCTGGTCTCCTCCTTACGTCTTCAGGCTCTTCCTCTCCTGGCCTTCCAGGCTTTCCTGGTCTCCTCTTGATATCTTCAGGCTCATCCTCTCCTGGTCTTCCAGGCTTCCCTGGTCTTCTCCTTACATCTTCAGGCTCTTCCTCTCCTGGCCTTCCAGGCTTACCTGGTCTCCTCCTTACATCTTCAGGCTCTTCCTCTCCTGGTTTTCCAGGCTTGCCTGGCCTCTTCCTTACGTCTTCAGGCTCGTCCTCTCCTGGCCTTCCAGGCTTACTTGGTTTCCTCCTTACGTCTTCAGGCTCTTCCTCTCCTGGTCTTCCAGGTTTGCCTGGCCTCCTCCTAACGTCTTCAGGCTCTTCCTCTCCTGGCCTTCCAGGCTTGCCTGGTCTCCTCCTTACGTCTTCAGGTTCTTCCTCTCCTGGCCTTCCAGGCTTGCCTGGTCTCCTACTTACGTCTTCAGGCTCTTCCTCTCCTGGCCTTCCAGGCTTGCCTGGTCTCCTCCTTAGGTCTTCAGGCTCGTCCTCTCCTGGCCTTCCAGGTTTGCCTGGTCTCCTCCTTACATCTTCAGGCTCTTCCTCTCCTGGTCTTCCAGGCTTGCCTGGCCTCCTCCTTACGTCTTCAGGCTCTTCCTCTCCTGGCCTTCCAGGCTTGCCTGGTCTCCTCCTTACGTCTTCAGGCTCTTCCTCTCCTGGCCTTCCAGGTTTGCCTGGTCTCCGCTTGATATCTTCAGGCTCTTCCTCTCCCGGCCTTCCAGGCTTGCCTGGTCTCCTCCTTACATCTTCAGGCTCTTCCTCTCCTGGCCTTCCAGGCTTGCCTGGTCTCCTCCTTACGTCTTCAGGCTCTTCCTCTCCTGGCCTTCCAGGCTTGCCTGGTCTCCTCTTAATATCTTCAGGCTCTTCCTCTCCTGGCCTTCCAGGCTTGCCTGGTCTCCTCCTTACGTCTTCAGGCTCTTCCTCTCCTGGCCTTCCAGGTTTGCCTGGTCTCCTCTTGATATCTTCAGGCTCTTCCTCTCCTGGCCTTCCAGGCTTGCCTGGTCTCCTCCTTACGTCTTCAGGCTCTTCCTCTCCTGGCCTTCCAGGCTTGCCTGGTCTCCTCTTGATATCATCAGGCTCTTCCTCTCCTGGCCTACCAGGCTTGCCTGGTCTCCTCTTGATATCTTCAGGCTCTTCATCTCCTGGCCTACCAGGCTTGCCTGGTCTCCTCCTTACGTCTTCAGGCTCTTCCTCTCCTGGCCTTCCAGGTTTGCTTGGTCTCCTTACGTCTTCAGGCTCTTCCTCTCCTGGCTTTCCAGGCTTGCCTGGTCTCCTCCTAACATCTTGAGGCTCTTCCTCTCCTGGTTTTCCAGGCTTGCCTGGCTTCCTCCTTACGTCTTCAGGCTCTTCCTCTCCTGGTCTTCCAGGCTTGCCTGGTCTCCTCCTTACATCTTCAGGCTCTTCCTCTCCTGGCCTTCCAGGCTTGCCTGGTCTCCTCCTTACATCTTCAGGCTCTTCCTCTCCAGGCTTTCCAGGCTTGCTAGGTTTCCCCCTGATTTCTTCTTCAGGTTCTTCCTCACTTGGCCTGTCTGTTCTCCTTAACATGTATTCAGGCTCTTCAAACTCAATTATTTGGCTTGTAACAAATTCATCTGTTGTTGATACCAAAGTACTACTAACTGTTGATCTTTGAATAGTGCTTCTCTCTAATGTTTCCCTTTTTGTAACTAGTAATTCAGGCTCTTCCTCCTCTGGCCTTCCAGGCTTACCTGGTCTCTTCTTAATATCTTCAGGCTCTTCCTCTCCTGGCCTTCCAGGCTTGCCTGGTCTCCTCTTGATATCTTCAGGCTCTTCCTCTCCTGGCCTTCCAGGTTTGCCTGGTCTCCTCCTTACGTCTTCAGGCTTGTCCTCTCCTGGCCTTCCAGGCTTGCCTGGTCTCCTCCTTACATCTTCAGGCTCTTCTTCTCCTGGCCTTCCAGGCTTGCCTGGTCTCCTCCTTACGTCTTCAGGCTCTTCCTCTCCTGGCCTTCCAGGCTTGCCTGGTCTCCTCCTTACATCTTCAGGCTCTGCATCTCCTGGCCTTCCAGGTTTGCCTGGTCTCCTCTTGATATCTTCAGGCTCTTCCTCTCCTGGCCTTCCAGGCTTGCCTGGTCTTCTCCTTACATCTTCAGGCTCTGCATCTCCTGGCCTTCCAGATTTGCCTGGTCTTCTCCTTACATCTTCAGGCTCTTCCTCTCCTGGCATTCCAGGTTTGCCTGGTCTCCTCTTGATATCTTCAGGCTCTTCCTCTCCTGGCCTTCCAGGTTTGCCTGGTCTCCTCCTTACGTCTTCAGGCTCGTCCTCTCCTGGCCTTCCAGGCTTGCCTGGTCTCCTCCTTACGTCTTCAGGCTCTTCCTCTCCTGGCCTTCCAGGCTTGCCTGGTCTCCTCCTTACGTCTTCAGGCTCTTCCTCTCCTGGCCTTCCAGGCTTACCTGGCCTCCTCCTTACATCTTCAGGCTCTTCCTCTCCTGGCCTTCCAGGCTTGCTTGGTCTCCTCTTAATATCTTCAGGCTCTTCCTCTCCTGGCCTTCCAGGCTTGCCTGGTCTCCTCCTTACATCTTCAGGCTCTTCCTCTCCAGGCCTTCCAGGCTTACCTGGTCTCCTCCTTACGTCTTCAGGCTCTTCCTCTCCTGGTCTTCCAGGCTTGCCTGGTCTCCTCTTGATATCTTCAGGCTCGTCCTCTCCTGGCCTTCCAGGCTTGCCTGGTCTCCTCTTTGCATCTTCAGGCTCTTCCTCTCCAGGCCTTCCAGGTTTACCTGGTCTCCTCCTTACGTCTTCAGGCTCTTCTTCTCCTGGCCTTCCAGGCTTGCCTGGTCTCCTGTTAATATCTTCAGGCTCTTCCTCTCCTGGCCTTCCAGGCTTGCCTGGTCTCCTCCTTACATCTTCAGGCTCTTCCTCTCCCGGCTTTCCAGGCCTACCTGGTCTCCTTCTTACGTCTTCAGGCTCGTCCTCTCCTGGTCTTCCAGGCTTGCCTGGTCTCCTTCTTACATCTCCAGGCTCTTCCTCTCCTGGCCTTCCAGGCTTGCCTGGTCTCCTCTTGATATCTTCAGGCTCTTCCTCTCCTGGCATTCCAGGCTTACCTGGTCTCCTCCTTACATCTTCAGGCTCTTCCTCTCCTGGCCTTCCAGGCTTGCCTGGTCTCCTCCTTACGTCTTCAGGCTCTTCCTCTCCTGGCCTTCCAGGCTTGCCTGGCCTCCTCCTTACGTCTTCAGGCTCTTCCTCTCCTGGCCTTCCAGGCTTGCCTGGTTTTCTCCTTACGTCTTCAGGTTCTTCCTCTCCTGGCCTTCCAGGTTTGCCTGGCCTCCTTCTTATATCCTCAGGCTCTTCCTCTCCTGGCCTTCCAGGCTTACTTGGTCTCCTCCTTATATCTTCAGGTTCTTCCTCTCCTGGCCTTCCAGGCTTGCTTGGCTTCTTTCTTACGTCTTCAGGTTCTTCCTCTCCAGGCCTTCCAGGCTTGCCTGGCCTAACATGCTTCCCAGTTTTGCTTGGATGTTTCTTGATGTCCTCAGGTTCTTCAATCCCTGGTCTACTTATTTTCTTTGTGGTACCTGGTTTTCGTATATTCTTCGTTTCTTCTACATTCTCGAAATCAATTGTCTGGCTGGATACAAATTCGTCTGTTCTGGACACCAGTGAACTAACTGTGGAACTCTGAATAGTACTTCTCTCTAAGGTTTCCCTTCTTGAGACAGATATCTCTTCTGGTTCGTCCTCTTCATTTGGCCTAGATGGTTTTCTTAAAATATATTCAGGGTCTTCATCTGGCTTCAGTGTAACAAATTCTGGTTCTTCACATGGTTTGGTCGGCCTTCTCTTAATTTCTTCAGGTTCTCCCTCACCTGGCCTGCTTGGTTTTCTCTTGATGTTCTCTGGTTCTTCTTCATCTGGCCTACTCTTTATATATTCCAGTTCTTCTCCTGGTCTGCTTGGTCTTCTCTTAACGTCATCAGGCTCTTCCTCAACTGACTTCCCAGGTTTATGTGGTCTCTTTCTAACATCTGGTTCTTCCTCACCTGGCCTGCCTGGTTTTTTCTTAATATCTTGAGGTTTGTCATCATTAGGTCTACCAGGCTTATCTGATTTACTCGGTTTCTTTACTATGCCTATTTCCCCCTGCGTTCCTGGTTTCTTTTTTGCATCTTCTGGTTCATCTCTTGGTTTTCTAGGACTCATCTTCCCATCTTCAGGCTTCACCCTTGCCTTCTCTGGTCGATCAGCTGGTTTGCTTGACCTCCTTTTGGCTGGTTCTTTTTCACCATCAACAGGCATTTTGCTCAATGTTTTCTTGTCTGGTTTCTCTGGAGATTCCTCTCTTGGCTTCCGTATTTTCTTGATCTCTGCATCGGACTCAGTCATGTGGCTGGTCACAAATTTCTCTGTTCTAGAAACCACTGCTCTGCTAACTGTGGATCGTTTGGTGTCACTAGTTTCATATGTTTTCCTAACTGTTGTTGACAAATCATATGTATCAGAATCATCACCTGAAACTCTTTCCTCCATATCTGGCTCTTCATCATCTGGTCTACTTGGTTTCCTTGGACTAACCTTTCTAGGCTCCTTTTCTTTGTCACTTGGCCTTCCAGGACTAACCTTTCTGGGTTCTTTTCCTGCATCACTTGGCCTTCCAGGACTAACTTTTTTGGGTTCCTTGTCTTTGGTACTTGGCCTTCCAGGACTAGCCTTTCTGGGATCTTTGTCACCTGGTCTTCCAGGGCTAAACTTCCTAGGGTCTTTGTCTTTCTCACCTGGCCTTCCTGGACTACCTTTCCTAGGTTCTTTATCTTTATCACCTGGACTAACTCTTCTAGAATCAGGCTTGTCTCCTAACCTACGAGGGCTGGCTTTCTTAATTTGGTCAGGTTCAAGGTCTTCCTCGGAGTCAGTTGTCTTTGTTGATATGAACTGTTCAGTTCTTGATACAAGCATACTACTAGTTGTAGACTGTTTGACAGTACTGCTTTTAAATGACTTGCGAACACTTGTAGTTAAATGAGTTTCCTCATATGCATCAAAATCTTCATCTGAAACAGGCTCATAGCCTTCGGGTTCTTCCTCTCCTGGCCTGCCAGGCTTGCCTGGTCTCCTCTTAATATCTTCAGGCTCTTCCTCTACTGGCCTTCCAGGCTTGCCTGGTCTCCTCTTGATATCATCAGGCTCTTCCTCTCCTGGCCTTCCAGGCTTGCCTGGTCTCCTCCTTACGTCTTCAGGCTCTTCCTCTCCTGGCCTTCCAGGCTTGCCTGGTCTCCTCCTTACGTCTTCAGGCTCTTCCTCTCCTGGCCTTCCTGGTTTGTCTGGTGTCCTCCTTACGTCTTCAGGCTCTTCTTCTCCTGGCCTTCCAGGTTTGCCTGGTCTCCTCCTTACGTCTTCAGGCTCTTCCTCTCCTGGCCTTCCAGGTTTGCCTGGTCTCCTCCTTACGTCTTCAGGCTCTTCCTCTCCTGGCCTTCCAGGCTTGCCTGGTCTCCTCCTTACGTCTTCAGGCTCTTCCTCTCCTGGCCTTCCAGGCTTGCCTGGTCTCCTCCTTACGTCTTCAGGCTCTTCCTCTCCTGGCCTTCCAGGCTTGCCTGGTCTCCTCCTTACGTCTTCAGGCTCGTCCTCACCTGGCCTTCCAGGCTTGCCTGGTCTTCTCCTTACATCTTCAGGCTCTTCCTCCCCTGGCCTTCCAGGCTTGCCTGGTCTCCTCCTTACGTCTTCAGGCTCTTCCTCTCCTGGCCTTCCAGGTTTGCCTGGTCTCCTCCTTACGTCTTCAGGCTCTTCCTCTCCTGGCCTTCCAGGTTTGCCTGGTCTCCTTCTTACGTCTTCAGGCTCTTCCTCTCCTGGCCTTCCAGGCTTGCTTGGTCTCCTCCTTACGTCTTCAGGCTCTTCCTCTCCTGGCCTTCCAGGCTTGCCTGGTCTCCTCTTTACGTCTTCAGGCTCTTCCTCTCCTGGCCTTCCAGGTTTGCCTGGCCTCCTCCTTACGTCTTCAGGCTCTTCCTCTCCTGGCCTTCCAGGTTTAGATGGTCTCCTTACATCTTCAGGCTCTTCCTCTCCTGGCCTTCCAGGCTTGCTTAGCCTCCTCTTTACATCTTCAGGCTCTTCCTCTCCTGGCCTTCCAGGCTTGCTTGGTCTCCTCCTTACGTCTTCAGGCTCTTCCTCTCCTGGCCTTCCAGGCTTGCCTGGTCTCCTCTTTACGTCTTCAGGCTCTTCCTCTCCTGGCCTTCCAGGTTTGCCTGGTCTCCTCCTTACGTCTTCAGGCTCTTCCTCTCCTGGCCTTCCAGGTTTAGATGGTCTCCTCCTTACATCTTCAGGCTCTTCCTCTCCTGGCCTTCCAGGCTTGCCTGGCCTCCTCCTTACGTCTTCAGGCTCTTCCTCTCCTGGCCTTCCAGGCTTGCCTGGTCTCCTCCTTACGTCTTCAGGCTCTTCCTCTCCTGGCCTTCCAGGCTTGCCTGGTCTCCTCCTTACGTCTTCAGGCTCTTCTTCTCCTGGCCTTCCAGGCTTGCCTGGTCTCCTCCTTACGTCTTCAGGCTCTTCCTCTCCTGGCCTTCCAGGCTTGCCTGGTCTCCTCTTGATATCTTCAGGCTCTTCCTCTCCTGGCCTTCCAGGCTTGCTTGGTCTCCTCCTTACGTCTTCAGGCTCTTCTTCTCCTGGCCTTCCAGGCTTGCCTGGTCTCCTCCTTACGTCTTCAGGCTCTTCCTCTCCTGGCCTTCCAGGCTTGCCTGGTCTCCTCCTTACGTCTTCAGGCTCTTCCTCTCCTGGCCTTCCAGGCTTGCCTGGTCTCCTCCTTACGTCTTCAGGCTCTTCCTCTCCTGGCCTTCCAGGCTTGCCTGGTCTCCTCCTTACGTCTTCAGGCTCTTCCTCTCCTGGCCTTCCAGGCTTGCCTGGTCTCCTCTTGATATCTTCAGGCTCTTCTTCTCCTGGTCTTCCAGGCTTGCCTGGTCTCCTCCTTACGTCTTCAGGCTCGTCCTCTCCCGGCTTTCCAGGCTTGCCTGGTCTCCTCCTTACGTCTTCAGGCTCTTCCTCTCCTGGCCTTCCAGGCTTGCCTGGTCTCCTCTTGATATCTTCAGGCTCTTCTTCTCCTGGTCTTCCAGGCTTGCCTGGTCTCCTCCTTACGTCTTCAGGCTCTTCCTCTCCCGGCTTTCCAGGCTTGCCTGGCCTCCTACGTACGTCTTCAGGCTCTTCCTCTCCCGGCTTTCCAGGCTTGCCTGGTCTCCTCTTGATATCTTCAGGCTCTTCTCCTGGCCTTCCAGGCTTGCCTGGTCTCCTCCTTACGTCTTCAGGCTCTTCCTCTCCTGGCCTTCCAGGCTTGCCTGGTCTCCTCCTTACGTCTTCAGGCTCTTCCTCTCCTGGCCTTCCAGGCTTGCCTGGTCTCCTCCTTACATCTTCAGGCTCTTCCTCTCCAGGCCTTCCAGGCTTACCTGGTCTCCTCCTTACATCTTCAGGCTCTTCCTCTCCTGGCCTTCCAGGTTTGCCTGGTCTCCTCTTAATATCTTCAGGTTCTTCCTCTCGTGGTCTTCCAGTCTTGCCTGGTCTCTTCCTTACGTCTTCAGGCTCGTCTTCTCCTGGCCTTCCAGGCTTGCCTGGTCTCCTCCTTACGTCTTCAGGCTCCTCTCCTAGCTTTCCAGGCTTACCTGGTCTCCTCCTTACGTCTTCAGGCTCGTCTACTCCAGGCCTTCCAGGCTTGCCTGGTCTCTTCCTTACATCTTCAGGTTCTTCCTCTCCTGGCCTTCCAGGCTTGCCTGGTCTCCTCTTGATATTTTCAGGCTCTTCTGGCCTTCCAGGCTTGCCTGGTCTCCTCCTTACGTCTTCAGGCTCGTCCTCTCCTGGTCTTCCAGGCTTACCTGGTCTTCTCCTTATGTCTTCAGGCTCTTCCTCTCCTGGCCTTCCAGGCTTGCCTGGTCTCCTTTTTATATCTTCAGGCTCTTCCTCTCCTGGCCTTCCAGGCTTGCCTGGCCTCCTCCTTACGTCTTCAGGCTCTTCCTCTCCAGGCCTTCCAGGCTTGCCTGGTC
>NW_028234435.1:3036177-3086177 GCF_977035675.1 Penaeus japonicus
CGTACGCACTCACGATCTTGTCGACGTCAGACTGAGGGGGCGCTGTTTGGGCTGGCGTTCGGCTCTGGCCCTTCTGGTAACGCAGCGGCTCCACGTACGGCTCGTTGGCTGGAGCTGGGAGAAAGGGAGCGTTACTCTTCGTTTTCCTTAGTATTCGTCATTAATATTGTCTTCAATGTCAATATTCTTATCCGTATGGCTATTACTATCGCCCTTGCTTTATTTCTTTCCTATTCTTCTCACCTTTATCATTATCGTTATTCTACTGAACTTTAATACCGAGACCAAAAACAAGATGGCGACAGACACCGAAAGGCAAATCACGCTACGACGCCCGAACTCACCTGTCTTCGTCGGCCGCTTGGGCTCCTCAGGCTTGGTGGTCCTGCCGAACCTTCTGGGTTCCTCCTCCTTCTTGGGTTCCTGGAATTTCTTGGGCTCCTCAGGCTTGGTGGTCCTGCCGAACCTCCTGGGTTCCTCTTCCTTCTTGGGCTCCTCCTTCCTTGGAGACCTTCTTGGCTCCTCGGGTTCCCTGGTGGGCTCCGGGGTCGGTTCTGCGCGTGGTTCCCTGTCGGGTTCGTCTTCAGGCTGGCGATCCCGCGGGTCGGGTCGGGTGGCGGCAGGTCGGCGGGTAGACGGAGTGTCTCCGGCCTCCTGCGTCGAGGGGGAGGAACGTGGTTCCTCCGCTGGGCAAGGGAGAAGCGAACGCACAGTCGTCATCACCAAGTTCCAAAACGTGGATCGCTATATGTATGTATGCATATATAAAATGCTGACTCTCTCACTTATTCCCTCTTCTCTTTCTCTTTCTCTCTCTCTCTCTCTCTCTCTCTCTCTCTCTCTCTCTCTCTCTCTCTCTCTCTCTCTCTCTCTCTCTCTCTCTCTCTCTCGCTTGTTCGCTATCTCTATTCACACACACACACACACACACACACACTCAAGCGCGCGCGCGCGTAGACGTACCTAGAAAAAATGAAAAGCAAATATACATGTAAACAGTGAGCATGCTAAATAAAATCCGCTTGCTCCCGAGTACCTGTTCAAGATTCCAGTTTCTATGCAGCCTGTAATAAGGACACATTCCTTACCTTCAAGATGCAACTTTTAAAGCAGTTTCAAAGCAAGCACCGAAATGCATAGCGCATGCAAAGCCACATGTAAGAATGGGATCGCGGTGAAGAACAATCAAGAATGATGGCCAAAATAGAAAAAAATGAATAAATAAAGAATAATTCCACTACGGATGATAGTTCTTATAAAACAAGTAGCGAGATTATAAAGACAACGATGTTAATGGCCATAACAATGAGGGATACATAGCTAAAATGATCACAAGCGTAATGCATGCAGTCACTTCTTTCCGATTCTGAAATAAAAACAAAGTAAAACCTTCCTGTAGGCATTTCACAGTACATGATTTAGTCAAGCTTCTAGTCCACTAAGAGAAGGGCAAACTAAAGTTGTGAATTACTGATTAGATTAACAGAATGTGTTCTTGAATCAGTAAAAAAATAAAAATAAAATAGCTGGGTTAACTAGCAACTTAGTCGCGGCGGCTTTAGCACTAACTCTTGAGAAAACGTACAAGGGAAAGACACTGTCCCACACTGTCAATCTTATCAATAATTCACCACACCAGACACCTACTACGTGTTTCTTCGTACCCCGATCTTCCAAGAATCTCTAGATCCTACAGCCGATCCACGACGGTCGTCAGCTTGTACTCACTCTCGAACTTTTTGATCTTATACACGATCCCCTTCACCCCCACCATCAGGCTACCGTCTTTGTCTCTGGCGGGAGACAGGACGAAGCCTTCAGTGTCTGTGCGGGAGTTCTGCCTCGTGAAAAGCTTCTTCGGGGCATTACTCTCTCCTTGGGTGGCGTGCGCACTCGAGCTCGTGGTGGTGGAGGTGATGTTGGTGGTGGAAGTTGTGAGGGAGGAGGAGGTCTCCATGCCCTTGGAGGTGCGTATGGAGCCTTGTTTGTTGGCGTGGGACAGGATAGACAGCGAAGGGAGTGCTAGTGAGGGCCAAAAGTTCAGTTAAGCGTTAGTGCTATGAGGGGAGGAGTTACTGTTTTAGTGCGAGCGTGCCTGTTCTGGGGAGGACCTGTCAGTATTCATCACAGCTGAAATATCACTCGGTGCAAAACTCTCACAAGCCACAAGAGATTATTTGGTCAGAATGAGTAATCTGAACTTGTACCTTCGTCGTGTTTAAAATATCTTCTAAATATTAAAGAATGGGAGCTCATTCAAGCCTAATAAAGCATGATATTAGTCATCAGTAGCTGTTAGATCTCGAAAAAAAAATAATAACCCCAAAGCCTAACTCTCTGTGATGAATAAAATAAATTAATGCGAGACAACTATCACACTTACATTTGGAGATTGGTTTGTGCTTCTTATCACCGGATTCAGGTCCCTTTTTGGGCTCTTCTGGTTTCCTGTCGAAGCGTCGCGTTGTTTGCGGTGAAGCGGTGGGAGAGGGTTTCGAGGGGGTCATGTCCACGAAGCGCTTGTAGGTGGCAGGTGATGACGTGGTACCTGGGGTGGTGGAGGGACGCTTGGCCAGTCTCATTTGTCCACGGATGAGGCGCCTCTCTTCATAAGTCTCTGCTTTTTCTAGCTGTAATACAGTATAGAGAAAAATGAGTTTACAATTAAGTAAAACATATACATGCTTCAAGACGAAGCATGTTAAAGTTTTGACTCGGAAACTCATATGCTAATAGTGATCATCAGTATGAAAGAAATAGCACTTACCATGCATTCAAGAATTGTAATATCAAATATCGTTTCAATGGACTCGAGATACTCTGGTAGGTTCTCTCGTGAGACCTCCAAGTCCTCGAAGAACTTCTTGTTGCTGCCGGCTCGCTCAATGCGGCGAAGCTTGTTGTAATTTATACCGCTGTCCACTGGCTTCCCTGTAACGAAGCGAGTTGGAGATCCTTCCTTGCTGAAGGGTGCAGGTGAGCCCTCCTTGCTACGTGGAATAGGGGAACCCTCCTTGCTGTGAACTGCCGGAGACCCTTCCCTACTGAAGGGTTCTCTCCTGTGTGGGCGCTCGCTTTCGGGTTTATCTTCGTCGTCATCTGAGGGTTCTTCGGTTCTCCTGGTTGTCTTTCTTACCTCCTTTGTAGTGGACTGATTAGTCGATGCCATGGCACTCATTACCAACTTACTGGAAGTTATCTTGATGTCCTCATTCACTTCCTCCTTGACAGTCTTTTCAACTGGTTCTTCCTCCTCATCATCACCAAGTGGATGGAAATATTTAGGAACAATCTTTGGCTCCTTGACAGGTTTTCTCTCCTCTGGCTCCTTTGTTTCTTTCAAAGGCTTCCGTGTTTCTGGCTCCTTGGGTTTATCATCCTTCTTGATGGTGGACTTCAATGTAGGACGCTTAATGGGTGATGGGATTGGATCCTGCTTAGACTGCTCAAAGAGTGACCTCTTTGCAAAGACGGATTCCTTAATTTCATAGGATGGCTTCCTGGTAGGAGTGTCCTTCTTCTTTTCGAAGGGAGTCTTACGATCGAAGGCAGATCTTCTAGCTGAAACATCTGTTGTTGTGATCTTCTTTTCTGTGATTATCTGAGAGGACACTGATTTTTCAACATCCTGAAGGATCTTGGATGTAATTTCCTCAGGTTTCTTTTGCAGACGTTCAGGCTCTGGAGATCTTTCTTTTGGAGAAGCATACTTTGGAGCCTCATCAGGCACCCCATTTTCTCTGTTCTCATCTTCACTTGGAGATGTATCTTCTGCTGATGGTTCATCCTTTGGCTTTTCAGCTTCTTTGGGTTTCTTCATCTTTTCATCACTAGGTTTTCTTTCAAATGGCCTCCTCCGATCAGGTGTCTTCTTATCTTCATCAGGTTTGGATGGAGTAAGTTTTGTGTCACTTGGCTTCTTTTCAAATATACTCTTCCTATCTGCCAACCAAGGCTTGTCTCTAGGGGACTGTTTTGTGTCTGGTGCCTTCTTCCTGGAAGTTTCGGGCTCCTTAGTGATATTCTTGTCACTTGGTCGACTCTCTAGAGGCCTTGTTCTTCTAGGTTTAATAGAGTCATCCTCTGGCTCATCATCAACAGGCTTCTTCCTGCTGGTGGGTCTCTTATCCTGAGGCTCATCCTCAGCAGAAGGCTCCTCTGGTTTGTCTTCTGGGGAGGAGTCTGAAGCCTCCTGACCATCTGAGGGGTACTCTGATGGCTCACGGACAATAGAAGGCCTGTGGACAGTGTGATAGGGGAGATCTGGCTCACCAGATACATCTTCTATCGTGGGACTATACTCCTCATCAGATGTAAGAGGCTTCATATCTTCTGTCATGGGAGTTTCAGGAAGTGTGACAACTGGTTCTTTGGCTCCAGATTTTGGCTTATCTCTTGAGTCTGGCTCCGTAGATCGGCCCTTAGGTGTCCTATCAGTTGACCTGGTAGTAGGAGTCTTCCTTTCAGTTGTTCTTGAAGGAACAGATCTTGTTGGCTCTCGTTTATCAGGCGACCTTGTTGTTGGTGACTTCCTAGGAGATTGGGAAGGCCTTGTTGGACGTCCAGTTGTTCTCTCAGGTTCACTGGGCCTTTCAGCTGGTCTCCTTGACCGTGGAGTCTTGTCATCTGGCTTCCTTCCAATGTCTCCATTTGTTCTAGGTTCAGGACGACGAACATCACCATTCATTTTAGGCTTACTCTCAGGGGAGAGGGGCTTCTTGAGTGGTGGAGATCGAGTTGTCCTTCTGGTTGGGCTGCTAGGCTCAGGCTTTGGTGTTCGTGTAGGGCTGCTAGGCTCAGGCTTTGGTGTTCGTGTAGGGCTGCTAGGCTCTGGCTTCTGGGTCCTGGTCGGACTCACAGGCTCTGTGGCATTTGCTTCCCTGTGACGTTTGCAGCACTGTCTGCCTGTTGGTGTCACCTCCCGTGGTGTTGACACACCAGACCTGATGGGTGATCGTCCACGATGCGGGGAACTGGGGACACGCTGTGGTGATGTGGTTGACTTAGGAGCGCGTTTGGTAGTATCCCTGGGGGTAACAGGTTCCCTTTGTGATGGTACCCGGCGAGTAGGAGAGTCATCCTTAGCCGGGGCTTTCCTAGATCCAACAGGGACTCGCCTTGAAGGCTCATCAGCTTCTGGCTTCTTCCTAGGGCTCACTTCACGCCTCTTCTTTGGCTCCTCTTCTGGTTTCCTTCTAGTAGTCCTTGATGTAAGAGGTGCCTTCTTTGTTGTGTCTGGCTTCCTCCTGGAAGGCTCTTGAGGCTCATCTTCTGTAGGTGAGGACAGGTCCTCATCTGGTTCCTTGTCATCCCCTTCAACATCTTCATCAGGTTCATCTGTTTCAGGTTCAGGCTCTTCATCTTGTTCGTACCTTTCCTTTTCTTCCTCTTCCAACCTAGCAATTTCAGTTTCCAAATCTTTAATGTCTGTGTCTCGTGCATCTACGACATCAGTTTCCTCTGTGACTTCACTTGTAACATTCTGCATAGTCACTTTTTCGACAGTTGCTTCATCCCTTTCAACTCGAAGTTTCACCTCCACTGATGCTTTGTCATCTGTGAAAGAAGGTAATAAATCACGCTTTGCATCCACATCAGTGTCCTTTGGCTTATCCTTAGGTTCTGCTTTCTTCAGGGAGGACTTTAGACTTGTGACCTCAACACTTGCAGTCTTGGCTGCTTCTTCAAAGAATTTCTTTTTGCTTGATGTATTGACCCGGTCAGGTCTGCTAGCCTTTGTTGTTGGTTCTGATTTCTTGCCAGGAGTGAATCTGTTCTTTAGAGCAGAAACTGATCCATAAGGAACATCATCAGGTTCTTCGTCAGGGGCATCACCCGAGGGTTTTTTCCTGTCTGGCGAAATTTTTGCCTCCAAAGTCGATTTCTTGGTTGGCTTTGGTATTTCCCTTTCACCTTCATCAGTCATAATGACGTCCTTTGTGTGCACTCTCTTTGTAATGTTATACTTCTCGCCAGTTGTTTTGCTCTGGCGTGTTTCAATGATGACGGTAATTGCATTGCCATATTCATCAGTTTCTTGCTTCCTTCTGGTGTAAACAACCTCATCATCAAGTGAGGGGAACAGTCCTGACTCATCATCGTCACCTTCCTCAGACCTGATGACAACATAGCTGGTCTCGCGCTCAGGAACAAGGACAGGCGTGGATTTTAAGATGGTCTTTGAAGTGTACTCAGTTCCATCGATGCGACGCCTAATTTCGGTGATGGTCTTGACAATAGTGCCGTCTTCCTCCTCATGTTGTTCTTCCTCAGAACTCACAAGGGTGTCATCTGAGCTGCTGACTTGAATGACTTCCTCAGGACGCTGGCGGCGATTCTCAGAGAAGGAAATGTGAACTTGAGATCCATGTTTAGATGTCTTCTCTGTGCGTTCTACTGTGTAACGCACACCATCTGTCCTTTCTCTGGTCTCAGTCACAGTCTTGATGATGTAACCATCTTCTGTCTCCTCCTCATCCACTGTCTGGTCAATTAGCTCATCATCTTCAGTCCCAACAAAGGTGACAGGTGCTGGTGAACTGAACGTCTTTTGAATGTTGTGTGTTGTGTAAACAGAGCCATCTGGCCTTTGATATCTTTGTATCACTGTCTTGATAATAGTACCATCATCTGTTTCTTCCTCGGTTACATTTTCATCGAGGATCTCATCTTCAGAGGTCTTGGGATGGATGCTTGCCTGCTGATAAATCTTTGACATCCTTCGGAGAGTGTACTGAGCACCAGAGACGCTGCTGCGACGGCGCTCTGTCACCGCCTTGTATTGTGTGCCATCACTCAGTGTTTCTTCATTGACCTCTTCTTGCAAGACTTCATCTTCCAAGCTGGCCACCTGCAGAACTGGCTCGGGCATCTTGGGAATCCTCATAATTCGGTGACGAAGATATTCAGTGCCATCCTTAGTGCGGCGTCGCTCAATGATGGTTTTGACTGTTGATCCATCAGACTGAACTTCTTCTTTGACTTCCTCATTTATCAGCTCATCCTCAGCACTAACAGCGATATTGGAGGAACAAGCACTTCCTACTGGCATCTTCTTTACATCCTCTTCTGTGCCTTGGAAGCTACGCAGCACATATTCAAATGAATAAGTTGAGCCATCTTTCCTCTTTCTAGTTTCTGTGACAACCCTGATCTTCATGCCACTGTCATCTATCTCCTCCTTCTCCTCCTTATTCAAGACCTCATCATCATTCTGAATTGTTGGGAGACCCTTCTGAAGGTCCACACCTGACAAGGTCATTCTACGGGACCTGAACACTTGCCTGTGGGTATATTCTTCTCCTCCCTTTGTGCGCCTAGTCTCAATAACAGTGCGAATAATGGAGCCATCTTCGCTCTTTTCCTCTGTTTCCTGTGTATCAATTACTTCATCATCATCAGAAGGTGTGATCTGTGTGCTCTTCACCTTTGATGTCTTGTATACCTTCTTGGTGGTGTACTCAACTCCATTAGGCTTTCGCCTTGTTTCAGTGACGGTCTGAATGGTTATGCCATTCTCATCCGTTTCTTCAGTTTTGTCAGTAGAGATCAACTCGTCGTCCTCATTGTAGGCGACGTCCTCTGGATGGTCATAGTCAAAGATCTTTGATGTCTTCAGTACATTCTTAGTAGTATATACAATACCATCAGGTCTGCGCCTTGTCTCAGTAATGATTTTGATTTTGTTGCCATCTTTGTCCTCTTCCTCAGTGACATCTCTTTCCACCACTTCATGATCAGGGTTTCCAATGAGGATCTCATCGATCTCGCTCTCACTATTAACGACTTTGGTTGATCTTGCTACGCGCCTTGCAGTGCATTCAGTCCCATCCTTCTTTCGTCTTGTCTGAACCAACATCTTCACAACATTGCCAGACTCGTCAAGACATTCCTCTTCTTCCTCCATGATAACTTCATCATCATCATCAACACTTGCACTAAGATATGTATCTAACTTGTCCAACTCAGTCATGATGGAAGTTTCCATCTTGGCTTCAACCTCTGCTAGCTTTGACTTTCTGGATGGGATGCCAGACTTTGTTGTCTTTACTGTAGTTTTGGTTGTAGTGACTGGGGCCTCCTTCTGAGCACCTGTCTTTCTTGTCATTTGAATTCTGGACGAACTGTCGCCCGGGGTTCGCTTCGTAGGGGATGAGGGCGAGGCCTTGTCTCCAACATTACGGCGTGCTGCGCCGATGTCAAGTTCCTTGGATGGTTTCTTGTCTGAGATTTTCCGAGTAGCAGTGCTACGGACGGGGATCTCTGACTTGCTTGTTCTTGAAGTCTTGCTGGAGGAGCGTTCATCTCGTGATGACTTGCGAGACGAAGAAGTCGTCTTTGTCTCTGTTGTTCTCAAGGTCCTGCTCTCACTCTCGGTCCTTACTGCTGCTTCATCATCGGAGGTCAGGCGTCCTTCGTTGGCCGACACATCATCCTCAGCAGAAGACCTGCGTTCCCTCATGATGCGTGTAGGTGAAACAGAATCCCTCACTTCCTTGTTCTTCATGGAAAGGTATCCTTCACCAGCCAGAGCATTGGACTGAATGGAATATGTAGACTTGGTAATGGAGACGACAGCATCGCCGTCACTGTTGGCATCGTGGTCTGACAGTTCGCCAAGGATCCTCTGGTACCTCGTCGAACGGTCTTGGCTTCCTTTGCGCATACGTTCCTTGATCATGTCCTCTGCCGAATGTCCCTCAAGGGTCATGGAGTCCACTCCGCGCATCGTGAGTCCACCGAGACGAACATTCTGTGTTGAAATGGAATCTGTTACTGCCGAGTCTCCATCCACATGCATCTTCACCTGTAAACCCGGAATATGATTTGAAAAAAAAGAAAGTGAAAATGTTAGTTTGTCTAAACGTTACTGAAATGCATGCAGCTATCGACATAATCTTTAAAAACTACAACTGTAGATACATTGTTAATTATACTAAACAAGTAATACACTTCCAGGACATTAGATAATTCCAGACGGAAGCACAAACACATATATCCATTCCTAGACATCGCCCCAAGCTTCACCTCAATGTTGGAGGAGCGTCGTGTGGTCGTCGTGGTCATCCCTTCTCCGTCACTGCCGACGGTGATGGTGGTTTCGGTGCGTTCCGTCACGGTGCCGTCGTCGGCCGTGGACAGCGTGCCCAGACTCTCCTCGTCGTTCTGCACCATCTCGCGCAGCCGCTGTTCCCGGAGCTTGTACATCCTCGCCCTGATCCGCCGACGATCACCGAAGTCTTCGGCCTGTTGCCACTGTGGGGGAAGCACGAGGTCAGGAACTCTTCTTCGAGAAAGACGCTCGAGATTTATATTAGAAATAAAACGTAAGAAATGGCGAGAGGGAGGCAGAGAGAGCGGTAGGGAGGAGGCAGAGAGAGAGAGAGAGAGAGAGAGAGAGAGAGAGAGAGAGAGAGAGAGAGAGAGAGAGAGAGAGAGAGAGAGAGAGAGAGAGAGAGGGGAGAAAGAATGAATGAGAGGGAGGGTGGGGCAGAGAGAGGCGAAGGGGTGGCAGAGGGAGTGAGAAGGAGGCAGAGAGAGCAGATGGGAGGAGGCAGATAAAGGGGAGAATAAAGCATGGAGAAAGAGTGCGGGAGAGGGAGGCAGAAACAGGGGAAGGAAGAGATAGAGAGAGGGGAGGGGGGGTGCAGAGCGGGAAGAGGAGAAAGAGAGGGGGAGTGGTCAGCCGAGAGAGATGGTGGGAGAGGTGTAAGCAGATCGGATAGAGGGGGAGAGGGAGGCAGAGAGGGCGAGACGGAGGAAAAGAGACACAAAACAGCAAAGACTTACCATGACTCTGAGACGTTCTTCATCGGTGATGGTGTCGAGGTCGGTCAGGGCGGTGGAGGCCCCGAAGGGCGCCGCCACCGAACTCATCCCCGCCTGCGAATCAAAGAGGCTCATGAGAACAGATACAAGGTCACGGACACTTCGTCGGACAATCCTCGGGTCAGACCTTGTACTAGTGGCTATCATGTTTGTGTTTATCGGAAATCGTGTCTGGATGATAAATATAAATATTTTAGACAACACTTCTATTTCCTGTACAATAATCACTGCGAGAAAGACAAGTATTAATAAAAAAGGAAGTCAGATAAAGAAGAAATAAGATGAGGTTTTACACTTGATGCTGTTCGTGACGTATGAACAATGGAGTAACCTGGAAAGATGTGCAACAAGGTCACGGGCGGTTAGTGTTATGCTGGGTCATGGGTGGCTGCATGAGTTCACGCCATTGTGCACATGGACAAAACATTACACACATACAGTATATTCGTACATAGATACAGACATATACGTGTGTGTGTGTTTATATTTATATATACAGTATATATATATATATATATATATATATATATATATATATATATATATATATATATATATATATATACATATAATTATGAAATAAAAAAGTGCTTAGCGACAAATATAGATGAAAGGTATGGATGAGACTCAACACCTTAACAACGCAAGAGATGCATTTGAATACCCGATCACACAAATAAATGTTCGTGAGTAAATGGTTTACATTACAGCTTACCGATAAACAGATGCCAATATTGCCTTGCAGTTAAGTAAGGGATGTTTCCCCAAAATGGAGAGAGTGGTAAGTGGTAAGTATGCACGGTGCGTAAGTGGCCGTAAGTAGAGCAGGGTCTACGCCCACAACCCCCACCCCTACCCTACCCAGCCCACCCCTGTCACCTACCGCCCATAAATACATTTGTTTTACGCGACGCAGTTTGTTATAAACGCCTACGTTCAATGAGTACGACTTCCTTGACTAAATAAATACTAGTATTATTTCACTGAAAACTACAGGTATTTCACTGAACACTCCAGGTACTACAGGCACTCACAATACACCGACCAGCGCACGGAAGTAAAACTAGTAAATGCTGACAGGAGGGGCGGAAGGGAAGGGAAGGGGGGAGGCAGCATTGCTCAATACACGTTAAATTCTCGTATGTGTATTCGTGAGTGAGTGAGCGGGTGTCGGTGTGGGTACAGACAACGTGACTCTTCCCACGTTACGAGTCTATGCGGCGTGGTTTGTGGTGGGAGCCTTGCCTATCCACCTATCCCTCCACCCCTTCCCTCCACTCCCTTCCCTTCAACCTGTTTTCCACGTCAACCCGCCCAGTACCTTTGATATTTGACTTTATATCAATCACACGACTCACACATGAAATCATCCTCAACTCATGACCTATTTTCTTCGTTCAGTTAACCTTGTTTCTTAACACATGTTTGTTCATGGCAGATTTTGGGGTTAGTCATTAATCTGAAATTAACACGAAGTTAATTACTGTTAATTCCTAAGAGTAGTTATGACATTCTGATATGAGCAAACTATACAAGTTATAATCTAAAACGTATTGCCTGTAAAATTCTACGGTGGTTTGAAAGAGATAGACCAAAGTTACAAACATAATATTATTTAGTTTAGAAATTTGTCAATGCCGATTTTCCATCCTAATCAAAAAGGAATAATTGCTAAAACTAAAATGATATAAATGATTAATTCGCCATTTTCCTCAATGTGATTAATAAGCACCAGTGCCTTTCTCGTGTTTACACAGATGCAAGCCCTCACGGAGGTCATTACACTGACGCAACGAGGTATGGAATTATGGCCTTTAATTAACACCATGATTTAATTTACAGGAGCTGTTTAACTGATCAATAACAGAGGGTAGTCTCCCTTATGAGTAAATACAGTCGGGAGTCTATGACAGCGTTCTTCAAGCCTCTTTTTTTCCATCGCGACCCTGTCTATTTTGTGTATGGAGTAAGTAAGCACTCTATACTATGGATTCATGCAGTAACTGACCTATTTTACACTAGGAGCAATGCGTACATTTTTTTCTCTACCTTGACTGTTGTTTTCTCTATTGTATATACATATATACATGCTCATATACCCGCATATTGACATTTTATATTATCATCACATCAAAAACATTATCATTATCAGTATAAGTACCATTATTACTACCATCCTAATTATTATCATTACCATCAGTAATAATTGCAGCAATAGCAGTAGACCTATCATCATCATTATTTTGTATCAACATCATTACTATGAAACGGAGCAACTGACCGGCAACTCGCAACCCGCCCTCTGAATTCCTCCGTCTAGACGATCGGGTATGATTGACTATTCATGTATAGTACCTCCGAAGGTCACAGTCGAAGTGCCAATTAGCGTGGTGCATCATTAACATAATTCTATTCGGTAGGCCTAAGTAGGAGCAGGTTCTCGGGGACGGCGGGGTCAGCGTGACAATAAAAAAAAGCGAAGAGGAAAGTCTCATAAAGCAAAAGTAAGAACATGGCGGAGAAGACGGTGCACCGCTTCGTAAAACGTTTAGCGGGAGACTTTTGTTTGGAAGAGTGGTAAATATCCATAGTTTAAGACAATAGCCTAAATATGGTTGCAAACTTGAAATAGCAATACATAAAGGGTATTGGGAATAAAGGAGAGCCAGCGGTTCGTTGGGAAGAGCTGAGTGGCGGCCTTATATGGACGTCGCCCCATGCCGGTCTTCAAGTCTCGGCTAGTTCACCTCTCCCGGCTTTTCCCTATCGGCGGAGGATAAACGGCGATCTTTTTTGTTTGCGGGTCTTTTTCTAGCTGATATTGAAGTGCTGAAGTTGCTGCAGTCTTTCGTTTTGCATTTTAATATCTCGTTGAAAAAAATAACGCGTGATTTCGTTTTTCTGCTTCACCTTTTCGGCGTTCACGACCTCTTCACCCACGCGACCTCTTACACAACTTTCGTTTTTTTCTCTCTCTCTTTATTTTCTCGACATTTCAACCCCAGACCCCCCCCCCTTAAAATAAAAAATAATAATATTGAAAAAAAAATCTATATCATCTTGAAGAAAACCTGCAATATCATAACGCCCATGTAAGGAGTAGACTGTAAAAAAAAACACTCGATCCCGCCCAGAAAAATAGAATCACTGACCCAGCACGACCAAAAAAAGATACGAACTGACATACAAATTAGATAAAAAGCACAACCAAGGCTCAGTTTCCTCGGCGAGTTCCTCTGCACTCATGTCCGGGTGGAGAGAGAAGACTGGGATTACAACATCCTTAGAGAGACGTGCAGGTTCGACTGACCGCCACCGCGCCGCCGTGTCTCTCGCCCCTTTCCCTCCCTCCCTGCGGTATTCATATCGTCATATCTATTCATATTCGGATTTACTTGATTTCAGTCAATGTGCTATTGATATTTTTTATAACACTATATTCCACTTTTCCTGAAATTCTCCTTTTCCACAAATTGCACGCGCAACACAGCATTCGAGCGTGCAAGCACAAGGCACCGACACACAATAATGCCTTCATCCCCGGCGCCTCCCTCACGACAGGCGTTTGGTGGTAGGGCTCGGCACAAAATCACCTTCATATTTCACCCTCGCGTGGGCGCGTAAATGGGGGCCTTTCTGTCACCTCTGTGTAATAACTACTCTCACTCGTCATAAACGTTTGCCCCCGAGCCACCGAGGCAAGCAAGGGAAACGTTTCCCCGAGCACCGGCGAAGGGAAAGGAGGTAGAGGGAACGCGACCATCTCACGCCGTTCCAAATATGGTATATCCTACCGCAATCAGGTTATTATCCTTACTCTCCCGCAGTTTATTCTACAACTAAAAATCTGTCCAATAAACGGAGCTTAATTGCTTGGTCGATCATTCTCTTTTACGAGAGCGCAAGTGATCTGAGGTGCTGATTGCCACATCGCAGATGACTAATTTTCTGGCGTATTATTCCCTACGTAAACACTTCAGACGCTTGCTTCTTGCGGCTGTCAAAACAGTCTTCATCGCTCCTTTTATGTCTTTCAAAACATCGCTTATTCCGTCGAGTGCTGCGCTGTTTGTGATACGCAGAGATAGATTCCTTTTAAATAGAAGCAGCACAATGAAATGTCATTGTTATTTCTAATCTAAACCTCCCCAAAAATCATTAGCTCGGTTACACTACAAAAGTCGAACGAAATAATTAAAATGAGACACAAATCGGCCTCAGCGAAACACGGACTCGCCTTCCTGACTACGTTAAAGAACACTGCAGCAGATGTCGCCACATATTTATTTGAGGTTTTACGTACTAACCAACTTGAGCTGATGTCAACAATCACCAGCATCGACATCGTAAACCATCTCCTTAGCCCCGCACGCCGCACACCTCCCGCCATAATGGTGACAGGTGTACCAACCATTCCGTCAATAAACACCTCTCCATCATCGTCACGCCCCCTACTCCTACGCTTTACCTCCTACTCCTCCCCTCATTCTCCTGTCATCACCGAAGGATACCCCGGCTTTGTTTGATAACAGTACTCGTATCGACACCATGATTGTCTCCGCAGGGAATCCATACCAAAGGAAGTAAGCGCGGGGCGGAGGGGAACCCGAGGCAGTGCCCGCAGCTGCCTCCCGCCGCGCGCCGTCGCAAAGCCATAGAGAACTGGGTGTGACATGCGATAGAGTGTCATCGGGATGTGGTTAGGGGGCATGGGTGAAAGAGACAGAGAGAGAGAGAGAGAGAGAGAGAGAGAGAGAGAGAGAGAGAGAGAGAGAGAGAGAGAGAGAGAGAGAGAGAGAGAGAGAGAGAGAGAGCGAGAGCGAGAGCGAGAGAGAAAGAGAGAGAAAGAGAAAGAAAGAAAGAAAAAAAAAGTTAATAACAATCCTATATCTCAGTTTCATATATTTCGCAGATATCATATTAGAAAAAACTCTCCATCGCCCCCCTTACCCCCCTCCCCCCCTCACACACCTCTCACCCCCCTCCCCTTTTTCCTCCCTGCGTGTGACCTCCTGGCCTTCTCTCGTCACTCACACTTTCATACCCATATGAGGAGACGCGAACACACACGGCCTCCAAGCCATTCTTTGTGTATGTCCGGCTGCCACGGGGAGGTTGTTGCGTACTGCGGGCCTCCTGGAGTGCCAACCGGGGAGGTCCTAATTAAGGTGTGGCACTCTCTCTCTCTCTCTCTCTCTCTCTCTCTCTCTCTCTCTCTCTCTCTCTCTCTCTCTCTCTCTCTCTCTCTCTCTCTCTCTCTCTCCACGGTGATGGAGATCCTGTGCGTATCGTGGAATCCGATGATGAATTGATGTTCTTTGTGTTTACGTTATTTTTCCCCCCCTCGCGATTATGGAAATCGTTTTAATACAGTCGTTCTTGATAATACACCGTTGTTCAAAAAGCATATGTAAAGGTCGGAGAAAGTGGTTATTATCCATCGTATTTACATGAACGCGGAGGGTACAAAAAAATAGAAAAAGAAGAAAAAAAAGACGTTCGCCGTAGTCCTCCGTGCTAAATGCGCTGTGAGATTGAATCATCACAGCCACACCTCCCCTGTGGCTTCTGTGAGGCGATATCATCAGAGGGGTGAAAGTGGAGACGGAGATGGATACATGTGGATAGCCTCTAAGGGTGGAGGTGTGCATGCAAGTGGAAGAGAGGAAGAGAGAGAGGAAGACGATGAGAGGAAGATAATGAGTGAAGAATGCCGTGCGGAGACGCTGAGAGGTTAAGTACAGGTTTGTTGTGACAGAGAGTAAGAGTTACACGTAGGTGAATGGTAGGCCGGGGGTAACCAAGGTGTGACAGTGACATTAAAGGATTGTGAACCGATTTAGTGAATTGGATGTAAATATCACTGGGGTTGAGTGTGGGTGGGGTTAGGGGTAGGGAAGGGGTGGTGGGGGTTAAGTATGCAAGAGAATTTGTGTGGGTGTATTGCAAATCTTAAAAATGCGTCGAGATAGATACACTGGTATCTAACAAGATCTCCAAAGGAACATATCCTTATTCTAACATATTTTGTAGCTAAGACAGGAAAAATACGACAGACGAAATGAAAAAGCGCTTAAAACATTTGCTAGTTTACGCTCAACATTTCGCGGAGTCGATAGTATGAAATTAATACGTGACCTTACGGAGTTGCTGACAATCATGAGAAGGGGTCATTAGTTATGACATTGCGCTCCTCCATTCAAAATTCCTTAGGGATCCATCCTTCATCATCCTAAACCTCGAACAGAATAACTTCGTGATTTTTATCTCTATTTCTCAAAATATATATTTTTTAAGGTGATGTTTACAATTGTGTTATTCCAGATCTTAAACTGCTTATTGGAAGTTTTTTTTTATTTATTATTATTTTTTTTTCTTCCCATTTCTGAAAGTCTAACATGTGTTCTTATCTCTGGTGGCGTATTCTGCAAGCATTTCTAACCCTGCGTTTGCTAATGATTTATGCTCTGCTGCACGTATGTTTTGCATTGTTGCCGCGCAAACAACACACACCTGGGCGTTCCCTTTAACACCCTTTCTCTCTTGAACGAACATAATAAAAGGAAGGAACTCACAAAGAAAATCGCCTTATCGTTCTCGGGAGTTGATTTTCATTGACATTGATGACTTTAAATATCTTTTGGTTTTTACCTTTTTATCTTATTATTATTTATCTTATTATTATCTGTACGTTTGCTTAATCCGTGTCAAAAAACAAAACAAAACAAAAAAGATTCGAAATATACCTTTCTTTTCGATGTCTATCATATTTCAACGTAATGATGCGAACTCATGCAAAAGTTTAGTGGTAGAACAACTAAACTCTTAAGTGCAGACTCATTTCTCACCAGCCAGAGAGTCTACATCTCTAGGATAACCATATAAGAACTTGACCCCTAAGAGTTTGCAGGTGGAATATAATGGACAAGCCTCCATCTCGTGTTTTATTGCGCAGTTGTTTGTCTATCTGTCTGTGTGTCTAGCTATCTGTATGCCCGAGTCTTGCTGGTTATCTGTCTGTCTGGTTGTCTGTCTGTCCGTTTGTCTGTCGAAGGGGCTAGTTAGAAGAGTCTGAGCACAATGGGTTGATGGATGAGTTTTCAATGGCTGGCGAGTGAAGCTGATAACTCTAAATAAGCGATATTGCTCACCAAGCATGAATCTATTTAGGGTGTTACAGTGTTAAGTGCAAAGGAGAGCTGGGACTATAAAGTCTGCTAACTGGTGAATCCAGAAATGTGTAGCTCTTAGATGCGTTTCCATCCTTCAAACAGATAAGATAAGATAAACAGTCAAAGAAATCACGAAAAGACAATATATTTTTTCCCACTAAATCCCCATCCGTTAATCAGCACTCTAATGACCATCTAAGAAACACGAACACCCCATAACTGTTGTCATAAGCACCAATCAAATCCCTTAACAGTTTTTAAAGGGCTGCAACCCGCCAATCAGCTACGCACACGAGCGCTGAGTGCACCCTAAGGAACGCCCCTTTTAACTCTGATTTTGATCGACTTGCCACGCCCTCTCATTAGCTTTCCATTTACTCCTAAGTGAGGGTCATGTTGGACTTATATGGTCCGGAGGGAAACCAGATGAAATGACTCCATTAAGCGCGAAATTAGGCGTTAATTATCGAGCAAGTGATTTGACCGCCTTACAAAACGGCCGGTAAAAAAGTATCTTTCTTTTGACAGAAAATGGGAAACTATGTATATTATATGTCCGTATTAATGTGTGTTCATGTTTATTTTTTTCATAGATTATATCATAACCATTCCAAGAAAAAAAGGTTTGTAGTTTGTAGTGCATAGTAATCAGATTCCATGTGATAAAGGTAAGACAAAATAACGCTTAATAACTTCGTACTTTATGTGCATAAAAAATGCGGACCTGCATATGAACCGCATAAATAAAATAAAATCTAAGCAAAGAAACTTTTTAAATTTAATTTTCATTATCATTTCACAATTTTTCCAGCAATTTCATTTGTTATACGAATTTATTTAAAATGCATTGAACTTTTAAATAAGCTTGCTGACGTGATATAATATTCAGAATAATTATCAGTAATACATCAAGGGAGCTAGATAAAATAAATTATGATCTCTATGCCAGTACAACATAAGTGTCAATTTACCTGTGCTTGTCAACGCTCTTCTCTTCTCCTCCGTTACTGCTGGAAATAAAGAAAAATCACTAAATTAGAATATATATAGATACCAACAGCATGAAAACAAATAATGAACATAATATAACGGTAAAAGTGATATAACATCACTAATATTTATCACATTAGGAAAAGAAATTTTATTGACAATTTGAAAACCATATGACATTATGTTTTCAATAATGTGAAAATAATTGAAGCATTTCGATATAATTTCGGTGAAAGTTCTGTATTTTTCTTTTCTTTTTTTTCTTGTGAGTGAAACTAGTTGTGTATTTAGATCACTGGGCCTTGTACCAACACCTTGTTCAAGTTTAGAACACTCACGTCTTTCAGAGTGACATAAACGCACTTCTACTTATGTGTTCATTAGGAAACAGGATTGGTAAGCTTAAATGGATAGGTGATTATCGGTGCGCCTGCAGGTGGGTGGGCGCTCAGGTGACGGAGAGAGAAGGGGGAGGAGGGGGGAGAAAAAACAGATTTGTTGGTTTAAATCACATGTGTAATCACTACGCCCCGAGAAGGATGTTTTTTAATGTAATTTCAATAATTAGTTTGTTTTATATGGATGGTGACACATTGAACATAACTGAACGTATAATTTTCCTTTTTATTTCTCATCGTTCACCTGTCAACATGCACGTCAACCACGTCAGCACGTAAAGACCACGCCAAGGATAGTAATTAGCGTCGCAAATGATGTCCTGACGTATTGGAATGACCCGCGGCCATTAACAAGTTACGCCGAGACCAATGCTGAATACCTACAATCCTCTCTTACCTTTATAAGGGTGATGAGCTCATTACTATGTAACAGACTATTCGACCTTACAGGATCGTGGGTGCCTCACACAGCCTCAAATTGCTCATGCCGTCGATAACTCCTTCTGGTCCCTCCCTCTCTCCCTTTTCCTCCTCCTCCTCCTCCTCCTCCTCCTCCTCCTCCTTTCCTACACTTGACCCCCCTCTCCTTATAAGAATCCTACGAATCCTAATGCATTTCCCCTTGAGCACTGTCGATCGTTCATTACAAGACACTATTTATTTCCCTTATAAAACACGACTCAGACACCTCCTTCTTCACCTCACAGACGCCCCTCTATTCACCGGCGTGAACACAATACCAACCAACAGTACTTTTAACCGTTCAGTTCAGTTCTTGTTCGTTCTGCGCGCCCGGTATTTTCCCCCAAATTCGGCGCGATTGTGAAGGTTGGCATCCCAGTCAGTAACAAGGTGACGTCATTACATGTGTCAGTCACGTCGATCACACCAAAAGCAAACAAAGTCGTTTTGAAAATCTCCGTTTATGTAGGATTGTTAAGTCGTCTCAATCGTGTTGTATCCTTGCCTTGTTTTTTTGTTTTGTTTTTGTAACGTTGGCTCAATCGCAGCTGTTTATTGACAGCTGTTCGGTCCTGACAGGAAATGCCTGTTCGGGGAAGGAGAATGGGAGAGAGAGATCCATTATCTCTTCAACAAACGTCTTGTGTCTTGAGAAGTTATCAAACTTTATCCAGTGGCGACGGAGAGAATGCGTATCTTTGCCACGTGTGTGTGTGTGTGTGTGTGTGTGTGTGTGTGTGTGTGTGTGTGTGTGTGTGTGTGTGTGTGTGTGTGTGTGTGTGTGTGTACGTACATAAACGCATGTATAAATGTATATAGATACACATATATATATATAAAAATACATGTACACACACACACATATATATATACATATATATGTGTGTGTGTTTGGGGGGAGTTGGGGGTTACGTGCGTGCGTGTGTGCGTGGCTATTAAAGTTTCTCTTTCATGTATCTAATATATGCGAGCAACTCATGCTCGCTTTTACCTGTATAAGGCCCGTGACCTTTTAAATCTTATCAGATTGGCCTCTTTCTTTAGGAGTCATGATTGAATAATCGTAAGGTACAGGGACACTTAAGTACAAAAACATTCACACACACAAGAGCAATACGACATGCACACTTTCACACACACACACACACACACACACACACACACACACACACACACACACACACACACACACACACACGCGCGCATACACGCACATAAACATAAACACGAACAAACACACAACAAAGACACACAATCAAACAACCTTACCTATCACCCACTCACAGTCGTGAAGTGAATGTCAAAACCATTGGATGAAGTACAATTCTCCTCAAGATGTCATTACTCATCCTCTTAGACGATAGATGGTGAGGGAGGGGGTCGTGGGGATGGGAAGGGTCGTACTAGGGGTCGTGAATGGGGGTGGGGTCGAGGGGTAGGGTTAGTGAGGGTCGTATCATAGTGGGGATGAGAGGGGGGGTCGGGGTCGTATTGGAAGGAGGCGTTGGTGGGAGTCGTGTAAGACGGGGCGTAAGGTGGGGGGGGGGGGTAGTATATGGTCGTATTCAGGGGGTGGACGGACTACCAGGACTGTCATGATGCCAGCGGATGACAGGGCGGGGTCAATGCCAGGTCAGAAGGTGAGCTGACGAGACTGAAGGGGTGAATGTGAGGGGGAGGAGGGGGAGGGGGAAGGGGAGGTGTAATGACTTTAACAGCTCTACCGTTTTATGAGTAAATAAAGCTAAAACAAAAAAAATCTCTCAAGTTTGACAGAGATGAAAACAATGTGGCGTTATTTCTAGTCAAAACAAACCTGAACAATAACAGCAGTGTTAACACCATTATTCGCCCCCCGCGCTGCTCCCACAGGTTCATCAAGTACTGATTAATGACCCAGCCACTGTATTAGCAATCATTAGCAGTTTCATTATCTAAATGATTAACAGACCTCCCTATCTACCCGATGGTTTGAGATGGGCTTTCACTTTCACTTTCTTTATAAACCTCTACATCTATTTGCATAATGTATTGCCTTATGACAATCTACGCTCACAATATATCACCCTCATATAATCCCGACCACCTGTCAGCATATGCAGTCCATCCTTATACTTAAACATCTGTCTCTAGAACCACAATGCCCTGCCTTCCATTCTTAACTACCTAAATATGCCCCAGCCTTCCAGAACCCATCAAAATGTCCCGTTACCCACATACCCCCAACATCTGTCACAGTAACTCTAACCTCTCCCCTCCGCCCTCTAGCACAACATGCCAGTACCTAAATGCCCCCTGTCACAATAACCCATCACATCCAACCCCTCCCGAACACCTGACACAGGACCCAGATCCAAAAACACTCTACATCACCATACATTCGCCATCAACACCTGACACAATACCCAAATCATCAACACTTGTCACAATACCCACATACCCCCTAAACACCTTCCTAATTACCTTCCGAATAACACCTGTTCCACACTTTCTAGCACCTGCGCCACGCCTGCCCACAAGACCCCAATTGAAAGCCCATAAAGAAAAGGTTAACGGGCGGATCGTGGGCGTCCAAAGGAGGAAAATCAAGTGTTATGGTCACGCCCGTCGACTCTCGCCTCTGCAGGAACGACCCGCTAAAGGTAAGATGTCGAATAAAAACCTTCTTCGGCGGTCCCTTCGTCTTGGCGGACGAGGTCGTAACGGTCGTAGCCGCTTGGGTTTTGAATCTTATACAAAATGGCGGCTCATTTAAAAACCTTCGAAGGAGAGATATATCATAACGGCGACTTCGAAGGCTTTCCTGAGCCGGCGTGGAAGTTTGCTTATCTAAATATGTTTTTATATATTTTTTTTGCGACTCCATTAATATAGCCATAAAAGACACCATCGTAGCGAACTAAAACCCAAACAGTTATCATTTATCTCCATCCTCAAGATGACATCATCACCAATAACAACACATAACCATACCATCACCATTCACACCAAAAACACCATCTTTACCTGCACAGCAAATCCCCAACCCACTTCGACGGGCTTGTAATCAGGTTAAACGTTTGCTGATTTATCGTATGCTAATAACCCTTAAGAAAAAGAGGTTGAGTCGATCGGTGATTGACGATAAATTGCATCTTTAGGATAATTGGACACGGATTTATCTCTCTTCATCTCCGCTCGGGTTGGAAATTATCCTTAACTATTATCCTAGTTGGAAGTAATTGTAAAGGAACGTGAATGAATTGGCACAAGGGTATGGGAACGATAAGTAAAAAGGCCTTTTTATTAGCGATGAATTTATCAGAAGAATAACACTTGGTTTTATTGATGGAAATTGAAACCGATATTATATGGTGGAATATCAATGACCGAATATAATACTGATTGAAGCATTGTGGTGGTGGTGGTGGTGATGGAGATGGAGATGATGGTGATGGTGAGGGTAATGGTAATAGTAATGGTGATGGTGACAATGAAGGTAATGATGGTGATAGTAATGATGGTAATAATAATAATGACATATAATTATAACACTAAATCAGAGAAAGCGCATCATCATCATCATCGTATTGACGAGAACGATGAGTATCGGCCACAGCAGAAACAGCCCGTGAGGAGGAAAGCGCGGGAAAACGAGAGCGAGGCGAAGAAGAAAGCTCGCCAAGTCGTAGTACAAGTAATTCGGCCTAACCTCGCCGATGACGTAAGACGACGGCCGTAATGACGCGCTAAGCATCGGCTCCAGTCAAGAACGTCACATTTCACTCCCTGCATAATGGTCTGTCGTCCCACTGTCAGGTAATGTCAACTTGAGCCTTACGGGGGAAAAATTGAATCAGAGCGGCTTTGAGATCACATCGCCGCCATAGGGACGATTAGCAGGCTCGGCAGAGGTGAAATATCGCCCTTAGTGATCTAGATCGTCTCGACCCCGCCTAGTCCCGTATACGAAAAGGTCGAGAAAGTCTTCACTATTATGCGCTCTTGAATTTCGATGATCATATTCATGTTTTGATTCTAAATAAGTGACGGGCATTGAAGAATTAAAGGTGTAGATTGGATCAATTTTCCTATCGCTTGATAACGCATCTTAATATGCTTTTGGTCTGTAGTGAAGGGTTCGCGAATCGGGCAACAGAACGCGGCCGGTTGGGTGTTGTCGCTCTCGTAAATTCTCGAAATTTGCGAGAAACCGCGAGTCCTACCTGAATCCATGACCGCTGGTTTTCGTGTGTGGGTGTGGGTGTGAGGCGGCAGTCATGACCCTTCATGGCCACTCGATTCAAACCGAAGTATGATCACCGCCATCATTAACATTTCTACTGATATAATCATTCCTAAATTACACACGATAAAGAACATTATTTTAATGAGTAATGAAACTATCTCCCCTCTTTCGCATGCGCGCCTACACGCACACACAGATACACACACAAACAAACAAACATACACACAAACAAACGCACACACACACACCTCAACCCTTCATTTGTTTACGCTAGGATGATGAGCCCTTTAAGTGACGTGATCAGGTGGCTCGTGACGTCACAGGCTTTGCATCTACGGTATCCTTCTAAAATTATCATCTTAAGATCTGTGAGTTACTCAGATATCTGAATTCGCGTTATAAAAACTCTTAAGAAAACTTTCTTTTTTTTCTTTTTTACTTCTGGCTTCTGTTAGTGAATGTATCTATATTTATGTGATATTTGTAGCGAGGAAGTAATTCGATCACCTCCACCGGAAAAAAAATATAGAGAGACTATAAAATAATAATGATAATAGTTACGATGATCAAATTAATACTAATTAGTAACAATGACAATACTAATAACTCATCTTTATTATCATTACTATCATAGCAATAAATAATAATAACGATAATAAGAATGATAATGATGATAATAATAACAACGACAATAACAGCCATGATAACAACACAACAAAATGATAATCTCTCATAATCTCTCCATAACGATAACTTCTAACCTTCCTGCGCCTGTTATCAAGTCCCCCCGCAATAACTTACTTCTCAATACAGGTTATGTTAATGCAAGATATTTAGAATGTCTTGGCTGCTGCATTTAACCTTGCGAATGCCATAAAAGCTCAGCGGCTCAGATCTATTACCTTGAAACATTACTTCGGATTTGAACTCGGATGATAATTGCTGTTGATATACACGAGTCTCGTTCATCCTCGCCATCCTAGTTGATGATTTTTTTTTCATCTCATATTTCATTCCATTTTCATAACTTTCCTTGGGCGTAAAAAAAAATGAAGTAAAAGACGACGGGTCTCACTTAAAACATAAACAAATGACAAATGACCAAATGATATATCTCGCCCTTTAACCTGTCTCCAGGAAGGTTTGTTTCCTCGAGGGCGTCTCGTGCATGCAAGCGTGAACTGAAAGCACAGGAGAGCGCAACGGGGTAAGGCCCAATGACAAGGGCAGTTAAGGGTAGGCAGGTAGGTGTCCTTGATGCAGGTAGCCAGGCTGTGGTGGGACGTGAGGGCTGGCAGGGTCAAGGGGTCAAGGGGGAGGGGGAAGTGGGGGTCTTACTCTTCCCCTAACCCTCCCCTTCTCCTCCTCCTCCTCTTCTTTCTTCTTATTCTTCAACTTCTTCATTTTCTTCAGTCTCGTGGCAAAACCACAGTACAACCCCCCGCCCCCCTCCCCCTCCGGTTCCCTCCAAGCTATCATCGCTAACTTATACTTGCAAACACACAGAAGCCATGATTAGGGACTGTAACCACGAGAAACAACGGCAGTGGAGGAAGAACAAAAAAAAAAGTTTCTCTTAACTTCTGATTTTTGGGAGATTAGATACAATGTCCACTGACTCCATCGGGTCTCAAGGTGATGTAGTAAACACATTTCCATTCCATGCCTTCACAAGTAGCTTACGTTATCTAAAGCCGAAAATGTAGTCATCATATATTCCCTGTTCTTCTTCAAAATCCGGTGTACGAAATCCACTCTACTTTAAATCCAACACACACACCTCACAAACACCTGAAACGCCTCGAGAAAGAATTCTCAGGGGGAAAAAATGCAAAAGTGCATATATAAGCAGGCACAGAACTTGCGTGCATGAGGACACACACGCACATACATGAAGACACGAACAAGCCCATAAAATGAGTTAATGTAAGTATATTATTTTTCCCTTCCTTCTCATTTCGTCCTCCACTTTCTGTTATTTTACTTTCCTCATATATGTTTTCTCCTTCATATTTTCATGTTCTATCTTTTCCTTTCTTTGTCCTTTGTTATCTTCTCTGAGACCCGTAATCTTCACCTTATACATTTTCTCGCCTCCTCGCCTCCCTCTTCCCTCCTCACGAGACGCAGCATTATCTCCTCATAACACAATCGTGCTGTGCAAACACATTTCTCGCCTCTGACATGAGATCATTGTCGAGTGACGACGGTTCCTTAATTGAATCTTCGCCCTTCTCCCTCTTCTTCGTCTATATCACGGTGTTTCTTCTTGTTCTTCTTCTTCCTCCTCCTCTTCATCCTCCATTCTCTTCTTCAACCACCAACACCACAATATCACAGTCACTTCTTTTAACCCTTAATTCTTTCCCTTCCATCCGGTGTCTTCACTTCTATGAGAACCTTGTATGAGATCAAGGTATTGGTATTCACTTTTTTGTATCACCATCTCGGAGATCAGTGCGAAGTGTTGCAAGAGAGGTATCGCAGGACTGCATTCTTCTTCCGCTGGGATTTCAGGAGAGAGAGAGAAAGAGAGAGAGAGAGAGAGGCAGAGCCCACGTTCCTCTGCCACTTTTTCGCCATCCTACCTTCTCGATTCTAATGGACGATGACGTAAGGCACATTGCGTGATGTCTCAACAAGTGTCGGGAGCGTCTTATAAGAGGAACAGAAAGGCGAGCGAGCGTGTGATCCAGCCGACACCGCGGAGAGGACTGAGCCGAGACTGCGGGAAGGGTCCTCCTAAACAAGAGACCGAGATCCTACAACCTTCTCTCACGTCCTCGCGTCAGTTTTGATCCTCGGTGGCGGGGAGAAGGGGAGGGAGGAGGTTATAGGATTACATTCGCTGATCAGACAAGCAGTGGAAGGGCAAAGATAAGCAAGAAGGTCGACATGCAAGGAAGCATGCAGTTAAGCAGTCTGTCAGACACACATGGATGTATTCAGACACATAAGCATATAAGCAAGAAGGCTAATATGTAAGTCTACGTGCTGACAGGTATGATGATAAGCTGGGAGGAGGAAGCACACGAAAGGAATCGTGCATGGAAGTTTACAGACATTCAGACGCATAAGCAGGATGGCAAGCAGGAGGTGGAAAGGCAAGCAAACACGACCATCGTACAGAAAAGCAGGTAAAACACAGACGTCTATAATGGCACAAACAAGTCGAAAGACGTACTGTACAAGGGCGCTTGTAATCAGTCGAACGAGTATAACGCACAAGCGACCGAACAGAAACAAAGTAACGAATGACCATAAATAAGCAGTTTACGCTGTCACTCCTACCCAAGCTTTCTTCGCGAGTGGGGGGGGGGAGGGGAGGAGAGCGAGAAAATATATCATGATACCTTTTCTTTTTTCAGAATCGCTCCAAAACCGCGGAATGATTGCAACGCACGAGGCTTTGATCTATGCGGCGGCGCGGTGTGATGGCAGAGGGACACAAGCGAACGGCGGGACTCAATTTGGAAGACAATTGGTCAAGATGGTCATCACGACGCCGTGTCAACTCAGGGCTTTGTGCTAACTAATTGAGTGTGTTTATCTCTGTTGTTCGCGTTGGCGGAGTTATTTGAATAAACATTAACTTCATTGTTATCACCATTATTGTTACCATTATTATCATTGCTATTACTATTACCATCATCATCATTGCCATTATTATTAACATCATAAATATAAATATCATCCCCATTATCATTATTGGCATTACTATCGTTATAGCTGTTTCTATCCTTATCATCATTATCCTCTGTTATCTCTTCTATCTTTTCTTCCCTTCCCCCTTTTTATTCTTCCATCTCGTGTGAAGGATATCGTATTTTCGTTCCATTGCATTGCCGTTATTGTGTCACCCTTTTCATAATCTTTCCTCCTATTATCTTCATGGTCAAGTGCACTCAGTACCTGCGTAGTGTCGTCTGTATCTTCCGTATCACATACATACATAAAATCTCACTTTCACTTTCCGCATCTCTCCTTCCTATTACACCCATCACTATCATCTCCATCAAACGATGAAAATACCCAAGCGACCATCACCATGATAATCCCCATCCCTCATCAGCACACGCACCCTTGCAAAGCGCCCCGCACACACAGCCACCACACTGCGTCGGCGTCACCATCGCTCTCACTATCAAAGGCCCTTTCACTGGCTCCTCCCGTAGAAGCCCTAAGCCCTTGTAGAGCGGCTTCTGGTGAGGCAACGCTACGGCATATCTCGACGCTTCTACGGTCCAAGGAGCATCTAGGACCCTCGGCACTGACATCAAGTGACCCAAACAAGACACGCCCTTGTATGCAACCACCCGATCAACATGACATATTGCAAGGATCGCCATGAATGGGTGTTGGTGATTGGAGTCTCTCGGGGGACTGGAATTCGATTTGTTTTCTTCGTTTAATTTTTTTTTTTATTCTCTATTTTATTTCCATTAATATTTTTTCCTACTTTTTTCTGTGACTGTCATTTTTCCGTCTTCCTTTCCCTCTCAATATCTTTTATATTACTTTCTTCATATCCTTCTGTCAGTCCGTCATTTTTCTACCCACTATACATGCAAACAGCTTTCCATTCACCTTCATCTCCTCGTGCCTATTTTAAGGTGAATGAATGAATGAAGAACACGCGTGGCCGACAGAGGCTGCAGCGTGTGACTGTGGTTTGTACAAATCAACACGTGGGAAGAAAAGTGAATTACTGGGACTGGTGGCCATGGCATAAGGCGAGATAAAGGGTGTTGTCATTTCTTAGCTTTACAGTTGTATGTGAACAAATATAAATACATGAGAAAGTGATAATAATCATGAATGATGCTATGGGATATAACTATTATGACAGATTACAGTAATGATAATTATGACGATAAAGTTACCATGATCGTTAACAAGAACAATAACATCGGTAAAACAAACAAACAAAACAAAACATTACAAAGAAGTAACAAAATATCTCGTCACAAGAATAATGACACAAACAGAAGCAACAACAGAAGAAACAACAACAACAACAACAACAAGAAATCGAACTAGACCCCATAGCAATCTCACTCTTCTCATTTTTTTCGGACGAAGAGAACACTGAAACCGCACTGAGGAGACGCCGAGAGAAATCTGCCTCACACTTACGGTTTCCTCACACTTATTATCGTCTCTTGAACTTATGAGTGAATCTGGGAGTGTGCTTGCAAGGGGTCTGGTGAGGTTCATAAATCTGGGGTTGATTATTTGTGTTCCTTTTCTAATCATGATATATATATATATACATAAAACATACATACCATACATACATATATACGTTTATATGTATATATGTGTGTGTGTGTGCTAGTATGTATGTATGTAATACTTATGAGAACACGAGGTTCACAACGTATATAGAAAAACAAGATTGTTTTTTGTATTCCAAATTCATCCTGAACCGCCAAAACAAAAAGTGTAAACCAATAAATGAAACAGATAGGAGAAATACACAAAATTAGAGTCAACGGAGTCCCCAAAGGAAATGCGAGACAGAAAAGGGATATAACTGGAGTAACTAAATAAAAATAACAACAAACGGTAACGAGGCATAAAATAGTGGTAATGTTGATCATATGTAATGATAAAGAGAGAGAGAGAGAGAGAGAAGGAAGAGAGAGGACAGAGAGAGAGAATCCGATCCGGACTAGTAGACTATTTGGCCGCAGAATCTTGCCGGAGCTTTGACTGTGACTAATGAGATAAGCTCATAGAAAAAAAGTCCGAAAAAAAGGAAAAAGAACAATAGAGGAAATCCTTCATAAAACCTGTCTGTGTGCGTAGGAGCAGAGGAGAGAGAGAGAGAGAGAGAGAGAGAGAGAGAGAGAGAGAGAGATGAAAATGAAGAAAAAAAAAAAAACGATACTCCATATAGAGTAAAAGTAAAAGGAGGTTTTGAAAGGATGGCGCAAACATAATCAAGTAAAGATATGAATGTCCCTCTTAATAAGAGAACACAAAAATAAAAGCTATTATCAAAAGGAGTTCCGAAAGAAAAACATCTATCACATTACCTCTCAGACCTTGGGATTTCTTATCATTATCTAAAAAAGTCCTTAATAGTTATTAGCCCCTCCATATGTTCCCCCTTATGCTATTAAAAAAATCTCAAGATTTCCTTATAAGCCGCTTGACTAAACTTTTAAGCTGTTTATACAAGGCAAACAGTAGCTGTTGAGCAGACACAACATCGCCTCTCAGGTCATGCTGTTATTAGAGATAATTATGCTCTTTACTCTTTCCAGCTACTTCTCTTACTCTATCCTCTCCTCTCCCTCTCTTCTATTCTTTCTTCCCTATCTCCGTTCTCCTTCCGTTCTCAGGAAGGAGTCATTGGTCTTCCATCTTGTTTTATTTCTCCTCATTTTCCATTCCCTCCTCCTCCGTCTACTTCCCTTTTAACATGTGTTCTCTTGTTCTTACCATTCCCATCTCCCCCCTTTCTCTCCCTCTGCCTCCTCTCGTTAGCCTATGTATCCACACGGAATTGAATAGCTTACAGTACCAGTAGCTTACAATGGTTTGAGGTGCGCTACCTTACGAATGAGTGTGGTAGGGGCACCCTATGTCATAAGGTAAATTGTGGTAACCATAAGGACATCATTATCAGTGACAATAAGAAGGGATAATATAGGTAATGAAGAATAATACAGGAAACGCGAGAAAGACCAAGAAGTGCAAGGGCGAAAAAGGCGAAATATATACGATATGATAGATGAATAAAGACGAGAAAGGTGAAGCGGGGTGACAACAAAGACGAATTATATAACAAATAATACATACAGAAAGACGAGAGGTAAAGTAAGACGATATCATAAGCAAAACCTATCCAAAATAATAACACAAATAAAGACGAGGGAAGTAAGGTACGTTAACAACAGGAACGCCACGGACACAAAACGGCAAATGTAGAAAGGGAAGAAAGGGAAGGTATGGTCAGAGAACGGATTGCTTTGATGGTGAATGTGAACATGCGATGACCTTGCAGAGCGAAGGACAGCCACCGATTAGCAAAGGAGACGCGGATTCATGAACAAATATAGAGAAAAGAACATGGCGCTGGGCATGTTAATCCTCACCGAACTGAAAATGACTGAAATTAATGACTGAAACTGATAGAAATATGGATGGTAAATGTTCATATTGCTATTCTAATCGTTTGTAATATAGGAATGATCATGAGAATAAAAATAATATACAAAAACACGGAACGAAGGACAAGAAAACGGGAAAAGGCCCAAGATCTCAGGAAGGTGAGGGAAGCGGAGGGAGAGGGGGAGAAGGTGAGCGTCGGGGCGAAGGTGAAGTGAAGGTGTGAGGGCGGTACAACTCCTGCCAGGTCGAGTGGGCAAGGCCTTATTAGGTCATGTGTCCCTCCTCACCACTCCGCCATGACTCACCAACCACTCCCTCCCTCCCCTCCCCTCTCCACCCCCATCTTCCCTACCATAACCACCGCACTCATTTTGTGTAATAATAACAGACCTCGCTCTGAGTACGGCCAACTCGTACCTCGTTCGCGGTGTTTCGTTCTTCCTCTTCCTGAGTATCCATTTTCGTTTCTACTTCTGCGTCCTTGTCTCTTACTTTATTCTACTGTCTGTCTGTCTAATGAATTTACATTTCTCTCTCTTTCTCTTTTACTTTCTTATTCCTCCTATCCTATTATTCCCGACAAGCCCGAACTTCGCACATATATTCGACAACCCTATTAAGAGCAAAACAAATACCGGGGAAATGACCCAACCATAGATTTACATCACTCCCAATTACTTCCTCTGATTACAGGGTGTTCAGCCTCGTTACAGGAATTGTGGACACTCCTTTAATGATAGTTCAAAGCGCCCCTCCAGACTCCTGTTCCTCCCTCGCCCCTCCTGCTTGGCGCTGCCCTCCCATACTCGATTATCCTAATGAGCGTGGGCGGCCAGGAATCATCTTAATTGCTTGCTTATCGTCACGGCCATAAATAGAGTCGGTTGTCGAAACTTCGGCGAGAATGTCCAGTGACGAAAGGACAGTCTGAGAAAGGTTTGGTTGAGGAGGAGCGGGATGGCCGGGATATGCGAGCGGGATATTTAGATGTTTCGGGATTATTTTTCGTGTCCGGAGGAAGGGATAGTAAATAATAGGTATGAGAGTTTTCAGCTCGAAAGAAATCTCCAGAGATTATCATTCCTTTGCATTGAATCTACTCATGTTGCGTCAGAGAAAATAATACACAAAAGGGTATTTCTCCTTTTTTTCCCAAGGAAGTTATTCCAGTGTCAGGTTGGCGTCTAAAAAATAGGGCTGTGTGCACTTAAGTTTCATTAGTGGGCACGACGTATCAAATTATCGTGATTTCTCGTTGAATTATATATAACACTCGATGTAAGTGAGCAACCTTACATTTTGTATGCATGAAGAAAGATCATACTAACCAACTTCAAACAAATCACACCACAGGTCTTCGCAGCACACGAATAATACCAAGTCAAAATCACTTTGGGAGTCCTGTAACCACTTTCTTCCCGCCGATCACAAACACCTTTTCACCGCCAAGGCTTCCTACACACTACACATCCGAACCACAACTCCCTGGCAGGATCCCCTACACCGCAACCTCCCCACTCCCCCCTCCCCCCTCCCAGCAGCCCGTCATAACAATCCCCCGCTCCGCCTTGGCTCCTCCCCCAACCTCGCCCTCCTCAGGTCAGATGGAAGGACACGCTCAAAGTGAAATGAAATTGGCTGGAACGTCCGGATTTCTGGTCTCCCTAATTATCTTTCAAAAATTGCTTATTCAAAATATGGGAAGGTGTGAAGTGATACGTGAAGCGGGGATGAAGAGAAATGTGGAAAAGAAGAAGGAAGGTAAGCAGGAGTTTTTCTTCTCGATTGAAAAAGTAAACAAATCCACAGCGTTCGCGTGTGCGTTCGCGTAGCGTTGGATATCGGTTACTACGATCCCCTTGCGTTCTCCCGGACTCTCTCGCATTACACACACAAAAAAAACAATCGATCAATACGTTCTTCTTATATCTATTAATTCTTCTCAGTGATTGTAGCTCGAAAAGGAAATCAGAAGGCAGAAACCAGAGCGCGAATCTGCCATTTAAGTGTTTAGTCCCGAGGGTACAATTACTGTACACACATGAATATGGATTCATGCTCGCGGTACAAGAACGCGAGAGGAATTTGATCCTTTAGGTTTTGACGGAATAATACGGCATTGCATGCTTTTCTTCTCTGAGATGATTCATCTATTCATCGTATGTGAAATACAAACTTTAAGTTGATATTGAGTGCTTATTTTTTGTTGTAATATATTCCAGTTTTTCATGTAAATCATTTCCGAAGATAGATAAACTGCCTTTTCGATAAACATGCAGTAAGATTGCCAATTAGTTTTTTTCCTCAAGAATTGATTGAATCCTCAACCTACACTATTACCTGATTAGAAAAAAGTTACTCTCTTTCAAAAACGAATACGAAATTCAAGACTTTCCTTCGACAAGTAAACCGCAAAGGTGACACGACGGAGGACAAATAAATAGAGGCGTTTGTCATCCCAATATTTGCACGGGAAGTGATGACGCATTCCCTCTTTTTGCAACAGGAAAGCACCGCCTCAGAAGGACGATAAGGCGTAATATGAAGTTATAGGAAATCGTATAATAATCAGAAAATATAACATTAGTAGGATCACATATGAAATCTGGATACGTTCTAGCGGTATTTCACTTTCAAGCGGTTAATTGTAAGATCGAGACAATTATAACACCTTAAAATACACTGGGCGTCTTGTTAACACCCCTTCCTCTCCCTCCCCCCACCTCCCTCTCCGCCCACGTCAGTGTGACCCTCAACGCGCATTATTATTACCTGCCTCGCCCACCTCCCGCCCACCACCCACCCCCTCGTAGCCCACCCACTCGCCCACACTGTCCAGGGAGCTGCCTGATCCCGCAGAGCAAGTTTCCAGCTAGTTTAGCATTCATACTTCCCAGTACTCGACGTAGCCTCTCTGTCTCTGTCTTTCAGTCTGTCTGTTTGTCTGCCGCAACCTTTCTCTCTAACACAAACAAATACAATTCTTTTTTTATATACTGCAGAGTGACAGCAAATGTCCATTTATTGATTCCATGCGCATATGTAAAATTAAATACATCCACAGTAATGAATGTTTATTGTGTTCCTCTGTGACTGTGGGTATGTTTTTATTTCATCTTTGTAAGCACGCTACTGTGTTCGTGTTAGTACTGTGACTGTAAACACACACACACAAACCACCCAGTAGACACTACCCGTCCACCGCCCACTTCCACCTATCCCCGTTGCCTCCAACCTTTCCCCTGCGTACCCATCCACCCCAGACCGACCTCAGTACCGCCCATCCATCTCGCCCGCACGCCCACTGGGAGAGAGGAGGACGGATTCGGCTCGCTCGAACGCCCGTGAAGCGGTTCAGAAGCCAAGCCTCAGCCTGTCATCCGCATTCGCTGAAGCTGCTATTTAAATCCTGTTAACCTTCGCTCGCCCGTGGAATGCCAAGAGACAAAACAAACGTCAATAAATTTTAAAAATATCTTATCACTGCTTTTGTTTTTCTCCTTCCAGATTTACCTCAGCCGAGGCCTTGCCATTCCTTAGTAGACCTTCAGTTAAAGCATAAGCGTTGGAGATTGAGGAGAAGGAGGAGGGGGGGGGGGTTGAGAGTTCCCTCCCTCCACTCCCTCCCTCCCTCACGCTGTCCGCTGTCGCCAAGGAAATTTACAATGTCGGAAAAATCGGACGAGTTTCAGGCCGGCGCAGACGAGTCGCACTGCCCAGGGGAGGGAGAGAGGAGAGGGAGGGGGGGGGGAGAGAGCAAGGAGGGAAGTAGGGATGGTGGGAGGGCAGGGGAGAACAAGAGAGGAGAATGGAGGAGAGCAAGGATGGAAGAGGGAGGGAGGGCAGGGGAGGAGATTGGAGAGCAAGGAGGGAAGAGGGTGGGAGGAAGGACTGTGGAGGACGAGAGAGGAAGAAGAATGAGGGAGGGAGAGGAGAGGGTGACTGCTGTGTTACTACGCCAAGTCTGGAAGGGGTGAGACACATGGCGCTTCCTTACTACTGTGCTTACGGGAGCCTTGCGAGGACAGTTACGAGACTCCAAAACACCCATTAAGAGGCCAAAGAAAAGATCCTCTTTAGGGGCTGATGTACTGGATTCTATTTAATCGTTGTTATCTTTATTCATTTGATTATTTCCCTCCTTGGCTCTCCTTTTCCTTCCCTCCTTCCCTCTTTGGCTCATGAATTTAATCTTAGCCAATTACACTTATTTTTTTAGTGCTATCAAATCATTTTCCAAGACAAAGTTTCCTTTCAAGACATAATGGTTTCCTAAGTGACTTGTGTTCTCTCCCCACCCCCTTTTCCAATACGTTGCGAGAGCAGCTACAGTTAAGAAATAATTGGCTTCTTTCAGGTACATGAGATGCTGCTGGAAGGACGCCCAGGCAGCCATTGATAGAGGCTTCAGGAACAGTAATTACGGAGGCACACGAAAGGGGTCGAGAAAGCCAAAGAAGTGCATAAGTGGGCCGAAGCAAGAATATGTATATATATATATATATATATATATATATATATATATATATATATATATATATATATATATATATATATGAGTGCACGCGCGTGCGCGCGTGTGTGTGTAATTCATTGATAATCTAGAAATGAATACACAAATATGTTTCCTTTTTTTGCATCTGCTTATTAATCTGCCCTTCTACCTAACCAAGCGTCTGTTGTGTACTCATCTATATTTTACTTTTCTCCCTCTCGCCCTCTAACAAACTATCTATCTATCTATCTATGATAATCTCCCAGCCTCGTCTTATAGCCACCATTTCTCCCTTTTCTATCCATCGCTCCCACCGCGCGGGTTTGGCCGCAATGTCCTGCCTTTTCGGAAAATTGCCCCCCTTCCCCCTCCCCGTCCTCCGGCCTGCTGTTTCCAGGCGAGACCCGGACGAGGCTTCCCCCGAGTGCCAGGTCCGCCCTTCACTTTCCGCGACGGGTTTGGCGGGAGACCTCACTGGCGGCGCCGCTGCCTCCGCCGGCGGCCGCACCTGTTCATTCATTGGCGATTTTCCACGTGCCCTTTTTAACCAACGAGGGAGATCGCTTCCACTATTGGCGAGATCAGTCTGCAGATCTACAGGAAATTATTGATAAAGGGATATTTTGCGGATGACAAACCGCTTACAACACCCAGGCGATGGTGGTGCTGCATTCGGGTATCATCTCGACCATAAGGGTTTATGGCGGGGTTCCGCGCGCATGGCGAATACAAATCATGCACACAAAGCGACACTAACACAGGGCGACTGCATTTGGGCATGAATCAGATAATAACAGTAGGATTATGGACACGCACATGCACACGCACACACACACACACACACACACACACACACACACACACACACACACACACACACACACACACACACACACACACACACCCTCTCTCATACACACGCAGCCTCCCCCCCCCCCCCACACACACACGAGTTTCTTCATCCAGACTCCCAAGATCTTCGTGTGTTCGCCGAGACGCTTAACCTTCAGCTTGGAGGCGGACCTGCTGGCGATGCTCAGTAATACGCTAATGAAGTGGACAGTGAGCAGGAGGACCACATTAGGAAAGGGAGCCTGCTTGCTCGCCTGCCTGCTTGCCTGCCTGCTTCCTTGCTGGCGTGTAGAGTTTTTCCTTTTCTCTGTCTGTGCCTGTCTCTTCTTTCTGCTTGCTTGCTTGCTTCCTAGTGAGTAGATTTTTCCTTCTCTCAATCTGTGTCTGTTTGTCTCTTTTTGTCTGCCTGCTTGCCTGCTGGTGAGTTGTTTTTCTTCTCTCTCTCTCTCTCTCTCTCTCTCTCTCTCTCTCTCTCTCTCTCTCTCTCTCTCTCTCTCTCTCTCTCTCTCTCTCTCTCTCTTACTGTTCAAACCTACCTGTCTTTTTTGTATTAAACTAAGCAAACCAAGAAACAAAAAATAAAAAAATATAAACTACAAGAAAAAATATAACGTCGGAAATTCAAAAAAAGGAGAGAAGAGAGAGAAAAAACACAGAGTCAAATGATGCTTAAACAGCCCCCGTCCCGCCTAACTAGGCAAGACGATCTTCATTCAAGGATTGCGAACGAAATGTCAAATCAAGCGACGGGGGGAAAAACACGAAGATAACACTGAAAATAGGATAATTCCATAGTATATCACTGAAGTATAAAGCCAAGTAGATGACCTTGATATCCTCTCTGATAACAAGTTTCGATGATTGGCCTGTGCCAAGGCGAGAGACGACCGCAGGTGACATCTGGCATCTCAGTGATGTATGCTGCCACTGAAGGCATCAGGGAAGCGCGCGGGGCTTTTGCTAATTGATCGGACGTGAAATCAGATTAACCGAACGCCGTTGGATTGGATGCTAAGTCCTCCCTCCCCCTCCCCCCCCAGACACTCCCTCCTTAGTCGTGCTTGAAGGAGGGTGGGGAGGGTCGTCGTCTCAGGGAGAGGACAGCGAGGGACAAGTCGTCCGGGAGTCGTGAAGGTGTGTATGATGGAGGAGGTTTTTACAGGGGGTGACCTTGGGGGAGCCTACAGGTTTGGCAGTTGCACGCCGGACTCCCGACAATTGCAAGCATCACAATCTATAAGCATCTTGCAAGGACCACAACAAGCTGGTCTACTGGCGCCACTGCATCCGGCCGTTTGGGCTTTGCGCGAGGAAGAAAAAAAAGCTAATTCACAACTTCGATGTGCACGTCATTTACATTGCTGACAAGCGGGAGGTCACCACGCGAGATGGAGAGGGAGAGAGGGAGGGAGGGAGGAAGTTTGGGTTGAGAGGTTGGGAGGGAGGGAAGGAGGGAGGAAGGGAGGGAGGGAGAGAGGGAGGAAGGAAGAGAGGGAGGGAGAGGGAGAGAGGGAGGAAGTTTGGGTTGAGACGTTGGGAGGGAGGGAGAGAGGGAGGGAGGGAGATAGGGAGAGAGAGAGAGAATGAATAAGAGAGAGAGAGAGAGAGAGAGAAATGGATAACAGGAGATATGTTGGGAGGCAGATATACAATGCTTGTGCTTTTACAGGCACAGAGCCAGGAATTCCTCCATAAAGTTACAAAGTCTGTCTTGTCGTCACACCTGTTGCATATAGATCTAAAAAACGTGCTATGGAAATACAAACGAAAGTCAGGCTTAGAGCAATTCTATTTATAAAAAATAAAAAAAATGTGTGAACGTAAAAGAAAAAATACCAACTAACGGAAATGGAACCAATTTCTAAGTAAACAAACAAACAATCTCAAAGACATTTACGTTTGGCCGTAAAAAAGACTAAGAAGGACACGTGGTTTTATGCATCGGATAAATCGGAGGATGAAAAGGAATACATCTTATCACACACACAAGCATCTCTCTCTCTCTCTCTCTCTCTCTCTCTCTCTCTCTCTCTCTCTCTCTCTCTCTCTCTCTCTCTCTCTCTCTCTCTCTCTCTCTCTCTCTCTCACGTTTACTCATTCACTTACATAGAGGCGCTTGCTTGTTCATATATATAGAAACGTTTATACACTTGAAGGTTCAGACAAACAGACACACACACACACACACACACACACACACACACACACATACACACACACACACAGAGAGAGAGAGAGAGAGAGAGAGAGAGAGAGAGAGAGAGAGAGAGAGAGAGAGAGAGAGAGAGAGAGAGAGAGAGAGAGAGAGCGAACGCCGAGGAATAGCGGGAAGGAGCGACCCAACAGGAGGATTCAGAGGTGACGTCATAGTGGGCGAAACAAGGTGGCGGGGGAGCCGGGTTAGCGGGGGACAGGGGGGTGGAAGAAGGGGGGGAGGGAGGAAGGGAGGGAGGGAGGGAGGGAGGGAGAGAGGGAGGGAGGGATGGAGGGAGGGAGGGAGGGAGGGAAAGAGGAAGGGGTGGAGGGAGGGAGGGAAGAGGGAGGGATGGATGGAGGAAGGGAGGGAGGAAATGAGGGAGGGAGAGAGGGATGGAGGGAAATAGGGAGGGATGGATGGATGGATGGATGGAGGGGGGGGGGGAGGGAGGGAGGGAGGGAGGGAGGGAGGGAGGGAGGGAGGGGGGGAGGAAGGGAGGGAGGGAGAGAGGGATGGATGGATGGATGGAAGGAGGGATTGAGGGATGGAGGTAAAGAGGAAAAGAGGGAGGGAGGGAGAGAGGGAAGAAGGGAAAGAGGGAGGGGGGAAGGGAGGGTAAGACGGAGGGAGGGAGGAAGAGGGAATAAGGAGAAAGAGGGAAGGGAGAGAGGAGAAGAGAGGAAAGGGAGAAGGGAGGTAAGAAGGGAAAGAGGGAGGGAGGGAAGAAGGGAAAGAGGGAGGGAGGGAGGGAAGAAGGGAAAGAGGGAGGGAGGGAGGGAAGGAGGGAAAGAGGGAGGGAGGGAGAGGGAGAGAGGGAGGGAGGGAGGGAGGGAGGGAGGGAGGGAGGGAGAGAGAGAGAGGGATGGATGGATGGATGGATGGATGGATGGATGGATGGATGGATGGATGGATGGATGGATGGATGGATGGATGGATGGATGGATGGATGGATGGATGGATGGATGGATGGATGGATGGATGGATGGATGGATGGATGGATGGATGGATGGATGGATGGAGGGAGGGAGGGAGGGAGGGAGGGAGGGAGAGAGGGAGAGAGAGAGAGAGAGAGAGAGAGAGAGAGAGAGAGAGAGAGAGAGAGAGAGAGAGAGAGAGAGAGAGAGAGAGAGAGAGAGAAGAGAGAGAGAGAGAAGAGAGAGAGAGAGAAAAAAAAAGAGAGAGAAAGAGAAAAGAGAGAGAGAGAGAGAGAGAGAGAAAAAGAAGAAGAGAGAGAGAGAGAGGAGAGAGAGAGAAAAGAGAGAGATAGAGAAACGAGAGAGAGAGAGAGTAATAAGAGAGAGAGAGAGAATGAATAAGAGAGAGAGAGAGAGAGAGAGAAATGGATAACAGGAGATATGTTGGGAGGCAGATATACAATGCTTGTGCTTTTACAGGCACAGAGCCAGGAATTCCTCCATAAAGTTACGAAGTCTGTCTTGTCGTCACACCTGTTGCATATAGATCTAAAAAACGTGCTATGGAAATACAAACGAAAGTCAGGCTTAGAGCAATTCTATTTATAGAAAATAAAAAAAATGTGTGAACGTAAAAGAAAAAAAAACGAACTAACGGAAATGGAAACAATTTCTAAGTAAACAAACAAACAATCTCAAAGACATTTACGTTTGGCCGTAAAAAAGACTAAGAAGGACACGTGGTTTTACGCATTGGATAAAAGAGGATGAAAAGGAATACATCTTATCACACACACATGCATCTCTCTCTCTCTCTCACGTTTACACATTCACTTACATAGAGGCGCTTGCTTGTTCATATATATAGAAACGTTTATACACTTGAAGGTTCAGACAAACAGACACACACACACACACTGGTGGTTGTGTGTGTGTGGTGTGTGTGTGTGTGTGTGTGTGTGTGTGTGGGTGTGTGTGTGTGGGAGTGTGTGCGTGTGTGCGTGTGTGCGTGCGTGTTTGTATGTGTGTGTGTGTGTGCGTGCGTGTGCGTGCGTGCTTGTTTTCGTGTTTGTATGTTTGTTTGTGTGTGTCTGCGTGTGTGTGTGTGTGCGTGCGTGTGCATGGCGTGCCTGGCGTGGCAACATGGCGGCGTGTCCCCAGGATGTGAAGGAGCCTCGCGAACGGCCAAGGACGCCTCTCGCCTCTTCCATGCGAGGAGGCAACGGCGGGGAGAAGGTGCAACACGTGATAAAGGAGGTGGGAGGCGTAATAATGAAGAAGAAAAAAGAAGAAAGAGAAATATATAAAGAAATGAGGAATAAATAAAGAGAAAAAACAACAACAGGAGACCGGCAGAAATGGAGAAAATGAAATAACATAGAGGAAGAGGGAGTAAGGGAGGGGAGAAAGAGGAGGAGGAGGAGGAGGAGGAGAAGAAGGAGGAGGAGGAGGAGGAGGAGGAGGAGGAGGAGGAGAAGAAGAAGAAGAAGAAGAAGAAGAAGGAGGAGGGGAAGAAGAAGAACAATGACAAAAGAAAGAAGTGGCAGAGACAAATAAGAGAAAGCGAATAAGGTGGATAAACAAAACGGAAAAAAAAAAAAATAAATCACAAGAACTAAACAAACTGAAAAATATTGTAACCGAAATGAATGGAAAATCAACACATAATTCGCCGACCAAAGACGACAGGAGAGGAAAACCAAGAATAAAGCGAGGAGATGGGGAAAACGCAAAAGAACCGAGAACAAAGCATCCAATTAAGCACTTATCTTTCTTCTCGTTCAAAGCAGAAAGGGTGATTATGCACGAAGGGTGGGACAGAATGAGAGAATGAAAGGAATGAGAGAGAGAGAGAGAGAGATAGAGAGAGAGATAGAGGGAGAGAGAGAGAATGAAAGAATGAGAGAGAGAGAGAATGAAAGAATGAGAGAGAGAGAGAGAGAGAGAGAGAGAGAGAGAGAGAGAGAGAGAGAGAGAGAGAGAGAGAGAGAGAGAGAGAGAGAGAGAGAGAGAGAGAGAGAGAAGAGAGAAAGAAAGCAAAAAAAAAAACAATGAAATATACAGAAACAGAGAGACATAAAAATTAGAAATAGATAATGAAGAGGCGGAGGGCGCGGCGGGAGAGGTCAGGAAAGGCGAGTGGAAGGGCGGTACAAAGAGGACAAAGAGGAGGAGGAGAAGAAAAAGAAGAAGAAGAAGAAGAAGAAGAAGAAGGATAAATAGCAAGAAGAGACACGACAAGAGAAAAAAATATTAGAAGAATGCATAATCAGAATGAAAGGAGTAATCGAGAGTGAAAGAAGAAATGAAGAGAAGAAGAAAAGAGAAGAGGCAAGAGATGCGCTCGAGAGGCTGGTCATGAATGCAACATGTCCGAGTGTCATCGTTGCATTTCAAGCAATACTCGTCAACAACCTGTCAATTATCAATTAATCATCATTACCAACCTGTCATCAGTCATCACCAAGCTGTCAAGTGCATCAAGTGTAAAAAAAAAGAGGGAAAAGAGACGAAGAAGGAAAAGGAGGCGAAAAAAATGAGAGGAAGAAGAAAGAAAAATAGGAGGGAGAGGAGGAAGAGATGAAGGAGGAAGAGAAGGAAGAGGAGGAGGAAGAAGAGAAGAAAAAAAGAAGAAATGAAGGAGGAAGAGAAGGAAGGGAAGGAAGAGGAAGAGATGAAGAAATGGGAGGAGGAGGAGGAAAAGAATAAAGAATGAGAAGGTAAAAAAAGAAAAGAAAGAAAGAAAGAAAATATAGAATAGAGAAGAAGGTGAGCAAAGCGGGAAGGAGAGAGTAAAGGAGGAACAGAATTACAAGAAAAAGGAAACAGACAAACAGACAAAAATTCGGACAAAGGAGGTGAGGTGAACTGACTAAATGAAAAAAAGGGATATAAATTTCACCATCTTAGCCACGTAAATAACAATAACCAAAGGATAAAAAGAAAGTAATCACAAGTACCTTCCCATTTCTCATGCACCCCCCCCCCTGTCCCCTTTTATCCATAAATACATTTCATGGACAATCTCTCTTCCTCCCATTCCCCTTCTCTCTCCTTTTTTTTCTCTCTCCTTCCCTCCCCCCTCCCTCTCTCCCTTCTTTTCCCTCCCTCCCTCCTTCATTCCTTCATTCTTTCTCAATCCCTCCCTCCCTCCCTCTCCCTCATTCTGTCTCAATCCCTCCCTCCCTCCCTCTCCCTCATTCTTTCTCAATCCCTCCCTCCCTCCCTATCTATTCCTCCCTCCCTCCTTCCTTGACTCCCTCATTTTTTCTCAATCCTAACCTCCCTCCCTCCTTCATTCCCTCATTCTTTATCAATCTCTCCCTCCCTCCCTATCTATCCCTCCCTCCCTCCCTCCCTCCCCATCCCTCACACAAACACTTTAAGGATCCTTCTCTCGTGTTCTCAGTCCTTTGCGGCTCGGCCCCGTACGGTCTAGCGACTCAAAAAATATCGAGAAGAAAAAATCGATTCACACGCGGGTGCCATGAAGCCTCATTCGGGATCAGCAGTTGTCGAAGTGCCACTGCCCCCCCTACCCCTCCTCTACCCCCTTCTTCCCCCTCCTCCCCTCCACCTCTTCTAGGCAGACGAGCTCCTCTATCCCTCTCATGACGACTCCGCTCCACCACCCCTCCTCCTCCTCCTCCCCCTCCTCCCCTGTACCTCGACCAGACGACCACACACGACCGCGAACACCTCGCCTCGGTGATCCTCTCTTTCCCTTTGTGTCTCCCTTTCTTTTTCTCTTTCTCTTTCTTTCTTTCTTTCTCCTTCTCTGTCTCTAACTATCTCAATCTCTCCCTTTCTCCTTTTATCCGTCTCCCACTTTCTCACTCACTCACTGACTCACACACACACACACACACACACACATACATACACACACACACACACACACACACACTCCATGCATCCATGTATCCCTCCACTGAACTAAACTGAACATCCATCCATCTCCCCCTCCCTCCCTCCTCCCTCCCTCCCGCCCTCCCTCCCTCCCTCTCAGTGCGCGCGTGGGGTTGACCTTGTAGTAATACTGGAACGTAGGCGGCGGTGAGGTTAGAAGGGCGGCGAGCGTGGGCGGGCAGGTTCCTTTACGGAAGGGTGGGTAAAAGGTGGGCGGGCAGGTTTTACTGTACGGAAGGCCAGGGTGAAAAGTGGGCGGAATGGGCTCGCTGATCGAGTTTGTTGCCTGAACCGAGTGGGCTGCAATGGAGGAATCCCAAACCGGCTCTGCATGATGGGGGGAAAGCCTCGGGCCATGCAGGCAGCCGCCCACTCCCCCACCTCCCCTCCCCCCCACCAAGTAAACCCCCAATTCCTTCTCCACTCCCCCCCCCTCACCTACTGCCCTCAGTCCCGCCTGCCATGTAAACAAACTTCTTTTTCTTCTTTCTTTTAAAATATGACAATTTTATGAATACAGTGTGTTTTCGTTTCATGTGGACTTGGACAGACAGAAAAAACGAAAGAGAGAGACAATTGAAAAAAAGAGAATTAGAAAAAAAAATAATGAGAAAAATACTGATGAAATAAAATGCCATATCAATCTCTCCTTGACCAAGTTGCAGACGATGGAGAATGTGCATGTTGCATGTTGAATGCATCGCGGTCACGGTGGAAGCAAAGATGATAGCAAATCAGAACAAGGTGGAGACAACAAAGGGGATGGAGAAAAAGGAGGATGGAAGAGGGAGGAAGGGGAGGAGGAGGAGGAGGAGGATAAAGCAGAGGGAAAAAAACGATATAAAAATACATATATAACGATTAAATAAGACACATTTCCTAAAAATACAAAGGAGCAAGAATAAAGGTAAATCTCAAAACATGATAGAATAAGAATACATGAAAATATACAAATCCCCCATATAAGGGCACGAATTCCAACAGACAAAGAGAGAGAGAAAGAGAGAGAGAGAGAGAGAGAGAGAGAGAGAGAGAGAGAGAGAGAGAGAGAGAGAGAGAGAGAGAGAGAGAGAGAGAGAGAGAGAGAAGAGAAGAGAAGAGAAGAGAGAGAGAGAGAGAAGAGAGAGAAATAGGGAGAGAGACAGAGACAGAGAGAGAGAGCGAGAGAGAGAGAGAGAGAGCGAGAGAAGAGGAGATGGATATATATATTTATATATAGATATATATATATATATATATATATATATATATATATATATATATATATACATATATATATATATATGCAGGTATGTATGTATGCACATCCAGACACAGCGCTTCCCAGCGGCAACGGACCGACCCATGAATCACCTTCTGAGCGCGTTACCTCCGCACAATCCCACGCGTGCTGGGATTTGCATTATAAAGCACACTGAGGCAGAGTGGCGACCGGCGCCCGCCGAGATCCCGTCAGGACGCCCACTCGCCAGTACATCACGCGGACTTACACTCGATCACGCCCGCTTAGACCCGCCCACGTGCCATTGTCCCGGCACTCCACGACGTCTGGAGAAAAGGGAATGTAGAGCCCACACAGAGACCTCCCAGGGACCGTGGGGCTGGTGCTAGGGGCTAGGGGCTAAGGGCTAGGGGCTAGGGGCTAGCCTAGAGGTTGGGGGAAGGAGGTAGGGACTCCCCACGAGACACAAACCCCTTTTTCCCTTTTTTTTTTTTTTTTACTTTTGTAATGAGGGGACCCACGCTCACATGTATCCATGAAGGAAACGAGTGAACGATTGAGTAATTAACAACTTACAGAACAGTATGGTAATGTTAGTAGTAGTAGCTTCAGCCTAACATCATTGATATGACGTAATGTTATAGCAACATTATCCACCATAGACGTCGCTTAAAGATAGTATCAGCTGCTTTATCAACTTCCCTAATCGAACGCAATACTAAGCCTACGCCAGACCGCTCTGTCTCCCTTAAACTTAGACGGCACACTTGTCACTCAACCCCGAAGACCCTCCGTGCAATCTCTTTCCGACCCTCCACTGCGGTGCGGAGGGTCACAAAGCCACTAAATATTTATCCGTCACGCATCCTCGCCTCGTGGCATTCCGTCCCTCAAATCCTATAATCACGTGGTCTTTCATGTAGCCGGGGTGATGGCTGCCAAAGCCATCCAGAGACGCGTAAGGTGATCGAGTTAGTTGCTCTGACTAATGACCTATCACATGCCGCGGGCGGGAGACAGATGGAGATGTTCGAGCCAAGCGAGCGATCGACTTGTCACTGGAGATGGGGTGGCGCGTCAGAGATGGAGATAGAGAGATAGATAGACGATAGAAAGGAAGAGAGAGAGAGGGGGAGGGAGAGGGAGAGGGAGAGGGAGAGGGAGAGGGAGAGGGAGAGAGAGAGAGAGAGAGAGAGAGAGAGAGAGAGAGAGAGAGAGAGAGAGAGAGAGAGAGAGAGAGAGAGAGAGAGAGAGAGAAAAGAGAGAGGGGGGGGGGGAGAAAAAAAAATCCCAGTTGAAACAAAGGAAATAACAAGGTAAAAGATAAAGAAAGACGAACTTAAAGAAAATATGGCAAAGAAAAAGTTCTGGAGAGCAAAAGAAGAAATGCGCAGAACCAAGAAGATAAAGAGAAGAGAGAAGAAGAAAGATCAAATTCCTCGGCCAATCAACGGACCCCCAACGAAGAGGAAGTATCAGATGAGCACCAACTCCTCGTCAATAAAATCCTTCATCAAAAGACACTGATAATGATGCCGAGTCCTTCCCACTGTTCCTAATAATAACTCACCATCTGGACTAGTTACACCACTACCAGCAATGTGAAGCATGAAGGTCACCCTCCACTTAATTAAGGGGTTAATGGTAATAAGGGAGCCACGGATCTACGCCTAAACTTTGACCTTCGACGCTGAAAAATATAAACTATAGGCTATTTTCGCCACACCGTCTTTGTTATTGTTTTGTCGAGGCTTCGAACGGGATCCGAATGCGATTCGATTTTGTTTTGTTTTTTTCTTCCGTTCTGATCAGTCGATCCTTTGTCCATCCTCTTGCTACCGTTTCGTCGTTTATTGTCCTTATTCCTTTGTACTTGAAGAACGAAAAGAAGAAAAAAAAATAGAAGAAAAACATAGCAATCGGGAGGAGCTCAATGACATTTCAAACCTAATTGGATTACAGCAGTTTGACCTCGGGAAGAAGATCGAGGGAGTGCTAGCCATTTAAGTTTTATTTTTGGCTTCGTTGTGGTGAAATTAAAAGTGCAAAGGATGAAAAGCGATAATGAGAAGAGGGACGATCACAAGATTAATCCGAAATCACTGTAATCACCGGACACATAAGGCAGGTGTGATGAAACGGGCATTCCAGTGTCAGTCTTTTGGTCACAACTTTAAGGTGAAGTATTTGTAAATATTGCAAGTGAAATAATGACATTGTGACACAAAGCGGACAAGAAGAAAGGTAAGAATAAGAGAGAGAGAGAGAGAGAGAGAGAGAGAGAGAGAGAGAGAGAGAGAGAGAGAGAGAGAGAGAGAGAGAGAGAGAGAGAGAGAGAGAGAGCAAGCATTAGGAAAAAAACCGACAGATACCAAACTCAACATAACAAACCATGCGACGTGCAGACAGAGCCAGACACAGGCAATCAGTCAGACACACAGCCAGACAGCCGAGAAAGCATGAATGACGCCGCCACGAAGACCCTCTCCCACAGCCAGCCGCCAGCGCCGCCCGGTCGGTCACGCATCTCGCTGCCGTTGCGGTCTCGACTGCGCGATCACGCTCGCTTGACCAGACCGTAGCCGAATTACCTGTGTCACTAGGTTTACGAGCGCCGGCGGGTCCGCGGACGGCTGGCGGGCTGGTGTCGGCGCTGCACCGATTGGCACGCGGGTCTTACGCTTCTCCAACAGGGGGAGATGGGGGGGGAGGGAGAGAGGTAAGGGGAAGGGAAGGAAGGGGGAGGTGGGGGGAGAGAGGTAAGGGGAGGGGAAGGAAGGGGTAGGGTGGGGGAGTGAGGTAAGGGGGAGATGGAGAAGGGGTGGGAGAGAGAGGTAAAGGTAGTAGATGGAGAGAGGGGGTAGGGGGTGGGGAAAGGGTGAGGGGAGAAGAGAGGAGGAGGTGAGATGAGAATGGGGGAGTGAGATAGGGAGAGAAACGGCGGGGGAGAGGGAGAGTGCATAGCAACAACCAGTAGGAGAGAAGTAGTCATAATGATGATGATGATAATTATGATAACAATAACAACAACAATAATAATAACAATGCTGATAATGATGACGATAATCATAATCATAATAAGAACAACGACAGAGACTACAGACGCCAGCAAAGGATAAAATAACGCAGTTTAGTATCCATCGCGAGGACACTTTGAGGACACTTCTAGAGGGGAAACAGGACGAAGTGTTTTTCCTCGTTTACCTGTGTGTACTTCTGCAGCGCCGATAACCCTTCGTGTGGGAACGGGGACCGGAAGTGTCGTTTCCTTTCAAGCAGTACAAGAAAGCAAAAATTACGGGAACACTTCCTCCTCCTCCCCTTTATTCTAAGGGTTTTACAAAGGGGGGGGGATCTTTAATTGTTTTATTATTATTACTAAAGAATATAGTAACAATGATAATAATTATACTGATAACGATGATGAAAATGATGATGATGATGATGATGATGATAATAAAAATAATAATCATCATAACAATCATAGTAACAATGATTATAAACACATTGATAATAATAGATAAGAAAAATAATAAAAAAATGATAATAACATTAACAATAATAACAACAACACTAATAATAATGATAACGATAAAAGAACGACAATCATAACAATAATAATAACAATAACAATAACAGCACAAACAAACATAATGACGAAAGCAGTGATACCTCGGCGCCGCTTCTTGCAACAAGCCTTCCACCTGCAACAACGTACACAGCGATAAGGAGGCGAGGCTGATGATGGCGACGCGGACGAGCCAAAGAAGAAGAAAAAAAAGAGAGAGAAATAATAACCATCGATAATTATCAGCCCATCTTTAAGCAAAGAAGCTACCGAGTTCATTAACTACACCCCCCCTCTACCTCCCATCCTCTACCCCCTCCCCACCTTCAGATAACATCTTAATTCGTCGATCAAATTAACGCCATATATGATCCGTTCTTCTCCTCTTCTCTTCTCTTTCCCTTCTCTTCCTGATTTTTGTTCTCTTATCTTCATACACTTCTATTATCTCCCTTTTTCCTTCCCTCTCCCCCTCCCCCCTCGCTCCGTCGATCTCCTTCTCTCCCTCTTCTCTTTCCCCCTCCTCCTCCTCCTTCTGATTCTTGTTCTCCTAACTCCCTCTACTTCTATCTCCCTTCTCCCTTCCCTTCTATCGATCTCCCTCTTTCGACCTTCTCATCCTCCCCCCTCCCTTTCTCCTTCTCCTTTTCCTTCTCCTTCTTCTTCTTCTTCTTCTTCTTCTTCTTCTTCTTCTCCTCCCCTTCACCTTCCACCTTCTCCTTTCGACGAACATGGACTCATGCCTTTTACGTATGCAAATGAGGCAGCCAGAATAAAAAAAAAGAAAATCAGAAAAAAATATATGCTCTCTTTAAAAGCATCATCAAATCTATATTAAGCCGTATTGCCTCTTAGCATAAGAAACCACCCAAACATACACTCGGACGACACATTAAAACGAAGATTTAATGGACCTCTTGTTATTTCTTATTCTATTTTTTTCTCTCTCTCTATCACCTTCTTCTCTGTTTATTTCTCTTTATGTTTTCCTTTGTATTTTCTATCTTATGTTTCTGTCTCTCTTTCTCTCCCTCGTCTCTCTTTTTTTCTATCTCTTGAAAGCTCATCTAAGATCCTCTCTCTCTCTCTCTCTCTCCTTCTCCCTCTCCTTCTCCTTCTCCTTCTCCCTCTCCCTCTCCTTCTCCTTCTCCCTCTCCTTCTCTTTCTCTTTCTTCTTCTCCTTCTTCTTCTCCCCCTCTCCCTCTCTATTGTTAAATGAAGGACTATGAGAAGGTTGACCCGACGTGACCTAATTTGGCAAGCAATTTCATTCCCCGTAACGCCTAGTACATAACCACGGGATGGTTAAAGATTATTACTACATACAAGGGAGTGGAGAAAGTGGATGGAAATGTGGAGTCGAGTAGGGTGGAGGTGAAGACGGAAGTGTAGAAGGTGGAGATGGTGGTGGGTTGATTTAGATGGTGGATGTGGTGATGATGATGATGGTGGAGGTGATGACGATGGAGGATGTGGGGATGATGATGGTGAATGTGGTGATGATGATGGTGGATGTGATGATGACGATGGTGGATGTGGTGATGATGATGGTGGATGTGATGAGGATGGTGGTTGTGGTGATGAGGATGGTGGATGTGGTGATGAGGATGGTGGATGTGGTGATGATGGCGATGGTGGATGTGGTGATGATGATGGTGGTGGATGTGGTGATGATGATGGCAGAGGTGGTAATGGAGTCACAGGTGGAGGTGTGTAGATGGAAATGGTGGTGGTAGAGATGGATGTAGTCGTGGAGGTAGAAGTGGAGGTAGTGGGAAGCGTACAAAAAGGAGGGGGGGGGCAGAAGGGGGCAGTAGATTAAGAAGCAAAGATGGTAGATGAAGTAGAAGAATCGGCGGTAGAACAGCTGTGTAAGAAAGAAAGATTCTGGAAGACGAGATGACGAGGGTCTCATGGTAGACAAGATGGTAGACTTACGTAAAAGAATTCTGGGCACATTGTTCGAGTGAAAACACTGATAGATATTGCAGAGGCAACGATCATGCAATTAAAGTAGAAGACATAATAGCAGACTGAAAGCAAGGAATCAGCCGGTAGACACAAGGTAAAATGTAGATATATATGTAGAATGAAACGATAAATTAATCACAGATCAGCATAATTATGAAATACAAGGAGTGAAAATAGATAATAACGAAACCGAAAGAAAGAAAGAAAAAGGGAAAGAAAAGCGAAATCCGAGAAAAGAGCTGAAGGGTGAAAGGGGATGGAAGGGAGGGGGTTCGGAGAAAGGGGGGGAAGGGGGGTGGGGGTCGGTAAGGGGAGGCGGTAGGGAGGAAGTGGGAGTTCATAGGATGACGGAGGTAGGGAGATGGAAGAGGGAATTAGGGAGGAGCCGTGGCGCGCCTGCGAGATGAATTGGGGCCGAGATTGGAGGGAGGGAAGGAGAGGAAGGGAGAGGGAGGGAAGGAGAGGGAGGGGGAGGGGGAAGGGAGAGGGAGGGGGAGGGAATGGGAGGGGGGGAGGTGAAGGAAGGGAGGATAATCCTGACAGGGGGAAGAGCGTTCAAGGGTGAGGGGTATTAGCAGAGGGTGAAGGGAAGACGAAAGTTGACAGGGGGAGGGGCAGGAAAGCGCAAGAGGAAAGGGGGAAAAAAAGGGTGTGAGGGCCATAAAACTCACG
>NW_028234435.1:3091177-3096177 GCF_977035675.1 Penaeus japonicus
AAAGAAGAAAAGAAGACGTATGGTTCAAGAAGGCTCATAACTAACATAACCCTGACGTAGTATCTCGTAAGTGTTGACGGGGTTGTGTTCCCGATATGCTTAAGTATACCGCACGCCGCTGTATGTTATTAGTAGCCCACGCTAATCAGCTCTCCTACTTGGGGATTCGTTGGGATGTGTCTGAACTTCTGAAATAGTCCTTGCCTCAAGTCGACGATGAGGGGTGTTGCTAAAGGCAATATGAATGCAACACGGCTGGTGCAAGAGAGGCCATGCCACTACTAGTACACCACCATCCCAACCCTTCCCTTCGTCTGATTTCTTTTCTTCTTGCCTCTTCTCTTCCTCCTCCTTCTCCTCCTCTTTACCTTTTTTTCATTTTCTTCCTCCTACTCTTTATTTTGTCACTTTCTCCTTACTCCTTATCCTTTTATTGTTCCTCCTGTTCCTTCATCTCCTCCTTTTCTTTTTCCTATTCTTCTTTTTCTTCCTCTTTCCTATTCTTCTTCTTCTTCTTCTTCTTCTTCTTCTTCTTCTTCTTCCTCATCATCATCATCAATCCCCTACCACCTCCACCACCTCCTCCTCCCCCTTCCACGTAAAAAAAAAAAGAAAAAAAAGAAAGAAAAACAAGTAATCAAAGTGATCCCACATTCCCCCCGAGGAACTACCCATAGGAGTCACCCATAGGAATCAGCCATGGGAGGCACCCGGGACACCCATAGATCCTCAGGTAGACAGTATGGAAATGAGGAAGGAAGGATTGCGTCGACGCCCTACGAGCTTGTTCCTGATAGAGCGGTCTTCCTCGGCCCACGCATCTCCCCGCCTCGCCCTCGGCCTGCGCGCGTTATCAGGGACAAGGGAGGCTGAGTGATGGCCAGGTTTTAAGGGCGGTTGCGTCGGTGTTGGGTGAGGGCGTGTGGTGTGAGGGCGTGTGGGTGTGTTGTGTGTGGGTGTGTTGTGTGTGGGTATCTTGTGTGAGGGCGTGTGGGTGTGTGGGTGTGTTGTGTGAGGGTGTGTGGGTATCTTGTGTGAGGGCGTGTGGGCGTGTTGTGTGAGGGCGTGTGGGTGTGTTGTGTGAGGTGTGTGTGGGTGTGTTGTGTGAGGGTGTGTGGGTGTGTTGTGTGAGGGCGTGTGGGCTGGTACGTTTTATACCTGGGTTTTGTTGTTTGATTCATTTGATTTTTTTATTATGTGTTTGCTAGTGTGGGAATATGTCGTGTTTATATCATGTTATGTGTTTTTTATGTTTTTATGTATGCAAGTGTATGAATATGAATATGTGTGCGTGTTTGTGTTTTTATTTACTTACATCATTTCCGAAAAATGTGTATTCATTTATATTGGAGACTCTGTGATAGGTATAAACATTTATTCATTCATCTGTCAAACAATTTTCTAAAAAAAATAAGCAATGAATGAATAGTGTTTATCGGATCAGTTACAGGAAAATGAAAAATGAAACCAAAGGCGACCAACTGAGTTTACAGCTTTCTTACGGACAGACGATCAGCTGTGAAAAAGGAAAACAAATAAATATATTTTCTAAAAGTTTTCTTTCAGTAAGATCTATCGTTTGAATTGATCTGATGATTAAGAATTATATATATTCCATAACGAAGAATAATCAGGATTCCCACATAAATTAGCCATAGCGAGTTACAGAATGGGAATGAGAACGAGAAAGAGAAAGAGAGAAAACGAGAAAGAGAAAGGTAAATAAAAAGAAAGAAAGAAAGAATGAGAGAGAGAGAGAGGGAGAGAGAGAGAGAGAGAGAGAGAGAGAGAGAGAGAGAGAATGAGAGAGAGAGAGAGAGAATGAGAGAGAGAGAGAGAGAGAGAGAGAATGAGAGAGAGAGAGAGAGAGAGAGAACCGCAAACACAAAACCTAAAATCCTTCACGACATCCAACAGCCTTCTCGTAAAGTCCTACATCACCTTCCTTAACATCCTACGCACACACACACACACACACACACACACACGTCACGCACCTGTCACGGGCCACTCAGTCCTTCAGGAGCCTTCTTCGCCGCGCCACTCCGCAAAGGAGCCTTCCTGCCTTCTTCCAAGAGGCTACTTAACCCAGCTCTAAGGACGAGCCGCCCTGTCGGAGGGCGCGCAGAAGGGCACTGGGGGATTTAATGCTCCTGCCAGCGAAGACTCCTTCTGCGGCACTTCCTTCGCCTACTTCTTCTCTTCTTCATCTTCTTCTTCTCCCTCCTTCATTTCTTCTTCTTATTATTATTATTATTATTATTATTATCATTCTTGTTATTATTATTCCTCTTCCTCTCTTCTTCTTCTCCTTCTCTTTCTGCGTTTTCTTCTCCTTCTCCTTCTGCGTCTTCTTCTTCTCCTTCTTGATCTTCTTCTTCTTCCTCTCCTCCTCCTCCTTCTCCTTCTGCGTCTTCTTCTTCTTCTTCTTCTTCTCCTTCTCCTTTTCCTTCTTCTTCTCCATCTCTTTCTCCTTCTTCTTCCTCTTCTTCTTATCCTTCTTCTCCCTCTTCCTCCTCTTCCTGATAGAGCGAAGGGAGAGGGGAGGGAGGCCGCCATCTTGGCCGAAGGGACTTAAGCGTTACAAGGATTCAGTTTTGAAGTCAAGTCGTTTGAGGTCAAGTTGGGTTACTTCATTCATATCACGTCTCCATTTAGGGAAATTCATATCTATAAACTCCACTCTTGCAGTTTTATTGGAACTCCGCAAAAGGAGAATAAAGATGTATTAGATACGGAAGAAAAATGAAAATGAACATAAAATATTATCGATTATCATCATACGAACATGGAAAAAAAAACGAAATTAGAGATTAAAAAGAGGAGGGGGAGAAGAATTATAGTCCGGGGGAAAAAAATGAGAAAAGAGGCACTGACCTATATGCTTCCTTGACCGTGTCGCTGTCCTCATAAGCCTCACCAAAAGCCCTTGTTCCCCGCACCTCATAAAAGGGGCGGAGTTGAAAGCCCGCCCACGCGACGCCGTTAAAGTGAATCAGCCCGCGCTCGTAATTGGCTAGTTTGATCGAGCGAAGTATATGATAAAAGCGGCGGGTAAGTGTGTGCGTGGGCGGGTGAAAGGAAGAGAGGGGGGTGAAAGGGGGAATGAGGGGGTGAAAGGGGGAATGAGGGGTGGGGGAGGGGGATAAGGGGCTGAGAGAGCTGGGGAAGGGTGAGGGAGAGGGATAAGGGACTGAGAGGGGCGAGGGGAAGTGGGATAAGGGGCTGAGAGAGCTGGGGGAAGGGTGATGAAGGGTGGGGGTGGGGGGTATGGGATTGAGGAGTGGGGGTGGGGGAATATGGGATTGAGGGGTTGAGAGGGGTAAGGGCGAGGGGGGTGAGGGGTAAAGAGAGATGGGGGTGAAAGAGAGAGAGGGCGAGGGTGTGCATGACAAAAAGCGGGTGATTACTGGAGTGAGAAGTGCGTGGGATGATGGATGGATACCGGTGATTGAGAGGGGGACGGGAGGGGGAAGGATTAAAAAGAAGAAAAGAGAAGAAGAAATACGAAACTGAAGGAACAAAATCAGAGGAAAATGAGAGAAGAAAAATAAAAAAGGGATGCAAGAAAAACGAATGAAATATACACGAAGTCAAATAACGATAACTCAAACATTGGGGAAGAGATGATATGTATAAATTCATGAAAGGCAATATAATTCAAAGGACAATATTGATGAAAAGGCCAATAAAATAACGAGAGAGAGAGGAAGACTAAAAGGGAGATCGCTGGCCTCAAAAAAGCGCGAGGCGACCATTTAAGGATCACAAATATAAAGGTTAAGAAACTTATTTGATGTCAACTGTAACTGATACATTCTCACCGTTCAACGAGAGAAATCAAACGCAATCAATTGATATTACAAAAGCAATCACATTTTCAATCACTGAAAAATAATTTGTCGAACAAGATCCAGAAACAAACTTTTCATTAAACATCTAATCTAATTATGCACATCGACCCGATTCTATTTCACACCGAAAATTCTCGTCAACTTCAACTCAAAAATCCATCCGTTAACAGTTTTTAAATCATTTTTTTAAACAAATGCATGGTACGTTACCCTTAGGGAGATCGCTTAAACACTCACGGCGACCCGATGGCTAGAATGGATCCAAATTGATACGAACCTCTGGAAAGAGAGAGAAAAATGGGTTAGTCAGGTTATTTCATTAGATAGATTAATACTGAATATAAATTTGTAAAAAATATGTAATATAACTCGATGATAAATACGAATTTCATAATAAGAAATTAACGAAAGAAAAACTCAGGATCGAAATAGACCTAACAATAAAAAAAATCAAAACAGCATCTATAATGGTGTCAATTCATAACCTCTCAACCTCATTACTTCTACCCCCCCCTTGCTTCCCTTCTTTAGCTACCCCCCCCCCTCCCGTCCCCCTATGCACCACCATCCGACGGCACCCCCTTCCCCATCCCCTCCCCCCATGCACCCCCGTCCGACGGCAGCCCCCTCTCCCTCCTATCCTCCCCCTCTCCTCCTACCTGCCGGCCGACTTGACTTAAAAAGGCAGAGAAAGATTGCACAAGTAGTGTCTGGGTTGTCCAATCACTCCTTAATATGAAGTTTGTCTGAGATGGTGATGCAATTTGTTGGTGGAGAGGAAGAGGGATACTTGTTTCAGGGGGGGAGGGAGGGAGGGAGGGAGGGAGGGAGGAAGGAAGGGAGGAAAGAAGGGGGGAGGGCAGGAGGGAGGAAAGAAGGAAGATGAAAGGAGAGAGGGTGGAACGAGTAGGGGGCAAGGAAGATGAGGGAGAGGGAGAGAGAGAGAAAGGGAGAGAGAGAGAGTGAGAGAGAGAGAGCGAGAAAGAGAGAGAGAGAGAGAGAGAGAGAGAGAGAGAGAAAATAAGAGAAAGAGAGAGTCTGTCGCCAGAACCTGCCTTAACTTTCATTACAGTCCACCGAGAGTGCAAAAGAAAAAAAAAATATGTACAAAAAGCCAGTCATCCCAAGGGGAAAAAATCTGCAAGC
>NW_028234435.1:3103677-3116177 GCF_977035675.1 Penaeus japonicus
GCAAGGAATTATCCATTCGTCTATATGCCCTGTGATGGCGATGGCGATGATGATGATGACGATGATGATGATGATGATGATGATGATGATGATGATGATGATGATGATGATGACGATGATGATGATGATGTTGACGATGGCGATGATGATGATGATGATGATGAGGATGGTAAATCATGATCAAATCATGATCATTATTATATCAACAACACCAATAACAATAAGTCACAAAATATAATAAAAACTATCATAAGGAAAGTAAATCGGCATCCTGGCCCCCCCCCTCCCCCCACTCCTTCACCACCCCCTCCCTCCCCGGCCACACAAACGTGATGGAAGGCTACCATGCTCCATCACTATGTTAATGATGCCTGCTATGTGGGGAGGGGGAGGGGGAGGGGGGTCGAGATAGATGGCCCGGCTGTTGCTTCCGAAGGAGGGAAGAGGGAGGGAGGGAGAGATAAAGAGAGAGATTGGTCGATAGATAGAGATGGAGAGAGGATGGAAGAAAGGACAGGGGAAGAGAGAGAGATAAGGAAGGAGGGAGGGAGGGAGGGTGAGAGGAGGAAAGGGAGAGACGGAGAGAGCGAGGGAGAATGGGAAGAGAGAGAGAGGGGGGAGGGAGGGAGGGAGAGAGAGGGAGAGAGAGAGAGAGAGAGAGAGAGAGAGAGAGAGAGAGAGAGAGAGAGAGAGAGAGAGAGAGAAAGAGCGACAGAGAGCAACAGAGAGAGACGAAAACAGACGCTGGATTTAAGCATAAACACTAATAAATAAACATCAATCTTTCTTAGTATTAACACACAAACACCTGTCAAGTTCATTGAATTTAATTTCAACATAAAAATACACGATTCATTTCTTCCTAATAACTATGATTAAGAGAGATCAAAACACAAACATTGAATTTTAAAGAATGTTTCCCTTGACAAACAGTTCGTCAGTAATTAACTTGAAAGCTTATCTAAGATCGTCTCTCTCTCTCTCTCTCTCTCTCTCTCTTTCCAACCCCATTCTCTCTCTCGTCCTTCTTCTCTCTCTCTTGTCTTCCCTCTCCCTCCCTCTCTCTCTCTCTCTCTCTCTCTCTCTCTCTCTCTCTCTCTCTCTCTCTCTCTCTCTCTCTCTCTTTCCAACCCCATTCTCTCTCTCGTCCTTCCTCTCTCTCGTCCTCCCTCTCCCTCTCTCTCTCTCAGAATTGAGCGTCCTGTCAGCGTGTGTCTGTCCAACGCAATCGTAAACAGAGAAGCTTTACCGAGAACTTGCAACACTGTGCAATTCTATCGAAACTTTACTGAGAATCTCGCGTAAGGGGGGGAGAGGGAGGGAGGGAGGGGAGGGGAGGGGAGAACAGGTGGAAGAGAAGGAGGGGGAGGGAGGAGGGACGGGAGGGAAGAAGAGAGAGAAGGTGGAAGGGAAGGAAGAGGGAAAGAGAAGAAATGTGGACGGGGAGGAAGAGTGGAAGGAGGGAGGAAGAGGCGCAAGGGAAGAAAAGATGGACGGAGCGAGGGACGGAAGGGTAGGACGAAGGGAGGAAGGAGAGAGAGAGGTAAAGAAAGAGAGAAATAGATAGGTAATATAAAGAGACGGAGAGAGAAATACAGAGGTAGATAGAAAGACGGAAAGATGGAAAGAGAAAGAGATAGATATAGAGAAAGGGGGAAGAGGGGGGAAGCAAGGAAGAGGAGAAGAACGAGAGATAAAGAGAGAGACAGAAACATCTTTTCTACGCCCCACCTCCCCTTCAAATACTCCCATCATTTCCCGTGACACCCCCACCCCTCCTCCCCCCCTCTCCCCCTTCTCCTCCTCTCTCTCCCGCCGAGCCCATCCGTCACTCTTGAGAGATACCTGTGCACAGTCACCTTGACACGCAAACATCATTAAGACCTTTACTAGGCCTTCCCCACGCGTCTCACCCCCCCACCCCCCTTCCCTCTCCTTCCTCCCTTCCCACACTCCCTCTCTCCCCACCTCCCTTCCTCCTCCACTTCCACCTTCCCCCTCATGCCTCCCCTCCCCACTCCCCCTCTCTTCCCCCTCATTCCTCCCCTCCCCACTTCCCCTCTCTTCCCCCTCATGCCTCCCCTCCTCATTCCCCCTTCCATCTCGTACCTCCCCTCCCCCCTTCCATCTCGTACCTCCCCTCCCCTCTTCCTTCTACCCCCCCTCCCTCCCCCCTCTTGTTTCCCCAAGCCGCCCTCGCCAAATAGCCTCTCGGCCTGAGAAAGTAGCCTTAAAAGGTGCTCTCACAACGTGCGTCCGGAACAAACAATTTCTTTGGTCGATTATTTTTTCTTCTTCTTCTTCTTCTTCTCTCTTCTTCTTTTGAGTCTTCTTTTTCTTCGGGATATTCGGTATACGTGGAGACATTTTATAGACGCTTGTGTTCATGTCAACAATAATAGTAAGAAATAAGAAAGTCTAAAAATGATGAGTAAACAAAAGCCTTTGGTAGTAACAATGAAAGTGTTAAAACACACACAGTAATGATTATAATGATGATAATAATAATGATAATAACAGCAATTATAATGATATCAATAATAACAATAATAATGATAGTAGTAATGATGATGATGATAATAATAATGATAATAATAATAATGATAATAATAATAATAATAGTAATAATAATAATAATAGTAATAATAACAATAATAACAATAATAATAACAATAATAACATTGATAATAATAACAATAATAATAATAACAATAACATTAATAATAATAATGATAATAACAAAACAATAAATAAGAAAATCAAAACAAACAGAAATAACAAGACTAGCAATCCCAGAACCCCAAAAAGTAGAAACCATTCAGCACGAGAATTCAGAAACAAGAAAAAACACCAGTAAATTACTAAGAACAAAGCAGAAAGTAAAAACAGAATAAAGAAAGTTAAATAAAAAGAAAGTCCTTTAAAAACTTAGACACACAAAAAAATAAATGAAAAAAATAAAATAAGTTTCATCGTGGGATTGAACTGTAAAAAAATGGCTAAAAAAAAAAAAAAAAAAAAATCAGGGTGGAGTAGATGGAACATGAGTGGAGTCAGTTTACTGAACCTTGAACTTGGTTGTTGTTGTGGAGGTGGAGGAGGAGGAGGAAGAGGGGAAAGGGGGGAGGGAAGAGGAGGAAGGAATGGAGGTGGAGGTGGGGGAGGAGGGAATGGGAGAAGAGGAGGAGCAGGAGGAGGAGAGGGAAGAGGAGAAAGGAATGGAGGGGGGGAGGAGGAGGAGGAGGAGGAGCAGGAGGAGGAGAGGGAAGAGGAGAAAGGAATGGAGGGGGGGAGGAGGAGGAGGAGGAGGAGGAGGAGGAGGAGGAGGAGGAGGAGGAGGAGGAGGAGGAGGAGGAAGAGAAGGAGAAGGAAAAGGAGAATTAGGAGGAGGAAGAGGAGGAGAAGAAAAAGAAAAAAAAGGAAGACGAGACGGAAGTGATAGGCATGGAAGAGTAGGAGGAAGCTAAGAAATAGGAGAAAGTGAAGGAGGAAGGTAGAAGGAGATGGCGAGTATCCTATGGCAGAGATAACGTTCATTGTGGGGAGGGGGTTGTAGGGTGGGGTGAGGGTGGGTGGAGGGGACGGAGAAAAAGGGTGCGAGGTATTTTCATCGAGGGGAAGGAAAATGTAAGGGAAGAAGAAGCTAAGAAGTGTGATTTATCTTATGGAAATTGTTTTTTTCTAAAGGGAAGGGAGAAAATTCATGGCGTATTTTTTTGAAAAAAACTTTTTTTTTGTTTTCTTTTTTAAATAAAGAAATGAATGCATAATGGAAACTCTACATGACATCCTCCAATAAACCCATAAGCAAAGGAGGAAGGAAAAGGGAAAAGAAAAAGAGAAAGAAGGGAGAGGGGAAAAGTGAGAGGAAATTGAAAAGGAGAAAGAGGAAAGAGGAGAAAACAAGTGAGACAAAGGAGGGGAAAGGAGAAAAGGATGAGAAGCGAGAAAAAGGGATAACAATCAAAGGGAGAAAATGGCGAGAAGTGAAGAGACTCGAGGAGAAGAGTATGAAGAGAGAAGTGAGAAGCGACTGAAAACAAGAGTAAAACGGCCCTCGGGATCAGCCACCAAAGACAAACAAACGAAAGTGAAGTACTATAACTCCTATCCGGTATCCCATCTCTCATACCTTTCTTCAATCCTAACCATGACTTACCTTCTTTCTTCTTTAACCCTTCCTGCACTTACCTCCTTTTCAACTTCCTCACCCCTCTCTCTTCACCTTCCCTTCCCACTTCTTCATCTTCTCCTTCTTTCTTCTCCTTCCTTCATTTTCTTAGTCCCTTTCTCCCCTCTATTAATTCCTTCAACCTCTTCAACCCTTCTCACCTCTCTCTTAACTTTGCAACTCTTTCTTACCCCTTATACCATTATCATCTTTCAACATCTTTCACCCTTCCCATCCAGCTCCCTTCCTCCACCCTTTTTACATTCCTTCACTCTTCATCTCCTCTTACCCTCTTATTTCACTTCCTTCCCACCTCCCCTTCATCACCCCCCTTTTCACCTTCTCTTCCCTTTTCATCCTTTCTCACCCCTCTTGTAACCAAAGACACCCACTCCCTTCCTCACCCCCCTCTCTCTTCACCCCTTCCCCTTCCCACCTCCTCTTCATCCCCTTCCTCACCCCCCCCCTCCCCCCCTCCCCGATTCCCTCACCTCCAATAGAGAGAAGAGCGCAGTTTGAACAAAAGAACTGATGAACAACTATGTCAATAAATCCCCTTGATCGTTGTTTCCGGACTTCACCCACTGAGCCTTCCCACCTCCCCTGGAGACCCTTTCGAGCGTTTTCTGTGCACCCCTTCCTTTGTCCTTGTATCATGTTGGCTAATGTTCTATCTCCCTTTTTTTCTTTTTCCCCTTACTCACCCTATGATTTTTCAATGCGCGATACCCTTCCCCTTGTCCTCGTTGGTTTATCATGTTATGAAATGTGTACGGGAAGTGTTTATTCCCTCCTCCCCTTCCTCACCCCCTCTGGTAGTTATATTTATATATCTTTCCACCTCCAATGCTACATACCGCCCGTAATCCCCCCATCCCTCTCAGAAATCTAAAAAAAATACAACATATCCCCCCAACCCCCATCACACAATTATAGAGTGATGAGTTGGAGAGCAGTTGAACAAATGAACAGATGAACAAAACTACTGTCCAAATAAAACTAAATGACTCGTGTTTCCGGACCTTGCAGAGAGAGCGCGCAACACACAGCTGTTGGAAGACGAGTTCGAGCCGTTTCCTCAGTGCTGTGTTATGATTGTCCTCGTATCATGTTGGCTAATGTTCTATCCTCGATTTTTTCTCTTTTTTTATTTACTATTTTATATGATTTATTCAATGCGCGATTATTGTTTCTGTTGTCTGTTTTGGTTATTATGTTATGAAAGTGTACGGACCTGTGTTAATCATAAGCTGTGCCAAGAGAATGGGGATAATGGTAGTTATATTTTATATCTTTTTGCGATAAATGCTACATACCGCCAGTAATAATACAGAAAAAAATAGAAATCTAATAAAAATACAACAACAATAATAACAACAACCATCATTATCTCTACAAAATACACCAGCATCTCTATTGTCACCATATACAAAAATATGTAAAAGTAATTCACACTGACTTACGCTTACGGTAACTCTTTTTTTATTGTAAGCTCTTACAGTGACTCCAACTCTGCTGTTTTTTTTTTTATTCTGTCTCTCGCCTAGCTGCTAACACAACCGCCCAGAGCTCATCGTGGAAAATAAACAGGTTAAATAAACAGAAGTTTCACCTCTTCTCTCTCTCTCTCTCTCTCTCTCTCTATCTGACTCTCTCTCTCTCTCTCTCTCTCTCTCTCTCTCTCTCTCTCTCTCTCTCTCTCTCTCTCTCTCTCTCTCTCTCTCTCTCTCTCTCTCTCTCTCTCTCTGGATCTCTCTTTCGGTATTGAGACGCCGCTTGATTTCCTCTTAAATCTGCCTTTCTCTTTTTATTCTTTATTAAGTTTATATTTAATTAACTTTATCAAGCTTCAATTTTTTCCTGTATTCCAATGTTATTATCTGTCACTTTCGAATGAAATGATTTTATTATAATTATGTATCATATATTCTACTGAAGTAATGTCCATTTCAAAAACCATAATCTTACTAACAGTTTACCACAGTCTACCATGTCAGGTTACCATCCTCATCTACCACAACTTATGAGTACTTCCACATTGATATCATCTACTGTTATAATTCTACTGGAATCTGCCTCATTGCAACCAAACTCAACCATCACCACCTACCGCACAACCACCTGAGAGTATACCGTGCTATACCACAACGTCTTCGTTGCGCTACTTCCTACCATTCAGTCATCTCATAAAGTTCTATCGCCCAACACAACCTCACAACCACATAACTGCCTACCACACAGGCACCTAAAATACTACCATGATCTACCACAACCTCACGCCCTAAATAGTACCTAAAGACACCTAAAAGACTTCCCCTCCCAGTCACAACCTCACTACCACATTACTCGCTACCACACATACCTCTAAAAGCCTACCATTCCCCATTACAACCTCGCTTCCCCACCACTCGCTACCACACATACCTCTAAAAGCCTACTATTCCCTATCACAACCTCACTACCACATTACTCGCTACCACACATACCTCTAAAAGCCTACCATTCCCTATCACAACCTCACTACCACATTACTCACTACCACACATACCTATAAAAGCCTACCAATCCCTATCACAACCTCACTACCATACATACCTCTAAAAGCCTACTATTTCCTATCACAACCTCACTACCACATTACTCGCTACCACACATACCTCTAAAAGCCTACCATTCCCCATCACAACCTCCCTTCCCCACCACTCGCTACCACACATACCTCTAAAAGCCTACCATTCCCCATCACAACCTCGCTCCCTCACCACTCGCTACCACACATACCTCTAAAAGCCTACCATTCCCCATCACAACCTCACCCCCTCACCACTCGCTACCACACATACCTCTAAAAGCCTACCATTCCCTATCACAACCTCGCTCCCTCACCACTCGCTACCACACATACCTCTAAAAGCCTACCATTCCCCATCACAACCTCCCTTCCCCACCACTCGCTACCACACATACCTCTAAAAGCCTACCATTCCCCATCACAACCTCGCTCCCTCACCACTCGCTACCACACATACCTCTAAAAGCCTACCATTCCCCATCACAACCTCGCTCCCTCACCACTCGCTACCACACATACCTCTAAAAGCCTACCATTCCCCATCACAACCTCGCTCCCTCACCACTCGCTACCACACATACCTCTAAAAGCCTACCATTCCCCATCACAACCTCGCTCCCTCACCACTCGCTACCACACATACCTCTAAAAGCCTACCATTCCCCATCACAACCTCACCCCCTCACCACTCGCTACCACACATACCTCTAAAAGCCTACCATTCCCCATCACAACCTCGCTCCCTCACCACTCGCTACCACACATACCTCTAAAAGCCTACCATTCCCCATCACAACCTCCCTTCCCCACCACTCGCTACCACACATACCTCTAAAAGCCTACCATTCCCCATCACAACCTCGCTCCCTCACCACTCGCTACCACACATACCTCTAAAAGCCTACCATTCCCCATCACAACCTCCCTTCCCCACCACTCGCTACCACACATACCTCTAAAAGCCTACCATTCCCCATCACAACCTCCCTTCCCCACCACTCGCTACCACACATACCTCTAAAAGCCTACCATTCCCCATCACAACCTCGCTCCCTCACCACTCGCTACCACACAGTCACCTGAAAACCTTTCTCCTACCACGCCAAAGAACACTTCGACGCTAAACACAAACACATGTGAATATCGGCCAGATTCCTGAGGCGTGACTCGCTGTGACCTGGCGGGGCTTTCCGTGACATAAGAAAACAAATTTGCTGTATCTTCTCCTGCATTCGCTGGTCTTGTCAGATCTCTCTTTTTCTCCGTCTGTCTCTGTTTGTTACTTACTCACTCACTCGCTCTTTTTTTTTTCTCTCTTTTTCTCTGGTATTGTTTTTTTTCTCTCCCTTTCTCTCGGTCGCTATCTCTTTAAGTTTCTCTCTATTTTTTCTCTGTCTTAGATTCTTGGTATCTGTCTGTCTGTCTGTCTGTCTGTCCATCTGTCTGTCTGTCTCTCTCTAAAATAAGTAGCACACACACACATAAACACACACGCATACACACACACACACACACACACACACACAAACAAACACACACACACACATATATTGATAAATCATGAAAAATATAGTAATATAAAGAAATATATAATTAATCACTCAGCCACGGCAATATTAATAACAAACCCCCGCCACCAGAGCCTCATCACCTCAGCCGCATTAAGGCAAAGTAATAATACGGCGCATGTCATAACAAACACCACACCCCCACTCCCCCTGACCCTCTCCCTCCCCCTCCCCCTGGGCCCTTGACCCTCTCTTTACCCTTTAAGTCATAACAAACATCTCCCAGTGCGCCCTCCCTCCCTTCCTCCCTCCCTTCTTCTCTTTCCTCTCCTTCCCTTTCTTCTTCTCTCTCCTCCCCCTCCCTTCCTTCTACGCCTTCTACTTCTCTTCTCTTTCCTCCTTCCTGATCTCCCCTCTACTTCTCCTCTTCCGTGTCTTCATCCCTTCTCCACCATCTCTCCCCCACTTCCACCTTCCCTCCTCATCCCCTCCATCCTTCCTCATCCCCTCCTTCCTTCCTCCTCATCCCCCTCCCTTCCTCTTCATCCCCTACTTCCTTCCTCCTCGTCCCCTCCTTCCTTCCTCCATTGCCCCTCCCCTATCTTTCCTCGACCTCCCTCCTTCCCTTTATCGCCCTCATACCCTCCTCCCCTTCTACCCCTAACCCTCCTCCCCCTTCCCTCCTCACCCCTTCTACCCCTATCCCTCCTCCCCCTTTCCTCCCCCCTCCCCCCTCCCCATACCCCTCCTCCGGCGTCTGTTTATCCCCAGGGTGCGAGGCAGAGACGTTCTCATAGCCTCTCGTCTCACCGCATCAAACCGTGAGAGTAAAAGGAAGAAAAAAATGAATAAAAAGACAGCGGGAAATACACACACAAAAGAGGAAGAGAAACAGAAAGAAACTAAGAATTGAAAGCAAGAATGTGAAAAAAGGCACGAAAAAAGGAAGAAAGAAAGAAAGAAAGTAAGAAAGAAAAACAAAGCCGAGAGGCAGCGGCCGGATCATTTTTCTCACTTTGGCGTAACTCTGAGGGGAGGGGAGGGGAGGGGAGGAGGTGGGAGGGGGAGGGATAGGAAAGGGGGAACAGGTGGGAAGGTAGGGGGAGGGGATAAGGGGGGGAGAAGGAGGTCGCAAGGGGAAGGGAGGGAATAGTTGGGAGGGGAAGGGAGAGGGAAGAGGGGGAAGCAAGAGGGAGAGAGGGAGGTCGAGGGACAGGAAAAGGGGACGGGAGGAAGGGGAATAGAGAGGAAGAGAGAAGAGGCGGAGGGGAGAGGGAGTGAAGGAAGGATATTGTTACCTTCTCGTTACCTCCTTCTCCCTCGCCTTATCCTTCTCTTCTTCTTTTTTCCTTTTTTTTTTTTCCTTTCAAGTTCATCTTCTTCGTCTACGGTTCTACTCCCTCTTCTGTTTCCTTCTTTCCTTCTTTCTTTATTTATTTTCTCCTTTTCTTACTCTACTTCTGTGCTTCCTTTCGCCTCCTACCACACAAACACTTTTATAAACAAACCGACTTGAGATAAGGATAGATAAAGAGCGGAAAGGAGGGAGGGAGGAAGGGGGAGGAGAGAAGAGAGGAGAGAGGGAGAGAGGGAGAGAGGGAGAGAGGGAGAGAGGGAGGGAGAGAGAGAGAGAGGGAGAGAGAGAGAGAGAGAGAGAGAGAGAGAGAGAGAGATGGGGGGGAGAGAGAGAGAGTAGAGAGAGAGAGAGGGAGAAAGAAGGAGAGAGAGGAGAAGGAGAGAGAGAGAAGAGAGAAGAGAGAGAGAGAGAGAAGGAGAGAGAGAGAGAGAGAGAGAGAGAGAGAGAGAGAGAGAGAGAGAGAGAGAGAGAAAGAGAGAGAGAAGAGAGAGAGAGAGAAGAGAAGAGAAGAGAGAAGAGAGAGAGAGAAGGAAGAGAGAGAGAGAAGAGAGAGAGAGAGAGAGAGAGAGAGAGAGAGAGAGAGAGAAGGAAGAGAGAGAGAGAGAGAGAGAGAGAGAGAGAGAGAAGAGAGAGAGAGAGAGAGAGAGAGAGAGAGAGAGAGAGAGAGAGAGAGAGAGAGAGAGAGAAAGAAAGAAAGAGAGAAACAACTAAAAATGAATTTGAATAAAAGTAACAAGAAAATTAGTTCCAAATACGGACTCCACAATGAGATGTTTGACAGGTAGTGTAGGAGGGGGAGGGGGGAGTGGGGAGGGGTATGTACACTTGCTTACGTACGTAAAAATTACTACCCGTCCAGAATATAATTACTAGTTCAAGATCCTGTTTTCTTTGTGTCGAAATAAATCATAAATCGCACACATTTTCCTCCACTTTTACACAAAGCGAAAAGAGGAAAAATCCCCATTCACCAAACACAAAACCAGGAGCCGAAAAAACTAGATGATATTACGTTTTTTTAAATACACTGCCTGAGTAACAAGCGTCTGTTGGAGGCGCCATTATAGCGTTAGTTACACCGTGATTTAGTTGTTCCTCCAAGCACCCGTTACCCTTATTTTGCCCCCATCAAACACTTGGAAATTAATAAGAAACTGTACATATATCTAAAAATATTCTTTATCATACGTAGAGCAGTTTAAAGTGTATATTTACGCTTTCGAATGAGATATTTTAAGGGTAAGTTGATACACATGGACATCACGTGCAGCAGGAGTACAGACATCCACTTTTTCTACGCGTCTAGAGGTCTGCACGTGGTCTCTGAACCTTATATGCGCCCACAAACCTGTTTCCTAAAAGTGACTTGACGCACACATTCACATACATACTCATACGTGCCTATTTCTATGTCTTCTCTTGTCCTGTTTTCATCTCATATTATTCCAGCACTTTTTTTTTTCTCGGCTGTTTACATCAATGAAATTTTCCTCATCTTTTATATCTATCTGTTTATCTTCCGATATCCATTTCTCTATCCTTCATTAAGTCTCGCCCCTCTCTCCTTCCGCAATCCTTCTCCTTTCCCCCATTTTTTCTCCTTCCATTTCCTTCTCTCTTTCTCTCCTTCTAGTTCCATCTTCCTCCCTCTCCCCCAAGTTCCTTCTTCCTGTCCTATCTCCCTCCCCCTCTTCCTCCTCCATCCCCCTCTCCTGCAATGCCAGTAGCTGACACCCCGAGACAAGGGCGCTCTTCTTATTAGACAAAGATTTATTCAAGACCGAGAGAGGGTTCTGATGTCGACCTGTTACCCTTGTCACAGAGGCTGAAGATGCTGAGGACAGAACCAAATGCCGAGGCTTGAGATAAGATGAAGCAAAACGTTCTTATTCACTTATTTATTTGTTAGTGCTACTGCTACTAATACTACTACTACAAGTACTACAACAAGTACCGCAACAACTACTACTACTACAAGTACCGCAACAACTACTACTACAACAAGTACCACAACAACTACTACTACTACAACTAGTACCACAACAATACTACTACTACAAGTACCACAACAACTGCGACAATGACAAAAGCAACTACCACAACAAGAACAACAGCAACTACTACCGCTACTACCACTACAACTACTATTGCTATTAAAACTACTACTATCATCTGTAAGAAGCTGATCATCTAAGACCGTTTGCCGGTATGGCTTAATTACGGAGTGACGTTGTACGAGTACCTACAACTGAGAGCGTAGTAAGTTGACTGATGAGAGATAGGAAAGTGCTGAGATCAAGACAGCCTTTGAGAATTCGAACTTCAATTAAACAGATCCTCAACATTTACTGCGATCAAAAGCATAAAATCTTGAAACCAAAATATTCAAACACTCATGAATTCATCTTCAATACATTCCGACAGACACCGATATTGAAAAAGAATAAATAAAAGGGAGCGACTGATAGTGAAGATGTAAGCAGATGGTGAAAGAACAGTGAGATAACCCGCTCATGGTGAGAACCCGGTCATAAGCTCTCCAAATGGTGCAAGTGATGGCCGGAAACGTTCATAAACCAAGTCATATTAATCCTAGCTATTGTTTCGTCTGACCTCTTGACTCCGGGATGTGGTGGTGGCATGGAACAGCAGACGAAGACTAATGTCTAACTATGCCATGTAGAAAATAAGTAAACAACCCCCATTCTAACTATATCCTTTCGTACAAATACCATGATGATAAATGTGATTAATGTAATCATCTATAATCAGCAAAGCGCAGCCATTTCGCAGAGTGACGTTATCGCGGCTTCTCGGGGCGAAAATGAAAGTAAATCCTTCATAAGCCACGACAGTAAATGGTGTTCGATCCACCTCCCGGGCGAGAAAAAA
>NW_028234435.1:3123677-3128677 GCF_977035675.1 Penaeus japonicus
TTGAAACCCGCGTCACGCTATCTTCGCCCCTCGATGCGTTGAAGGAGGAATGTTGACACTACGGAGATGCCGTGTGGGAACAAACCCATGCGTAGGTGGAGGGGGGGGGGGGGGCTTGGGGCGCGTTCTTGTTGTTCTTGTTCTTGCTCCTGTTCTTGGTCTTCTTGTTATTGCTCCTGTTCTTGTTATTGGTCCTGTTCTTGTTTTTCTTGTTATTGCTCCTGTTCTTGGTCTTCTTGTTATTGCTCCTGTTCTTGTTCTTGTTATTGCTCCTGTTCTTGTTTTTGTTCTTCTTGTTCTTGGTATTGTTTTTAGTGGTCCAGGGTTATTTTTTTTTCTTTGTCATTACCTTTTTATGTTTTTCATGTGTGTTTTGTTTTTGTTTTTGTTGATATTTAATTCTGTTGACTTTGTTTTTTTTATCTTAACAATAAAAAAAGGAGGAGGAGGAGGAGGTGGAGGAGAAAGAAGAGGAGGAAGAGAGGGAGAAAGAAGAGGAGATGGAAGAGCGGGAAGAGAGGGAGAAAGAAGCGGAAGGACAGGCGGAAGAGAAGAAGGAGCAGGAGAAAAAGAAGGAAGAGCAGGAGGATGAGAAGTAGGAACGGAAGGAAAAGGAGGAGGAGAAAGGAAACGAAGAGGAAGAGGAGCAGGAGGAAAAGGAGGAGGAGAAAGGAAACGGAGAGGAGGAGGAGCAGGAGGAGGAAAAGAACGTGGAAGAGGAAAAAGGAAAAGAAGAAAGAAAGGTCGAGAGGAAGAACTATAACAAAAAAAAAGAACAACAAAGGAAAGGAAAATCCTGTGGAGGGGAAGAGGAGGAGGAGAAGGCGAAAAAAATGACAAGAAGAAGAAAAAGAAGAAAAGGCGAAAGGAGAGAGAAAGTGAGAGGCGAGACGAGGAGGGAAAAAAGGCATTTCGTAAGAACATACAGTACATGCGTGCAAAGAAACCACGAAGAAGTTACTCCAGAAGGATGGCGAGCTGAGAGGGTCTGGAGTGGAGGGAGGGGGTGGGGGAGGAGAGGGAGGGGAGGGAGGGTAGCTAGGAGAGAGAGAGAGAGAGAGGAGGGGGGGTAAGAGAGGGCAGTACCGGTACTTCAGAAATGTAAAGAGATGGAGAGAGAGAGGGGGGTGGGGCGGGGGCAGGAGGAGGAGGAGGAGGTGGAGAGGGAGCAAGGTCATCCTCCCCCTCCCCCTCCACTTCTCCATCCTCCCCCTCCCCCTCCGCCTCTCCTTACGGCACCAGAGACACTTTCACTCGAGCGTGGAAGGAGCATCATGGCTCGTTACACCCCGATCATGCTCACTTAGCGACACCTGGACGGATTTTTGCTAATTTAACACGACTCGTTGAGTCTACCCCTCTGCCGTGTGCGCAAAATATACCCTTTTCGTTTTCGGCGTTTGTTGCCGTATTGTTTTTGTTCACACACTCACACACACACACACACACACACACACACACACACACACACACACACACACACACACACACACACACACACACACACACACACACACACACACACACACACACACACACAGTATTTCCGTCGGGTCCTTAATAACATCATCTCAACTAAGAAATCTGGCTCTTCTTTCCACCAACATACCAAGCCCAACATACCAACATACATTCAGAAAATGCGGGTTATTGTGCTAATCTATGGTGCTGATGGCGGTGTCTCTGAGGCTGTGACAGGCGCGATGGGAACGTCACTATTGCGGGGAAGTATGATGAAGATCTATGGTGTCAGACTGAAGTAATGTGGGTATGGTGACGCTACGGTTGAATCGCATGGTATGAGGAGGCGAATATGGTGAAAATTGGAGATTGAATTGTATTTTCGTGTGAGTGTGATGAATTTTTTTGGTTCGTATAGTGTTTTCTCGTATGGTGATATTGTGCCATATTGTGAATCTCCCGCTTATGAAGGAGCAACTTGTGATGAAATATCCCAGTGACTCGGCAGGGAAGATGTTGGAGAAATTTTGTTTCTACCGAATCAGGTTTGTTAACTTCTCTGTTCAGTCTAATTGCTGTTTCCTTGTGATTGTTAATGTGACTTTTCTCATCAATAGCCTCATATATGCAAAAAAGAAAAAGAAAAAAAAAACATTAACATACACACACATACATGTGTGTGTATGTATGTATGTATGTATGTATGTATATATGTATGTACATGTGTGTATTTATGCATATACGTATGTATCTATGTATACATGTATGTGTGTGTGAGTGAAAAAATATATATGTACACAACAAAGCTCTATTCGAAATGGCAATGATACCATGCAGCACCACACGGCGGATCTAACACCTACACACATGATATAACCATCCTCGACCCCCCTCCCCCTGCCCCCTCCTCCCCCCTTCCCCTACATCCCACATACCGGCCTACGATGCTACACAAAAAAATATCATATTCAGCTTTTTTTCATGATGCTAGTTAGAAGATGAGTCTCCTCTCCCTTTTTTTTCATTGTTTCCTGTATTATGTTTTATTCATTTATCTATTGATTCCTATTCTGTTTATTAGCATTCTTCACTATTCTGATTTTTTGTTATTCTTTTTATATTTATTATTCGTCTTAAGGATATTTATGATCTGAAAATATAAAGAACTAAAAGCTGATTATCAATGATAATTAGCTCTCTTACTCTCTCTCCCTCTCCCTCTCGCTTTCCCTCTCCCCTTTCTCTCCCTCTCTCTTCCTCTCCTTCTCCCTCTCCCGCTCTCCCTCTCCCCCTCCCTATCCCTCTCCCCCCAATCCCCCCAATCCCCCTATCCCCCTCCCTCTCCCCCTCCCCCTTCCCCCTCCCCCTCTATCTCTCCCTCCAGTCAGTCATGGAATGTGCCTAGCCATGCCTACACCCCTCAACGGAGCAGTTAGCCTGGCTTAGACACAAGACGCGGCTTTAATGGATGGTTGCAGATGGCTGAGCGATGGGGACGCCTTTGACAAATGACCAGGAGCTAGGTAGGGGGTGAAGGAGCGGGGAGGGGGGGTAGGGGCAGTAGGGAAGGGGGGGAGGGAACCGTGGGTGTAGGGATAGGGAGAGCTGGCATGGCATTGAGGGATAGGGGGGAGGGGGGGAGGGGCATATAGAGGCGGGTTGTGGTGAACGGGGTGGAGGGGGAGGGGGTGGGGGAGGGGGGAGGAGGGTAAGGGTAAAGAGAGACGGGCTGTGGTGACATAAGGGGAGGAGACATAGAAACGCGGTAGGGGGGTAGGGGGGTAGGAAGGGTGTACTAGGGAAGGGGGGTGCTACGGATAGGGGAGATTCAGGGCATGGAGGGAAGGGGTGGGATGGGGTGTTGGGGGGGGCGGAGATCCCTCACACCTAAGGCGAAAGAAGGGCGGGTGCATCTGACAACTCCATTACCAGCTGAGTAATTCGTGTGTGTGTGTGTGTGTAAGTGTGTGTGTGTGTGTGTGTGTGTAGGTGTGTGTGTGTGTGTGTGTGTGTGTGTGTGTGTGTGTGTGTGTGTGTGTGTGTGTGTGCGTGTGCGTGTGCGTGTGCGTGTGCGTGTGCGTGTGCGTGTGCGTGTGCGTGTGCGTGTGCGTGTGCGTGTGCGTGTGCGGGAGGACGTTCCTTACATAACATGGAAAGAATTTTTTTATCTATACCTCCTATTTTTTGGTTCTTTTGAGGTTTATATCAATTAGCACTCTTTATATGATTGTTTAACGTTTCTAAAAACGTTTATATATACTTTTTATTTTTTCTTATATCTGTGTTCTGAGATCCTCTCTCTCTCTCTCTCTCTCTCTCTCTCTCTCTCTCTCTCTCTCTCTCTCTCTCTCTCTCTCTCTCTCTCACACACACACACACACATACACTTTGGATCCGCATTCTTACCGTTGACCTGTATGTCTGCTACATTCTTTCTCATATTTTGAACGATATATACAATTTCTATATTTATTAAATCGTCTTTATAGTCATAACAATATTCTATCAAATATAGATATATGATTTCTATTAAACATATTAATTATCATTATCTTCAAACACCCTTTATTTTGTTTCCTTCATCTAAATCTATCAGTCAGCTTTGGACTGAAATATCTTAGATATATAAATCGATATAATTCAGCTTTCCAGTGAGAGCTTAATTACAGCTTGAATAACAGGAGATCAGTGAAGACACCCATAACAAGTCAATTACACACGTAATAAAAACAACATAAACTAAACGAAAAGAAAAGGAAATATCTCAGTCGACTAAACCAGAAATTATCGTACACGCGCAGCCATCAAACTCTCGTACAATACAATCGTAAGAGATCGTACATTATTTTATGTGTTTTGGCGAGAGTGAAATAAGAGGTCCCGTTGAGGGGAATGTGGGGGGGGGGCGGCGAGTAGGGAAGAGGGGATGGGAGAGTAAGGGGAGGGGGAGGGGGAGGGGGAAGGGGGGCAGGGAAGGGGAGAGGGAGAGGGAGAGGGAGGGGGAGGGGGAGAGGGAGAGGGAGAGGGAAGGGGAGAGGGAGAGAGAAGAAGAGGAAGAGGGAAAGGGAGAGGGAGATAAGGGAAGGTGAGTGGGAAAGAAAGAGGGGGAAAGGAAAATGTGGTGGAAAGGAAGATAGACGTAAGGAGAAAGATGAGGAAAGGAAGAGGGAAGGGAAAAGTAGGGAGAAGAGCGATAGTAGGACTCAAGGAAAAGAGAAGCAGTGGATGGGGGAGGGAGATAGGGAGGGCGAAAAGGGGAAGAGGGGTGAGAAAGAGGAAAGGAGGAGAGAAAGGAAAGTGAAAGAAATGAAAAGAAGAAATAAAAGAGAAAATGTAACATAAAAGTTCATCAGGAGGCCCCGGGGTAAAGAGGTTAGGGGAATGAGTGGGGGAAGGGTGGTGGTGGTGGAGGGGGGAGAAGAGAGGGGTGCCAGGGTGTGGGGTGGGGGGGGGCGAATCAAGGTGAGTCTTTACCTCTTGTCGTGACCTCCTGACCTCCTGGAGCCAGTCACACACACTCGTTCGGAGGCTCCGATACG
>NW_028234435.1:3133677-3138677 GCF_977035675.1 Penaeus japonicus
TAACATGATCTTTCTACAACATATTTTATTACAACAGCATACTTTTTAACTGCAACATGCTTCTTCTGTAACATACTTCATTACTACAGCATGCTTCGTAACTGCAACATGCTCCCTCTACAACATACTCCATCACTACAGCATGCTTCGTAACTGCAACATGCTCCGTCTACAACATACTCCATCACTACAGCATGCTTTTTAACTGCCACATGCCCCCTCTACAACATAATCCATCACTACAGCATGCTTCTTAACTGCAACATGCTCCCTCTACAACATACTCCATCACTACAGCATGCTTCGTAACTGCAACATGCTCCCTCTACAACATACTCCATCACTACAGCATGCTTCTTAACTGCCACATGCCCCCTCTACAACATACTCCATCACTACAGCATGCTTCGTAACTGCCACATGCTCCCTCTACAACATACTCCATCACTACAGCATGCTTCTTAACTGCCACATGCCCCCTCTACAACATACTCCATCACTACAGCATGCTTCTTAACTGCCACATGCCCCCTCTACAACATACTCCATCACTACAGCATGCTTCTTAACTGCCACATGCCCCCTCTACAACATACTCCATCACTACAGCATGCTTCTTAACTGCCACATGCCCCCTCTACAACATAATCCATCACTACAGCATGCTTCTTAACTGCAACATGCTCCATCACTTCCGCATCCTTCACCACAAAATGCTCCACTGGTGTAGCGTCTCACATCCTTTCAGCAGGCATTACTACATGCTCCATAACTACAGCATACCCTATCACTACAGTAATATCTTCAATCTCTGCATAATCTAATAGAACATGTCCCCTGAACATGCATCTTTAAATTATCTATCGCAACAACATGCCCCATCATAATAACATGCACCACATGCCACACTACTGTATCATCTTCAATTTGTACATGTTATACCCCCTAAACATGCATCATCACATGCCTAGTTGCTACAGTGTGAAGCTCCATAACAAACTACTCCAAGCTCCATCACTATACATTCCACCTCAACATGCACTATTCCTTCAGCATTCGTAACTCCAAAATGCACAGTCATTACAAGCTGCAGCAAAACATTCTCAACACTTTCACGCTCCAACATCATAGGATGCATCAATTAATTAAAATAAATAAATATATCACAACACGTTCCATTACAGGATGCTCCAACACCATCACATTCTCTTCCACCACAACATGCCCCAATATAATAACATACATCATAAACTTGAATCCTTATCACTGTATCAGAGGGTTGGGACATTCTCTCTCATCCCATAAGACCACAGTGCAACATGCACATGCAACTTTTCCTTCATTATACAAGCTATCCAAACCATAGTACAGTCAAACGTGTACCATATATAAATTGCAACATACAGCATGCAAATACCATCTATACCATGTAACATGTACCATCTAAACCATGTAACATGTACCATCTAAACCATGTAACATGCAACATGCAGATACGATATCGAATATGTAACATGCAGGTAACATACCTACAAAGCAAAATACAACATACACATGCCATACCGACATATCAACATGCAACATATAAATAAAATTTTGATACCATCTTCCAATAAATACCACCAAAACATAAATGCATGTCCTAATGTAGTACTAATGAGCAACAAACATCATAATGCTAATTAAAGGAAAAACAAACACTTCGCTAATGGATATAATAACACCTTCTTATAAATATATACATGTAATTCCCTTGTAAACTAAGTTGGCTACCTTTTTTATTCTTTTCTTCGGATGGTCGATTTTTTCTTCTTCTTATAAATGGTACACGAATTATTCTGTCAATCATAGGTCTGAATTATGATGAATTTGGGAGTCCGGGAAGGAGAGGGGTTAAATTAAGGTGGCGGTCCAGAAGATGTATAATGGAGGTCGTTTAACGAGAACAGATAAGATCTTCGGTGTAATTTGTGTGTGTGTATGTGTGTATGTGTGTGTGTGTGTGTGTGTGTATGTGTGTGTGTGTGTGTGTGTGTGTGTGTGTGTGTGTGTGTGTGTGTGTGTGTGTGTGTGTGTGTGTGTGTGTGTGTGTGTGTGTGTGTGTGTGTGAGTGTGCAATGAAAGTACCAAGAAATACCAAAGGTCGCCCGGAAAAAGCAGTTAGTCCGAGGCGACTGGAGGTGATCGAGTGTGACATCATCGCTCGCTCCTCGTTTCGGACTCTGGTTGCCATGGTCACACATCTCGAAGCTCGCCACACACATGCACGCGCGCAAAAAAAAAAAAAAAAAAAAAAAAAAAAAAAATAAATAAATTACTAAATAAATAAAAATAAAAGCAGACTACCCATTACGTCCCACAAGTTGTCATTTTACCTTTTTTTTATATATAATCTAAATCCACATCATAGTCCCTTTCTATGAGCACGAAGGAGATAGCAGAGTTCCGAAAGAACCATTTATGGTTCTGTGAGGCAGGTAACGAACCCCCCTCCCCCCCACCCACTCTCTCCCCTTCCCGATCCCCACCTACGCATGAGGCTGAGGGGTGATCGTGGGCGGGAGAGAGGGGTGGGGGTGGGGGTGGAGGTATGCTGCCCACTGCCCGGAGGTGATGTGAGATATGACGGTGCTATGACGTCATAGGTAAGGAGATGGGGTGGGGACGGGAGGAGAAGGAGGAGGAGGAGGAGGAGGAGGAGGGGGAGGGGGAGGGGGGAGTAGGAGGGCTCGCGCTCATTACGAAACGCTTTGAGGTTTTCTTCATTTAGGATCCTTCACTTCGTAATTGTTTATTCACGTATTTACTTTTCTTACTTTTCACTCAATTTCGCGTTTTCCTCTACACTTTCCTCTTACTATCTCTACTTCCTTTTCGTCATCTCATTTAATTTTCTTGTTTCTCCTTCCCTTCTTCCACGGAACGGTCGAAAACACACGCCCTCTTCCCGCCGCCCACGCCCACCTACTTAGTGCGCACCGCCCACCCCTGCTGACCTATTCGACCTATTAATCTTTTCCAAGCCTGCTCTTGTCCCTTCATAGCCTGCATTTAAGCTCTTACCTGTGATGTGGTTTCTATTCTCTCCTCTTAATACTTGTTACCTTTCTCTGTAATATCTAGTATTTTTCTTTTATTTTTTTCCAATTATTCTGTATATGGTTTAGTTCGTTTTTGTTTGCGGTTCTGTTTGTGATATACTTATGTCTAATTCGTTAGTTTTTCTTTACTTCCCTTCCTGTTTTAATGTTTTAATCTTGCTTCTTCCTATCCTCTTTCGCTTCATTACTTCCTTCGTTTCATATTCCCTATTTCGTTTAACAGTAACTCTCCTCCTTTCTCTTTCATCTCTTTCGCTTTCCCTCTATTCTTTACGCCAGGGGCTCCTTCCCAGTCTGTGGGGCGTTGATGTTTCCTTAGACTTTCATAGACACTTTCATGATTAAACTTCAGTTGAATAAGAGTCATATTTACTACATCTGTTGATCTGTTTATGCAATGAAATTTCGTGTCAATTCATCTATCTATCTATCCATCCATTTATCTTTCCTTTCTTCCTCGACTCGCCTCGATTTCCTCCCATCTCTCTCTCCTCCCATCCAACCTCTCTGAACCCCCCTACCTCAGGTCAGCCCCCCAACCCACAAGTCTCACCCTCCAACCCCACTTCTCAGGACCTCCTCTCACCCCTTCGTCCCTACGCCACCCTCTCCCTCTCCCTCTCCCACCCCTCTCCCTCTCCCTCTCACATCCCTCTCCGTCTCCCACCCCACCACTCTCCCTCTCCCATCCCTCTCCCTCTCCCTCTCCCATCCGACCCCAACTTCCCCGCCCTCCTTCCACCTCTCCCTCTCCCTCCCCCTTCCCCTCCTACCATACGATAGGTGTCGGGTGTTCAACCTCTCCACTTGTCAAAACTCGAGTATTTTATGCGATAGAAGTTCCGCCATTGCTACACTCTGGAGGTGGGTGGAAGCGGGGTGGAAGCGGGGTGGATGCAGGGTGGATGCAGGGTGGAAGTGGGGTGGATGGCGAGATAGCGGGTGGATTGGTTTTGGTGCCATTAGAATAGAGATTGACAGAGGAATTGAGAAAAGGAGAGATAGTGAAATTGGGAGTGAGTACGTAAGAGTAATAGTGTGGTTGTGGGAGAGAGAGAGAGAGAGAGAGAGAGAGAGAGAGAGAGAGAGAGAGAGAGAGAGAGAGAGAGAGAGAGAGAGAGAGAGAGAGAGAGAGAGAGAGAGAGAGAGAGAGAGAGAGCAGGCATACTCATAGACAGAGAGAAAGTGCAACACAGGACAGAGAACACATTAATCACAACAGAAACAGAGGATCGAATTCCTTATCTCTGACACATCCTTCAAGACACCCCCCTCCCCCACCTACACCCCCTCCAGCCGACCCCAACCAAGAGGTCACGTGACGGCCTGCGATCAACAAGGTCAAAGGGCGAGAGGTGGGGGGAAGGGAAAGGGAGAGGGGGGGGGTCAACTCTCTCTGATTAATGCTTTTTTTGGCACCAATGAAAGTGCAACATGATCAGGGAAGGCGATTGCTATTCGAGAAAGAGAGAGAGAGAGAGAGAGAGAGAGAGAGAGAGAGAGAGAGAGAGAGAGAGAGAGAGAGAGAGAGAGAGAGAGAGAGAGAGAGAGAGAGAGGAGAGAGAGAGAGAGAGGAGAGAGAGAGGAGAGAGAGAGAGAGAGAGAGAGAGAGAGGGAGAGAGAGAGAGAGAGAGAGAGAGGGAGAGAGAGAGAGAGAGAGAGAGAGAGAGAGAGAGAGAGAGAGAGAGAAGGAGAGAGAGAGAGGAAGGATGGAGAGAGAGAGGAAGGATGAAGAGAGAGAGAGGAGAGGGAGAGAGAGAGAGAGAGAGAGAGAGAGAGAGAGAGAGAGAGAGAGAGAGAGAGAGAGAGAGAAGGAGAGAGAGAGAGGAAGGATGGAGAGAGAGAGGAAGGATGGAGAGAGAGAGGAAGGATGGAGAGAGAGAGGAAGGATGGAGAGAG
>NW_028234435.1:3143677-3146177 GCF_977035675.1 Penaeus japonicus
CATCCTCTCTCTCCCTTTCCCTCCCCCTTTTCCATCCTCTCGCTATCCTTCCCCCACGCTCTCCCTCCCTCTCTCACTTTCCCCCTTTCTCCCTCCTTTCTACCCCTTCCCCTCTCTACATATATATCTTTATCAGTACCTGTGTATTTTAAATATACATTTGAATAAATAATGGTGAACGGGCATCTATATTATCTTCTCTCAGGTAAAGCTAACCTCGGCCAGAAATCAAAGCACTTTACCGCTGTAAGCGTAAAACATGAAAATTCACATGTCACGTAATGTCAACAGTTTTTGCAATATCTAGGTGATCACATATCAGTGAGCGCTGTTACTACCCTAACAATCTGAATGTATACATAGCCAGTTTAGAAACTTGCAAGAACAGCTTTCTACTGCAGATTATCCACTATATATAATGATTTAGAATGACAGTGTTAGCGTGTACCGGCTCGCGTGCTTTTCTGATGAGGGGGGGGGGGGTAGAAGGTCGTCATGCTCGCTACGGGGCCCTCTTGTCTTATCTTAGACAGGAGGTTCCTCGTCTGCCTACCTCGGTCGCGTCAAAATCACCGGTATTTTCCATGTCTGATGTTGTCTTCTACTTTGGGGAGATTTATCTTAGGGTGGGTGTTTTGTTTGTCACTTTGGGGATAGATTGTACTGCCAATTAGCAGGTGTGTCACAGGTGCACTTTTTCACGGGTTTTCGTATCTGTGTGGCGGCAAGCAGAGAGGGTGGATCATATTGTCATTGCAAGCAATTGTTGTTATCAATGCACGATTCACGGAATAAACACATCACGATCACTTTTTTTGCGTGCTGAGTCCATTCTTCACCAATTTACACTGTAAGCACTTCACAAAGTTATCCAATTTTCCAGTGATCTCACTTGCCCTCTCTCGAGACGCCCGCAGACACGAAAAAGGTCTTCATAAGGGAAACATAGACATACCACAAATCCTCTTAACATGGAAAGACTCCACATCCCAATACATATATAATAAAACTCCTACAGACAGCAAAGCGTCCGATTGGCAGGGGTCGAAAAGGGGCTTACCTGGCTTGCGTGGGTGTGGTGGTCTCTCCCCGTGTGTTTCCGTGTGGCGTGGCAAGGTCGGGGGTCGGAGGAGGGAGAGAAAGAGAGAGAGAGAGAGGAGGTGGCGTGGCAGGTGATGTGTGTGTGTGTGTCCGCGGCCACAGCTCAAGCCAGACTGACGGGTCTCGAGTCGGCCTGGCCCTCGCTCGCGCCTCCAGACCCGCTTCCCCTCCTCCTCTCCCCTCCCCCGTGACCCCGCCCACCTCTTCCTACCTTCGCCTGGTTCCCTCGCCCACTTAAAGAAGGAGGGAGCATGTGCAAGGGCGGAGAGAAGAAGCAGGAGAGAAGGTGACGTCTCCTTAACATCTCATTTCTCGCACCTGGTGCTATTGTTTGATAATTAAGGTGAAAAGGGAACATAGTTGATTCGTTTATTTCATTTCGCAAGAGTTCATAAATCTCGCCGTGAGTTGCCGCACAGGATGCTTCTGTCGGTCGGTCGGGGAGGGAGAGAGAGGGGGGGGGAGAGGGAGGGGGATGCTGATTCTGAATATGGTCGTGCCCTCTCGTGCCCCCTGCCCCCTGCCCCTGCCCCCTTCCCTCCTGCCCACCCCACCCACCTGGTTTGATGCTTGCCCACCGTCACGCACACACAGCTATCCTGCTTGTACATGGTCACTTAATGTACACCAATTTCGTGTATGGTGCCGCCCCATATGCACTAAGTGTGAGTGAAGCGTCTTTTGCACGGTAGCTCCCCTTTCACTTATGAATATCGCCTCTACCTGCAATATAACCTTGCCTGCCCTCCATGCATGTCCACTGCACGGCGCCTCCCATTAACGCAATTTACCTCACACATATGTCACGTTTACTCAACTTTATTCACACCGTTATCACTTGCATTATACCAATGTTCAATATATTCGTTGCGTGTACTGTTTTTTTCAATCTTGTTTATGTGCAATATTCAGCGCACTTCACGCAGTGTACTTCGTGTTTATGTTTCTTTATTAGTCTTGTAAATTTCGTCATATGTTATTTCTATTTGGATATGCTATGTATACACTATATCTGTACATATCAAGCTCATGATGCACGCCATTATGTGAACATTATGTTTAATTAGACAGTTATAGTCTTAAAATAGCCTTTTTATAAAAATCGTATATATATCATCCATGTTCATATGTTACATGTACACTATTATCATGTACAGTTTACAGTATGTTAGCATGTGAATTTTGCTTGATCTTATAATGACATGTGTATATTCACTATGTACAAGTAATTATCGTGTACATATTGATGTTAATATGCTTACATGATAATATCAAAAAAGTTATTTATTGAACAAACTGTATACATTTAGATATTTCTTATATATCAATAATGTATTCACTTGCCTCCCTCTTCGCCCCTTGTACAATCTACCTCGTCATGTACACACTGACACCTGTA
>NW_028234435.1:3156177-3163677 GCF_977035675.1 Penaeus japonicus
ATATATATATATATATATATATATATATATATATATATATATATATATATATGTGCATGTGTGTGTGTGTGTGTGTGTGTGTGTGTGTGTGTGTGTGTGTGTGTGTGCGTGTGTATGTGTGTGTATGTATGAGTGTGTGTAAAAGTAAACAGCAAAATATGTTTTTAAGATTTAAAAAAAGTGAGACAAGTCGACCTCCACAGCCGAGCGTGAGGTTGGGTCATTTCCCCGAAAGCCGAGGCATGACACACTCGTCGGTTTCCTCTGCGTCGGCGCTTGCAGAGTCAGGGGAGATAAACCGCGGTTCTCATGTCTATTAAAAGACTGCTTGACGTCTGGCGTGACCTATCTTGCTCGGCCTACTTTTCGCTTACGGGAATCAAGATGATGATGCGTGATATGATCTGGCTTGATTATTTTTAGGCAGAGCAAGAATTGTGATGAACGAGTGTGGTGATGTTTGCAATGTGTTACGTAATGACATGATACAATGGCGATGGCTAGAGATAAAATAGAGGCAGGGATAATGGCATAATGCAATGTGTATGATATGATTACTACACACGTATTTCTCATCTTAGGCATCCGAGAAACGTCTTGCCTCTTGCAACTTTTTTTTTTAGGGAGAAATTGTCTTACCAAGAAATTCTCTCAGGGAAATATTACAGTAGAAAAACATGAGTATGAAAAATGTATCATGATATCATATAAACATCATAGCATTTATGAAAGAAAAACATCATACATTCCACACTATACGAAGGGAGTTCATAGGAGATCATAGCCAGAGCCAAAAGCATTTCGATTTCACTGACTCCCGATAAACCGATTGACTCGACCCGACCTAGCTTTCAGGATCGAAATGGCGGATCCAAGTGTCCTCTCGGGGAACAAACCGATCAAGGAAGTCCTCGAGGTCGACCTTAAAGAGGCTAAAAATTAAGAACACACTTCTCTTCTGGGACCAGTCAGGGGAGGCCCTCCTGGCTGACACCTTGGATACGTCGAGGCAATCACGGGGAAGTGCGTCAATGGATCCCAGAGACGACTTCACTTCAGGAGCATTACGTCTGACAGACAAACGTCTATCCTCTATGACAATTCTCTCCAAAGAGTCTATTTTCTTCCTCATTCTCTGTTGTTGGTGGCCGACCACCTTCAATGCTCCCTCGACCAGCTTTGAATAGAGCTACACACAATTTTACTGCTGCAGTTGCAAGAGCATTGTAACCCAATGTTGATTCATATTCCTCGTGGATAACCTTCGGCGTCCTCTCCTACAGCGCCACTACGTATCACACAACGCGAGAGATTTTGACCCATTGTTAAACTTAGTGTCCGGTCATCGAGTATTATCACCGTGGTCATTATTGTCATTGATATTTTCTTTTTATGTTTTACTATTATCATTGTCATTATTAGTATTATGATTGCATTATATATTTTTATCCTCATTATCATTATTATTATTACCATCGTTAATACTATTGCCATTATTAATAGTATTGTAATAATTACTTCTATAATTTCATTGTCTATCATTATCATTGTTACTGATATTCATATCAATATCTTTGATATTATTATATTTGCACTTTTAGTTATTTATTTTCAGCATCATCATTCCTATCATCTTTATCATTGTTATTATTATTATTATCATTCTTGCTATCACTGTGATAATCATTGTTATTATCATTATCATTATTAACATTATCATTGCTACCATTACTATTGTTATCACTATCATTATTACAATTAATGTTATCATTGCTATGATTCCGATCATAATCATTGTTTTGATTTATCATTTTTATTCTTATTACCATTATTATTGTTATCATCATTATGATTAATATTATCACCATTATCATTATTATCATCATCATTATCATTCTTAGAATCATTATCATGGTATCAGTATCACTATTATCTTAATCATCATTACTATGTTTTTCCTATCATTAGGGTTATTATTGCATTTCTGCTATGATTGCAAAAAATACTATTGTCGTTAATACTATTATTATTACTGTTATCATTCTCATCCTTATTACCTCATTATCCTTATCAGTATCACCATAGGTGTTGCTTTCACGAGTCCATTATCAACATCAACTTCAAAATCAGCAATAAAAGCATATTAAAGCAACAATAACAATGAGGATACAGTAACAAGGGGAAGTAATATGTCTACGGTGTCTGACCCCCCCCCCTCCCCCCTTCCCCCCCTTAAACCATACCACAACATACCCCAAATAGCCTTTAAGAACAACAGGTGATTCCCCACAACACACCTGTAGCCAACACACACCAGTCAGTGTTGTCACAAACAGTACCGTGTTGTCAGATCTCTGGCGCCGCTGACGTATGGTCTACTGACAGAATTCCGGCCTGCTGACACTAGCATGTACAAATCAGCTGATTACTCCCTGCCTTTCCAGGCGTCTTCTGACAGCCAAATTACTTCGCTCTTTGCTTGTTTTTTTTCTGTCAGTGTGTTTTTTGATTGTTGTGAGTTTTGAGTTAATGTCTATTTGTTTCTTTTTCGTTTAATGATTATTCATATTATGAGTATTGGTGATACCCATTATTACTTTGCTCACTATCACCTTGTATGAGTAATTCATCACATTAGCATACCGCCAAAGCGAATTATGAATAAAACGGAATAATTTTGTTTAGCTGACTATGTGCTGCTGAATTTTGCAAAGATAAGTGATTGAGGAGGAAAATACAAGCATATATCAAGCCCACAAGCAATATGGTCACTTGGACAAGGAAGAAAAGAAGAAGGGAAAATATAAAGATAATTTTAATCAAAATGATAAAGATAATGAAGATGATGTAGCAACGATAATGACAATGAAAGTAATAATAATGTCAATAGTTGAAGTAATAAAGGATGATGATGATGATGATAATGACAATAATAGTGATCATTAACAATTATTATAACAATGATCATTATGATGATGATAATGACAACATCAAAGATAAAGATTATGATGGTGATAATAATGATAGTAATGATAATGATAACGATAGTGATAATGATAATGATAACGATAATGATAATAATGATAATGATAACGATAATGGTAATAATGATAATTATAATAATAACGATGATAATGATAAGAATTATGATCATAATGATAATAATAATGACATCAATCATAATGACAATGATAACAGTAACATAACCTTATCGATTTCCTTAGAAGTTTTGCTTTTCGGATTCGATCCTGTTTTTCTTTTTTTATGGTTAGATACATTTTTTTTCTTCATTCATGCCACCTTATCTATTTTCTGGCATCCGTTCTAGTCGTAAATAAACCAAATGACCTAATTTTCCGACACGAAAAAAACGACATATTGAAATCCGCGACAAAGGAACAAAGAATACTATTTTCAAACAAAGGACAAACAGTATTTCAGATTCAGAGTAAGACAAGACTCCTATTTTTCTATGATCCTTCCCCAGCGACCGAAGGATACGAAACCTCTTTTATAATTACCAAGGAAGGATACTGAATTTTCTAAATGAAAAACGGGGGACATGGAGCATCCTTCATATTTGCAAACGAAGAATATGGAACCTCAATAATAATTGCAACTGAAGGATACCAAACTTTCTTCGTAATTGCAACCGCAGGATACCAAACTTTCTTCGTAATTGCAACCACAGGATACCAAATTTTACTCGCAATTGCAACCGCAGGATAGCAAACTTTCTTCGTAAATGCAACCGCAGGATATCATAACCTCTTACCACATTTAAATCTCTGCATATAAAAAGATGGGCAACTTCCTCCAGATCTACAACTGAAGCATTGCAAATCCACAATAAAAAACAACAACTTTAAAACCACAAATAAAGAATGCCAAAACTCCTTCACATCCACAACCGAAGGATATCGAATCTCCTTCAGATCCGTAAAGTAAAGCTTAAATTCCTTCAGATCTTTCAGGATACCAAACTTTCATCACATCCACAAAGGATACCGAAGGAACCACAACTCCCCAAATACCACTCTTTTGTTCAGATCTGCAAACGAAGGATACCAAAGCTCCTTCAGATCCTGTGTAGGTCGATTCCCCCCCCCCCCTCCTTCTCATCCCACGCGCCCTGAGGATCCTCCAAACCGCATGCACATGTTGAGTTACCTGAAGGAGCCGAAAAAAGGGAAGAGAGAGAGAGAGAGAGAGAGAGAGAGAGAGAGATACAGGGAAATATATATATATATATATATATATATATATAGATAGATAGATAGATAGAGAGAGAGAGAGAGAGAGAGAGAGAGAAAGAGAGAGGAGAGATAAAAAGAGAGAGAAATATGTAATATATATATATATATATATATATATATATATATATATATATAATATATAGAGAGAGAGAGAGAAGAGAGAGAGAGAGAGAGAGAGAGAGGGAGAGAGAGAGAGAGAGAGAGAGAGAGAGAGAGAGAGAGAGAAAGAGAGAGAGAGAGACAGACAGAGACAGAGAGAGAGAGAGAGAGAGAGAGAGAGAGAGAGAGAGAGAGAGAGAGAGAGAGACTTAAAAAAATCATTTACCAGAGACAATGTTTGCGTAAGGGGCGAGTGTATCTAAGGTGCTATGCTAAGCGATTCCCACAGGTATCTGTTTGTATTGACTGTGGTAGTAACACATTCGCCGGTCTGCTGAGAATCGGAGGTGTAGGCGTGTGTGTGTATGTGTGTGTGTGTGTGTGTGTGTGTGTGTGTGTGTGTGTGTGTGTGTGTGTCTGTTCATTATTGTAATGACCTGATAGAACGGGTTACGTTAGAAGAAGTTTTGGCTATCATTTGAGGATCTGTGGTGGAAGAGGGGGGAGGGGGAGGGATGGAGGAGGGTGGAGGATGGGCTGTATGGCGCTTGATGTGCGTTTTCTTGCTCTATTGCTGGCGTGTTAGTTCTCTCTCTCTCTCTCTCTCTCTCTCTCTCTCTCTCTCTCTCTCTCTCTCTCCCTCTCCCTCTCCCTCTCTCTCTCTCTTTGTTTGTCTTACTCGCTTCTTTCTCTTCGTCTGTCTCTTTGTTTGTGTCTCTGTCTCTGCTTCTGCCCATGTCTTTGTTATTGTTTCTGTCTCTCTCTCTGTCTCTGTCTCTGTTTCTGTCTGTCTGTCTGTCTCTCTCTCTCTCTCTGTGTCTCTGTTTCTGTCTTCCTCTCTCTATACTAAGGGCCAAGCACGCAAAAAAATAAACAAAAAACATGGATGGTGCTTTAAATATACAAAAACACCGTACCCTGTTGATTGATTTTATTCTGAAATGTTTATTTTAACTATATACGGTGCATACACATGAATAGGCATAGGAACTATGCCATGTGATATAGATTACAATAAAAATGATAATGACAATAAGATAATGATAATGATAGTGGTAATAATAATGAGGATAAAAATAATCGTGATAGAATAATAATGATAATGATTATGATAAAAATGGTGGTCAGGCTTACAACAATTATATGCATAATAACAATAATAGCAGTAATAATAACAACCTTATCAACAACAACAAAATAGAAATGATAATACAAATAAACATAATTACAATAATAATGTAATAATAATAAGGACGCTGATGCTAATCATAAGGAAGAGGATGATAATAACAACAGTAAGGATAATGATGTCGATAATAATGATGAAGATAATAATTACAATGATGATAATAGCGAGATAAGAAGAATAATAGCAATAAAAATAATGATAATAATAATGAAAACATTGATGAAAACAGCAGAATCACAAAGCTAATGACAAAAAGGATGATGATAATGATAGCAACATTTTAATGATAATATTGAATACGATTATGACGATGATCATGATGATAGTAAAACAATAATCATGGCAATAACAACAATAATGGTAATAGTTACAACAACAATGATAATGATGATATATATAGTAATGATAACTATGATAGTAGTAATGATGATGATAAAACTATCCACGTTTAGCTGGAAATTCCTCCCTATTATTTCTATTGAATAGGCATTATAGCATAAACGATTAAGAAAAAAAAAAATGGCCTAATATCATGATTGCTTTTTGTCTGAATTTACAATCAACATAAAAAAAAAAACATTTAGCAAAATTGTTCAGTTAATTAATGATTTCTTACTTCAGTAACTCGTTTTATTTTTTCTAAATCGCAAACTCTCAAATACAAAATCTGCTGTCTCGTCCTTTGTTATGACTGTCAAATCAAATCATATAAAAATTATCTTAATGAAATAACTGATTTCTTTAGAAAAAAAATCTCCACCGATACAAAAAGATGGAATAGATTTTGAAGATAATCGATAATATTCTCATTTCTCTTTCTGCTTTGTACCATCATTTCTTTTACGCATAGCATTTGCATCCGTATCCCTGTTTCCTTTTCGCTCCTTTGCTCTTCGCCGCCATCTTCGCATTATCGCATCCCGAGTCGCATTTGTTTACGCATCGTCCAGACGCATTTTCAAAATATCATTGGAACAATTACGGTTATCAATGAGAAGAAAATTAAGAGTATTAGACTCCTATATATTCTCTACTCTCACCTACGGCAGTGAATGTTGGACATAATCACAGACTATGGATAAGAGATTACAATCAGTTGAGATATGGTTTTACAGAAAAAAACACCGAATATCGTGGACTTCCTCATGTCAAATGAGTAAGTGCTCGCTAAGACAAGAACGAAAAGAAAACTAGTTGAAATAGTCAGAAAGAGACACTTACAATTTTTAAGTCATGTTTTGAAAAAGGAAGAGTTGGAAGACGCTGCATTGACAGTGAAAAAAAATGAAGGAAAAAGAGCCTGAGGAAGGCAGAGACTCACTTTCATCTCAAGCCTCAGCCACTGCATGAAGATCAGTGGAATTGGAATAATATGAACAGCAAAGGATAGGGAATTTATGGAGATCCATGGCCACCAACGTTCTGGAAGAACAAAGCACTTATAAAGAGAGAGAGATTGGAAACAACTGCCACATCCTTCGTCTATGGAATGGCTGACGAAGGCAAGTGTACAAAAAATAAAGATCCTGCGGCATCCTCGTTGTCCTTCTTCGCATCCTACGACGGTGCAAGGGCCAAAGGACACGGCCGGGATACGGGATACGAACCTTAGCTTTCTCTACATAAACGGTCCACGAAGCGCTCTGACCCCGAGCGTGCCATACCCATGTCAATATTTCAGGCGACTTTCATTTCATTCATCCCACATAATGATAATGATGAAAAAGAGTGAGGCAAAAAGAGAAAAAAAGGAAGTTCCCCCTCTTGGCCACATTAGTAATACCATATTAGGCCACACGGCACTTTAGACCTGGCCATCAGGTTGTACGAACTTTCCCTCAGAAAGGTCGCTACATTCACGCACAAAACGACCTGGCCGGACGAGATGTTAAAGGCTTAACGATCTCCAGTTTGAAATTACCTGTTGGGTCGTTAACGTTAGTATTGCGAAGTAAA
>NW_028234435.1:3176177-3183677 GCF_977035675.1 Penaeus japonicus
CCTTCTCCTCCCCTTCCCCCCTTCCTCCACCTCCCCTCTCCCCTCCCCTCTCCTCTCCTCCCCCTCTCCCCTCCCCTCTCCTCCCCTTTCCCCCTTCCTCCATCTCCCCTCTCCTCCCCCTCCCCTTTCCTCCCCTTCCCCCCTTCCCCCTTCCCCCCCTCCTCGCCGCGACCTGCAACGAGTGATAGAGCGACAACGTGTGCGAGATGGCCGGCCAGATTAACGTGGCTCATCCGTATTTGGTCCCCGGCCGAGCATCGCCGTCTGGGGACGACTTTACTACCGGAGAGCTGGGTGGAAGAGAGAACTCGTGGGTGAGGGAGTCTTGGCGGGTGAGTAAAGTCCTGTCGGCGGGTGAGGGAGTAAGATGGATAAGTAGAAAGTGTGAGTGCATGTATGGACGGATGTGCATGGAAGTGGGTAAGTTTGGTGATGATGTCGCGAGCAAATAGTTAAAGTAAATAGGTTTTCGCAAACATAAGTAAGTAAAATTGACTTCTATACGCTAATGGAACGAAACTAAAAAGATGGATGCTAGGACTAAATAAATAATCGAGAAATGATTGAGTAAACAAATTAAGTCTATATTCATCAAGGAAAAACAAACGAGCGATCGCACGCTGAGAAACTGCAGCTAGCTCTGTCTTTTACGGTTTGGTGTGTGCGTGTTTATGCATCCTTCATGGTAATAAAAGTATTGGCTTTTATTTTCGTTTTTATTTTATTTTTTCCCGTGTGGGCTTAATCTCACTTAATCAAGTATCAGATTTTGGTAACTTGATATAACAAGGTTTTTTATTCTGTTATTTCTCTTTTATGCTATCATCAAGTATATATCGTTTGTTGTTTGTGATTATGTTTTATAAGTATTAAAGCGTGTATAATTTCTTACCATTATGCGCACTTTTGCGTGTGTGTATGAAGGGGAAAGGATAGCCATGTACGTGTGTGCGTTTGTGTGCACAGATGGTGTAGACACAAGACAAGAAATAAAAGGAAAAACAAGAAATGTGAGGGAGTAAGGACAAGATAATAACACAAGATAAAAGGGAATTTACAATACGAAAGTAAAAAAAAAAAAAAAAAAAAAAGATAGAGGAAGAATAAACGTAATGATATTGAAAAGAGCAGAATGTTTATTCGTATCTGCAGATTGCTGAGCGGAAATGACGAATGGACTTTTCAGCATGACTGAAGGTGACATCAACGCCCTGAAATTCAATGCAAATTTGGCCTGAGGTGAGTTATCTGAGTGCACGCACATGCTGGCGTAGATGGATGTAGGATGCATATGCACATATATCATTCATACACATCTATATCGACATGTACATTAGTTTAAAGCACACACACACACATAAATAAGCATTTCACATGCACATATACATACATACACGCGGTCTCCCTACACATGCATACTCTAATCCTAAAATAAGCACACACACACACACACACACACACACACACACACACACAAACATATATACACGTGATCTCCCTACACATAAACGCTAATCCTAAAACGAACACACAGACAGACAGACACACACACACACACACACACACACACACACACACACACACACACACACACACACACACACACACACACACACACACACACACACACACACACACACACACACGCACACCCAAGCAGGGAAAACAATGCCTGTGCCTGAGGGGGGTGTTCTTGGGAACCGGTGCGAGCTGCTGGCCTTGTGGTTGTTTACTGTCATCCGGCAGAGATCGCAGCTTTTGAGCCTCTGGGGATTTCCTTGTTCGGGGAGAGGGTGGGAGGGAGGGCGAAGGGATAACAGGGTGAAGGAATGAGGGGGAAGGGTGAACAGGGTGGAGGAATAAGGGTAAGGGGCAAGTATTTCCTGAGAGGGAAGAGTATTCACTATGAAGGAAGAATATCCAGTATGACTGAGTAGTTAGTATGGGGGAAGACTATTCATTGAGAAGAATAAGCATCCAGTGCGAGGGAGGAGTATTCAGGAAAAGAAAATAGTATTCAGGGTGACGGAATGGCACTTATCAGGAAGCTCATCTAGAGGAACACATTTAGCAAGAAGCTCTTCTGGAGGAATGCCTTTAGCTGGAAGCTTACCTGTAGGAACGCCTCTAGCAGGAAGCTTACCTAGAGGAACACATTTAGCAAGAAACTCTCCTGTAGGAACGCCTCTAGCAGGAAGCTTACCTAGAGGAACACATTTAGCAAGAAGCTCTGCTGGAGGAATGCCTTTAGCTGGAAGCTTACCTGGAGGAACGCCTTTAGCTGGAAGCTCTCCTGGAGGAACGCCTTTAGCTGGAAGCTCTCCTGGAGGAATGCCTTTAGCTGGAAGCTCTCCTGGAGGAATGCCTTTAGCTGGAAGCTTACCTGGAGGAACGCCTTTAGCTGGAAGCTCTCCTGGAGGAATGCCTTTAACTGGAAGCTCTCCTGGAGGAATGCCTTTAGCTGGAAGCTCTCCTGGAGGAATGCCTTTAGCTGGAAGCTCTCCTGGAGGAATGCCTTTAACTGGAAGCTCTCCTGGAGGAACGCCTTTAGCTGGAAGCTCTCCTGGAGGAACGCCTCTAGCAGGAAGCTTACCTAGAGGAACACATTTAGCAAGAAGCTCTGCTGGAGGAATGCCTTTAGCTAAAAGCTTACCTGGAGGAATGCCTTTAGCTGGAAGCTTACCTGGAGGAACGCCTTTAGCTGGAAGCTCTCCTGGAGGAATGCCTTTAGCTGGAAGCTCTCCTGGAGGAATGCCTTTAGCTGGAAGCTCTCCTGGAGGAATGCCTTTAGCTGGAAGCTTACCTGGAGGAACGCCTTTAGCTGGAAGCTCTCCTGGAGGAATGCCTTTAGCTGGAAGCTCTCCTGGAGGAATGCCTTTAGCTGGAAGCTCTCCTGGAGGAATGCCTTTAGCTGGAAGCTCTCCTGGAGGAATGCCTTTAGCTGGAAGCTCTCCTGGAGGAACGCCTTTAGCTGGAAGCTCTCCTGGAGGAATGCCTTTAACTGGAAGCTCTCCTGGAGGAATGCCTTTAGCTGGAAGCTTACCTGGAGGAATGCCTTTAGCTGGAAGCTCTCCTGGAGGAATGCCTTTAGCTGGAAGCTCTCCTGGAGGAATGCCTTTAGCTGGAAGCTCTCCTGGAGGAATGCCTTTAGCTGGAAGCTCTCCTGGAGGAATGCCTTTAGCTGGAAGCTCTCCTGGAGGAATGCCTTTAGCTGGAAGCTTACCTGGAGGAACACATTTAGCAAGAAGCTCTGCTGGAGGAACGCCTTTAGCTGGAAGCTCTCCTGGAGGAATGCCTTTAGCTGGAAGCTCTCCTGGAGGAATGCCTTTAGCTGGAAGCTTACCTGGAGGAATGCCGTTAGCTGGAAGCTCTCCTGGAGGAATGCCTTTAGCTGGAAGCTTACCTGGAGGAATGCCGTTAGCTGGAAGCTCTCCTGGAGGAATGCCTTTATCTGGAAACTCTCCTGGAGGAACGCCTTAAGCAGGAAGCTTACCTGGAGGAACGCCTTTAGCTGGAAGCTCTCCTGGAGGAATGCCTTTAGCTGGAAGCTCTCCTGGAGGAATGCCTTTAGCTGGAAGCTCTCCTGGAGGAATGCCTTTAGCTGGAAGCTCTCCTGGAGGAATGCCTTTAGCTGGAAGCTCTCCTGGAGGAATGCCTTTAGCTGGAAGCTCTCCTGGAGGAATGCCTTTAGTTGGAAGCTTACCTGGAGGAATGCCTTTAGCTGGAAGCTCTCCTGGAGGAATGCCTTTAGCTGGAAGCTTACCTGGAGGAATGCCTTTAGCTGGAAGCTCTCCTGGAGGAATGCCTTTAGCTGGAAGCTCTCCTGGAGGAATGCCTTTAGCTGGAAGCTTACCTGGAGGAACGCCTTTAGCTGGAAGCTCTCCTGGAGGAATGCCTTTAGCTGGAAGCTCTCCTGGAGGAATGCCTTTAGCTGGAAGCTCTCCTGGAGGAATGCCTTTAGCTGGAAGCTCTCCTGGAGGAATGCCTTTAGCTGGAAGCTCTCCTGGAGGAATGCCTTTAGCTGGAAGCTCTCCTGGAGGAATGCCTTGAGCTAGAAGCTTACCTGGAGAAACGCCTCTAGCAGGAAGCTTACCTGGAGGAACACCTTAGGAAGAAGCTCTCCTGAAGGAACGCCTTCAGGAAGACATCTGAAGAAGAAATGGCACGAAGGACGTGGACAGAGAACGGTCAAGGAGCGATATTCCGAAGACCATAAAAACATTTTTTTTTAAACAAAATATGCATTGATGTAAAGTAATCTGCTTGTTTCATTTGATTTTTTTTTCTTTCTTTCTTTTTTTGAGTTTGAGACGTTTGAGATGATGTTTTCTTTATCGTTTGCGTTATTGTTATTGTGTAACTTTCCTTTTTCTAATGATTTTTCTCTGTTTTTCTATTGTTTTTCTCACCCTCTCTCTCCCACCTTCTCTTTCTCTCACTCTCTCTCTCTCTTTCTCTCTCTCTCTCTCTATCTATCTATCTATCTCCCTCTCTCTCTCTCTCTCTGACTTCTTATCTCTCTCTCTTTCTATCCCCCCCAAAAAAAAAGACAATAAATGAATAGATAAAAAGGAATAAATAAACAAAAGCTGGTCCCAGAAAACGTGATCAGCGGAGCAACACGGAAGATATCGCCCTCACAATAGTTACAACGCGACACTTTGTCGTGTGGGCGTGTGGGCGGCAGGGAAGCGTGCAGGTCGTGTGTGTGTGTGCGTGTGTGTGTGTGTGTGTGTGTGTTTGTATGCTTGTACGCGCGTGTGTGTTTGTGTGCATGTATGTGTGTGTTTGTGCGAGCGTTTGTGTATGTGTTTGCCTATCTGTCTGTGTGCGTGTTTCTGTGTTTAAGTGTGAATGTGTTTGTGAGTGTATGTAAGTGCGTGCGCGTGCGTGTGTGCGCCTGTATGTATGTGCGTGTGTGTGCGAGTCTCGTGTGGGTGGAGAGACCGGTCGCCGCCGCGTGGGCAGAGAGAAGTATGTTTGCCCCGCCGCCGCCGCCGCCTCCATCGCCTCCATCGCCTCTCAGCAACACGGGTTCCTCCTCCAGCTTCCTCTCCATCTTCTTCGTCTCCATCTTCACTTATCCTTCGTCTTCTTTTTTTCCATCTTTATATTCACTTTTATTCTCCTATCCTTCTTCTTCTCTTCATCTTTCATCTTCCTCCTACTTTCATCTTTTTCATCATCATCTTTTTAATTCTCTTTCTGTCCTTCGCTTTTCTTCTCCTGTCCTCTAAATGAACCTTTATTCTTCCTTCGCTTATCTCTATTTTATCTATCCTTCTTTTCCTTTTATTCATTATGTTTTCCTTTGTCTCTTTACCTACTCTGCTTCTCTTGCACTCCTCTCCCTCCGCTGCCTTTTCGTCCTTCCTCACTCTGTCCTTCCCTCACTCACTCATTCACTCTCTCCCTCACTTCCTACCTCCCTAAATCCCTCCCTCCCTCATGCACTCACTCTCTCTTCGTCCGTCCCTCCCACCCTCCCTTCCTCCCTCCCTCATTCCCTCCCTGTCTTCTTCCCTCCCTCCCTCCTTCCCTCCCTGTCTTCTTCCCTCCCTCCCTTCTTCCTCCTCTTATCCCTCCCCCTCTCTTTCTCTCTCTCTAATTATCGGTCCCTCCCTCCCTCGCTCCTTCCCTCCCTCCTTTCCCTCCTCCCTTCCTCTCTCCTTCCCTCCCTCCCTTCCTCCCTCCCTCGCTCCTTCCCTCCCTCCCTCTCTTCATACCTAACACCAACCCAAACTTCTTCCCTCCCTTCCTTCCTCTCTCCTTCCCTCCCTCCCTTTTCCTCCCTCCTTCCCTTCCTCCTTCCCTCTCTCCCTCCCTCCCTTTTCCTCCCTCCATCATGATTCCCTCCGCCTCCTCTCCTCTTTCCAACAAGACTCCCTCGCGTCATCACCTGAGTCAGACCCTTCTTAGCTTAGAGGAAAAAGACATTGCAAAATATAGTGCATGTGATGATGATGATAATAATGACGATGAGAATGATGATGATGATAGTTATGGTGAAAGCGATAGTAACAGTAATAATGATACTGATACTTATACTAATAGTTATACTAATACTAATATTCATAATGATAATGATAATAACAATAATGATATTAACGATAAGATAATAACAACGATAATGAGAATGATGATAACAGTGATAACAATGATAAAGATAACAATAATAATAATGATAATAATAATGATAATGATAAAGAAAATAACAATGAGAAGAACAATATGAACAATAACAATAACGATAATAACAAAATTAAATGACCCTCTCCCTTCCCTTCTCCTCTTCCTCCTCCTCCTCCCTCCTCCTCTTCCCCCTTCCTGTCCCTCACCCCTCCCTCCTTCCCCCCCCCTCCTATACCTCTAATGGCAACAAAAATAACAACAGTAAAATAACCATGCAAGAACAACGCACACAGACCAAAAGCAAAACACAAGAAGAATCCGCGCCTGAAGGAACGAAGGCTCAGGAGACCTTCCTTCGTCTCTCCCGGGCCCACACTTTCTCCTTGTAGACTCGTGGCTAGGGTTGGTAGACATTTTTTTTTTTTGTTTGTTTGTTTTTGCGGGAGATGGGGGAGTAAGGGAACAAGACTGATGAATTTTCTTTTTTCTTTTCTCTTTTTTTTTCGTAACTGATATTGATTTCATGAAAATTATTATTTTTTCATATACCTATTATGGTGATATTGAAGATGGTGATACCACTATTATTACTATTACTATTACTACTACTGCTGTTGCTACTTGTATTACTTGTACTACTACTATTACTACTACAGTTATTTCTACTATCAGTAATACGGCTCCTACTACTCCAGCTACTAATACTGCCATTAATAATGATGATGAAAAATATTGATAATGAAAACTGTGATAATGATAAAAGAGTCCTTCGAATAATGATGATAGTGATAACAATAATTATGTTAATGATGATAACAATAACAATGATAGCAATAATGATAATGATAACGATAATATTAATCATTATAATGATAACATGAATTATGATAATGATTACATTAATGATAATAACAATTGTATTGATTATGATAATAAAAATGATGACAATCATATCATAATAATAATAATAATAATGGTAATAATCATAATCATGATAATAAAATGATGATGACAATCATAATATCAATAACGATAATGATAATAATGATAACGATAATTGTGATAATGATTGTATTAAAAATAATAATAATAATAATAGTATTGATAATAATAACAATGATAATGATGTCAATTTTGTCTATGTTTTTTTTTTTTTCTTTCTTTCTTTCTTTTTCCTATCCTCTCTCTCCATCTAGATCCAAGAGGAGGCAGCGACCCCTAAGCGGCAGCCCTCGGAGGGAGGCTTGACCGGCCGTGACGTCGACGGCGGAGAACCAGGAAGGAAAGGCGCCTTATCTCACCTCGGAGACTCGGCTGCGGGTCGGGTCAAGTCGGATAGGAGGGCGGGGGGGATAAGAGGGAGGGAGG
>NW_028234435.1:3188677-3198677 GCF_977035675.1 Penaeus japonicus
CTGTAATGATAATAACGATAATAATAGTAATAACAATAAGGATAATAATAATAATGAAATTGTTACAAGGAGATAATCATACCACTAATAACAACACTAACAACAACAACAAAAACAGCAACAATCATAATGCTAACACACACACAAAAAAAAAATACTAATGACATCATTATTATATGATGACAACAACAACAAAAACAGCAACAATCAGAATGATAACACCAACAACAATAACAAAAACAACAATAATGACATCATAATTAGATGATGATGATATTGATACTAACAACATTAAAATTAACATTAATACCAACAACAGTAACAACAAAAACAATTACAACAATAACAGCTAATATGACGAAACATAATCAACACCACTCAACCTTCAGTGCAATGTTATCTTTAAACCTGATTGAAGTAAACAAATAAACAATCGGACACAAATTGATATAGAAATGGTACCGAATGTAAACTTTAATAAAAGCCATTAAGGGAGATCATATAACTTATTTATGAACGCTCGGAAAGGCCAAAAACCACTGCCTTTTTCTTTGATAATGGTTGGCGAATAAAATGTGTGGAGATTAGATATTCGAAAGATCAGCGGGAGATACAGAGAGAGATAGAGAGAGAGAGAGAGAGAGAGAGAGAGAGAGAGAGAGAGAGAGAGAGAGAGAGAGAGAGAGAGAGAGAGAGAGAGAGAGAGAGGAAGATAGAGAGATAGAGAGAAAGAGAGAGAGAGAGAGAGAGAGAGAGAGAGAGAGAGAGAGAGAGAGAGAGAGAGAGAGAGAGAGAGAGAGAGAGAGAGAGACAGAGACAGAGGGAGAGAGAGAGAGAGAGAGGAAGATAGATAGATATATACAATGATAATAATGATAAAGATAGATAGATAGAGAGAGAGAGAGAGAAAGAGAGAAAGAGAGAGAGAGAGAGAGAGAGAGAGAGAGAGAGAGAGAGAGAGAGAGAGAGAGAGAGAGAGAGAGAGAGAGAGAGAGATGAAGGGAGAGGAAGAGAAGAGAGAGAGGAAGATAGATAGATAGATAGATAGATAGAGAAAGAGATATATAGAGAGAAACAGAGAGAGACACTGCCCGACAGAAAAAAGATAGTTTCTTCTTCTTCAACAGAATTTGCATATTCATTTTGTCCAAATACGGGATCTGAGGACACCACTGTGAAAACGTGACATCCTGTGGACATAAGCACAGGCTACGATATCCTTAACAAAGACGATGCATTGATATTGCAAATGACGCACAAGAGGAGATGTTATCAACGAAACGAACCATTCTTCTTCTGATAACCTTTTTCTTTCAGTTCAAGACGATTAAAAAAGTAGCTATGCAATCACATGTATCAGTGCGATCATTCAAAATCATCAAGATGAATTCCAAGGGACTGGGTATGTAAAAAGAAAAAAAAAAATGCTAATAATAAAGCGACAAAATCAAGAAGAAATTAATTTAGGAAACCCAATTTGGTGAAGGACACTTTCGTTGTAAATTGTCATCGCGGCAGCAAAAAAAGAAAAGAAAAAAAAAAAAAATATAAAAGTCTGTGTGAGGATGATTGTCATTCAACACACGATTCTGCATAATGGCGGTATCTGGCAGCTCCTTTCAGTGAAGCATGACAGTGAGATGAAAGTTCATTCAGAAAACACAATGATCCGTCCGATAAGCGGGTGATTTTTGCGATGATAATGATTAACATGTTTTCTACGGGGGGGAAAAAGTCTCTCTCTCTCTCTCTTTCTCTTTTTCTTTCTCTCTCTCTCTCTCTCTCTATCTATCTATCTATCTATCTTTATCTCTCTCTCTCTTTCTCTCTCTCTATCTCTCTCTCTTTCTCTCTCTCTCTCTCTATCTATCTATCTATTTTTATCTCTCTCTCTCTCTCTCTTTCTCTCTCTCTATCTCTCTCTCTCTCTACCTCTCTCTCTCTCTCTCTCTCTCTCTCTCTCTCTCTCTCTCTCTCTCTCTCTCTCTCTCTCTCTCTCTCTCTCTCTCTCTCTCTCTCTCTCTCTCTCTCTCTCTTTCTCACTCTCTCTCTCTATCCACACATACACATTTATGATGAAAAGTAAGAGTTTTTGCGAACGCTCACAAGTGTACGTGTATACATGTGAGTGCGTGTATTTGTGTCTATTTGTGTACGTACATGAAATCCTCATTATATGCCAATAAAAAGATGCGAGCTCACCTTTTCTCTCCTTCCAAAAGCCACAATTTAAAAGCGTTTTAAAAGAGCCTGGCCTCGCCACTGGCAAGCCACCCACCTCCCCTCAGCTGCTCCCACCTCCCCCACCTCCCCTCACCTCCCTCACCTCCCCCACCTCCCCTCACCTCCCCCCACCTCCCCCCTGTAAGGCGAGACGCTCACAGCTTCCTACGCGAGGCTTGAAAAAGGCAATGTTTAGGTCTGACGGAGCCTTTGCCTCGGATCGCAAAACCAACTTGTGCAAAGGTCACATTCGCCACCAACGGCCAGGCAACCGGCCAACGAAAACCACAACCGGATAAAAGAAAGAAAAAAAAAAAGAAATATACAAAAAAGGGGGAAATAAATAATGTTCTTGGCACCGACCTCTGCTTGTGAGTTTGATTTTCCTCAAAGAAAAGAAACCTGGTTTCCCCCCCCCCCCTTTTTTTTTTTTAATGAGAGCTGAATTGCTGGCAGCCTTTTGCGTCGAGGATAATACACACACTCGTCCAGATACACAAGCAACCTTTCCTTGTGTCTGTGAGTTCGACTTTACGATCGGCAAAGAATACAACCAATAATTGGTTGGGAAATCGAGATATAACCAGGCCTTTAATACGTAGCGCCCTGTATTTTCGTTGACTCATTAATTAGAACGGATAATCAGCAACGAGTCAGTGACATTTCTGAGACGGTTTGTTGTATATATGAATGATAATTGGCGCGTCGCCGGTGGGCCTATCGTTGCAATCGATATCAGCTTGTTAACCGCGCTCATAAATACTGATGAATATTTCGGGCTGATTAGTCGTTGACGAGGCCGTCTAAGAGATCTTTTTGTTTTTAGTGCACGCTCTATTGACTGCGTAAAGTGTGTGTGTGTGTGTGTGTATACATATATACATATATATATATATATATATATATATATATATATATATATATATATATATATATATATATATATATATATATATATATATACATACATATGTATGTACGCATGTATGTATGTATCAGAAAGATACAGCATATATAGGGAGGTAAATAGACATAGAGATAAATAGTTATAATCATAACAATAGACACAGAAACATCGCCTATAATCAACAAAATGCCAATACATCTCGCTCACTGTGCAACAATACGCTCCGACCAATTCCTTTTGTGAATCTTCGGTGGCGCTTCAGCTGATGCGTTATTCAATCAGTGTCTCTCGCCTCTTGCCATTCCAACGGCCTCCCTTCCCCCTTCCCCCTCCCCTTATCTTAGCCAGTAACGAAGCTCTATTAGTTTCTTCAGGAGGATCGTGTACGGCGTCAGCTACCGCTCTTCTCTCACTCGGGCCTGCATGGGTGGCAGACGGTAGTAGCCTCCATTAGAGAGAGAGAGAGAGAGAGAGAGAGAGAGAGAGAGAGAGAGAGAGAGAGAGAGAGAGAGAGAGAGAGAGAGAGGGAGGGAGGGGGAGGAGAGAGAGAGAGAGAGAGAGAGAGAGAGAGAGAGAGAGAGAGAGAGAGAGAGAGAGAGAGAGAGAGAGAGAGAGAGAGAGAGAGAGAGAAGAGAGAGAAGAGAGAGAGAGAGAGAGAGAGAGAGAGAGAAGGGGGGGGGAGAGGTGGTGGAGGAAGGGAGGAGAGAGAGAAAGAAAAAAGAAAGAGAGATACAGAGGGGGGGCGGAGAATGTTGGGTAGGAAGGAAGAGGAGAAAGAGAGAGAGAGAGGGAGAGAGAGAGAGAGAGAGAGAGAGAGAGAGAGAGAGAGAGAGAGAGAGAGAGAGGAGGAGAGATGAGATGAGAGGAGGAGAGAGGAGGAGAGAAGAGAGAGGAGAGAGGAGAGAGAGAGAGAGAGGAGAGAGAGAGAGAGAGAGAGAGGAGAGAGAGAGAGGGAGGGAGAGAGAGAGAGAGAGAGAGAGAGAGAGAGGAGAGAATGAAAGGAGAGAGAGAGAGGAGAGAGTGAAAGGAGAGAGAGATAGAGAGAGAGAGAGAGAGAGAGAGAGAGAGAGAGAGAGAGAGAGAGAGAGAGAGAGAGAGAGAGAGAGAGGGGGGGGGGGAGATGAAAGGGCGTAAAGGAGTCTAAAACCCAGAAAGGTAATGGTTGGAGATTAGACGAGGTTGTGAGATCCTTTTTTCTTCTCTTTTCTTTTTTTATCGTTTCGTAAGGATCTCCTCTTGCATCGGTGTTGCAAAAGGCACGAAGGGCGGAGGGTCCTTCCACGAGAGCCGAAATGTGTTGCCTACGAACCATCCACTACTACGGCGGGCAGGTTCCTCGTCCACGCACCGCTTGAGGAGGGGCAAGGGTCGCTTCTCCCAAAGGAGCTGGATGGACGAAGGCCTGGCCGGGCGAGCGGGGGAGCCTGGCCAGGCGAAGTATAAATAAACTGGATGTGTTGTCCCGCTAGTTGCTAAGGCAGGGAGACTCACACATACATACACACACGCGCACGCGAATAAAAAAAGAACACACGCACGCATGCACCACCACTCCTCCTCTCTCACTCTACAAACAGGCACTCCTCTCCCCGCCCAACAGGCACTCCTTCTCCCCCTTCCACCCTATCCCCAACAAGCACTCCCTCTCCCCCTTCCCCTCACCCCCTCATCCCCAACAGGCACTTCCCCCTTCTCTCCCCCCCTCCCCCACAAGCACTCCCTTTCCACCTTCCCTCCTCCTCCGCCCCCCCCCCAACAACCCCCCCCCCAACACTCCCTTTCCACCTTCCTTCCTCCTCTGCCCCCCCCCCAACAACCCCCCCCCCCTTCCCTCAGCGGATCTTATCCTCCCCGTAATCTAATCCAGTTAAGTACCTCGGCTCATGGGAACACAGGATGATACACCTCACACTCTACACCCCACCTTCCGTTTCCTTTTGAGGATCGGCAGACACGATAGGAGTCATAAATATGAGGGAGGAGGATGTGAGGATGGAGGAGGATGGACGAGGATGGATGGAAGTTTGAAGTGCAAAAGGATGTCTGTGAGTCGAAGGAGGACGTCTGGAGGAAGAGGGAGATGAGGTAAGCTAAGGTGGTTTTGTGGAAGATGGACAGACGAGGGAATTCTGAGTAAGATGAGTCAGACGTGAGTAAAACACACTTATGAGTACCACAGTGCAGAGTAGATCACGAATGAAATAGTTTATTTCCTGGGTAAAATTACAAAAAAAAATTAATATGCCAAATTGGATAGTGAAGAGAGAACCTCAAAGAAATCCAAATAAATTAGTGAGACAGAAAGGTGATTATGCAACTGAGATGAGAGAGAATGATGGAAAGAGAGAGAGACAGACAGAGAGAGGGTGAGAGAGAGAGAGAGAGAGAGAGAGAGAGAGAGAGAGAGAGAGAGAGAGAGAGAGAGAGAGAGAGAGAGAGAGAGAGAGAGAGAGAGAGAGAGAGAGAGAGAGGGAGGCAGACAGACAGACAGAGACAGACAGACAGACAGAGAGAGAGAGAGACAGACAGACAGACAGAGAGAGAGAGACAAACAGACAGACAGACAGACAGACAGACAGAGAGAGAGAGAGAGCCAGAACTGGATAAAAATAAAACAGGCTTTAACGTGTGGGCGGGCCGACATACTTTGTCACCCTCTACCTTAGCATATACTGAAGGCTACACACACACACACTTGGACATCCTAGACCTTCGTATATTCAGGGACATTCTTCCTCCAGTTAATAAGGCTTTGTCCTTTGTCCGACTTAACGAGCGTGTGATAAGCCAATAGTGTGTGTGTGTATATTAGTCTGTTTTTTTTTATGTACGTTATGTATCTATTTGTGTCTTGTGTTTGTGTATCTCTTTTTATGTGTCATAATCGTGTCTGTCTACGTGTGATTTTTTTTAACTACATTTACTGATGCACGTGTATTTAATTTGCAAATCGGATAATTTGCATATAATTTTACAAAGAGATTACCTCTGTATGTGTGTGTGTGTGTGTGTATGTGTGTGAGTGTGTGTATGTGCGTGTGTATGTCTGTGTATGTTTGTGTGTTTACTTATAACTATATTTATATATATGTAGATAAATAGATGGATAAATATCAGCTTTATATCTTAAAAAAAAACTGTTCCATTCACACATGCATATACATTTATACAAACAAACATACGCACAAATAGGTAAAACAAATACAAAAAGCGATGCATCAAGCAAGAAAACCGGTTGCCATTACAAGTGGCAATTACCGCGCCATCTCCCCGACTGGGTGGCACCTGGCACTGCCCATCGTTACGGTCTGCTAAATAATGGCTCCTCGGCGATAATCGAGGGGGTAACGAGCCCTTTAAACATTCTGTCAACATGGGCGTTCTAACCTAACCTTTGTGTCTTTTTTTTAACTCTTTTAATACCTGGCTTTCGGTCTGCGTTTTTTTTTCTTGTTTTTTTTTTCTTGTCTTTCTCTTTTGGAGGAATATTTTGGTTTGTTTACCGTGAAGGCTTCTGTTTGTTTATCTCTTTTGTCTCTCCCTTTTTCGTTTTTTTTTCGTCACGCTGTCTATTCTTCGTTTTCATTCTGTCCACAACTACGGAGATTACTGGATATTATTTACTACCTGCAGACAGCAGTATTTATTTGTCATTCTTAAAAAAACGCAATTTGATATGATCATCTTATCTAAACGAAGAATTTCATACCAAAAAAAATCAAGACTCATCCCATCTCAAGTCAAACTATAGTGACCGCAAAATAAATCCGGAGCAATTATTCTATCAACACTAATGAGCCGCAGCTGACCCAGGCGGTATTCGAGATAACAAAAAAAAAAAAAAAAAAAAAAAACCCTCAAGATTTACGAGCGTGGAATGACGTGTGTTTACAGACTCACAGTCCCGCTATTTAAGTTTCTCGCGCCATAGTGGGTTAACTTTTGTCATCGGGATTCTAAGAAAAGGTCAGATTCCGTGACCTTTTCCCTGTTTTTTTTTCGGTGTACTTAAGGACTTGTTTGAACTTAGGTGGGAAGAGATCTAAGTTCGAAATGATAGGGTTTTATAATGAAGTTCGATTCGGAGTTTTGAATATGATGTGCGTATTGTTATAGGTATGAAAAGGGGAAAGAATTCTGAATTTAAATGTATATCGGGGAAAGAGAGAGGGGTATAGATAGGTGGAGAGTGAGGAAAGCAAGAAGAGGAAGAGAGAGAAAGAGAGAGAGAGAGAGAGAGAGAGAGAGAGAGAGAGAGAGAGAGAGAGAGAGAGAGAGAGAGAGAGAGAGAGAGAGAGAGAGAGAGAGAGAGAGAGAGAGAGAGAGAGAGAGAGAGAGAGAGAGAGAGAGAGAGAGAGAGAGAGGAAGGTAAGAATTGAGAGAGAGACAGACAGAAACAGAGACAGAGAGATAAAAAGACAGATAAATATAGTCAGAGACAGAGACATATAAACAGACGCACAGCCACACACAATGAGTTGAACAAGAACATAAAAAAGAACTTTATTCGCCTCAAACAGCCCGAGCCGATACACCTCGACACGGAAGAGTGCGCGCAGAGCTTCCAATGGGCCCCGGTCATCACGATTACACGTAATAAAATAACCTTTACGTGTTTCTCATTTGTTGACGTTTCGCGTGCTTGTAATTGACCGGATGAAAAAAGGGTAATTCAATTACGATTAAAAGGACATTTATGACAGCTGTAAAAGACACATATACAAGTTTATTAATGGAAGAACAAATGTTAGAATAAAAGCATGAATATTTTCGCGTTGAGAATACATGTCATTATGAAGACAATGCAAATTATGAAAGTTAAATGCTTTGATCTTCTTCAAATATCTTTATTATCATAATTATGTTATCATAATTTTTATCCTAGGCTAGAGTGAATTCTCAAATACTTATCTACCCTATTTATCAAACATAATATTTAGTATAACCAGGGAAGCCTATATGACATAACTTAATACGCGAATAAGTGTGTACTGGTTAGTAGTTTGACATTATATATGATATGATACTACTGAATGGTACTGAGGATGTAATAAGATATATAAAAAACAAAAGAATATAATTTAATTCAATTTAGTATTTTCTTTCTTTCTTTCTTTCTTGTGATACAGAAAGCGTCGTCCTGAGACACTAGATTAACAATTAAGTGAATTAAGTGTGAATGTGTTTGAAAACTGAATATGAAGTGTTGATATATTTGCATACAAGGAGTCAAGATGCCGGAGCAAATGTGATACTAAATTTGTAAACAGTGTGTTGCAGAGTAGTTGCATAAGCTTGGAGATCATTATAAGAGTTGTGGGTTGTTGAGAAAAGCAAAAATACGTAAAAGATGCAGAAATGAAGGAAGAGGAGGGGGGAGGGGGGAGAGGAGGATAGAATACTAAATATATATTAACTGGAAGAAAAAATGATGAGAAGAACATATAATATACAAGAAAAATTATATGCACAAAATAGATGAAAAAAAGGAGAAAGAATATGAAGGAAATATACGATAGGTGAAATGGGAGCGGAAGGATAGGGGAATTAAAAAAAATAGGAAAAGAAGAAAGGGGACAGGAAAAACTGAAGGAAGGGAAAAGAAAGAGAAAAATGAGAAAAAATAGAGAAAGTCGAAGGGAGGGAAAATTGATAAAGAAGGAGGAGAAGGATTGTGGAAGGACAAAGGAGAAGGAAGGAAGGGGAAAAATGAAAGGAGGCTCAGGAGACTCAAAACAACGGGAAAGCAAGAGAAAAAGGGGAGGAGAGGCGGAGAGGGAAAGGGGAAACGAAAGGAGAGGCGGAGATGGAGGAGGGAAAGGAAAGGAGAGGCCGAGAAGAAAGACGGAAAGGAAAGGAGAGACAGAGATGGAAGAGGGAAAGGAAAGGAGAGACGGAGAAGGAAGAGGAAAAGGAAAAGAGAGACGGAGAAGGAAGGGGGAAAGGAAAGGAGAGACGGAGATGGAAGAGGGAAAGGAAAGAAGAGGCGGAGAAGGAAGAGGGAAAGGAAATGAGAGACGGAGAAGGAAGAGGGAAAGGAAAAGAAAGACGGAGAAGGAGGAGGGAAAGGAAAAGAAAGACGGAGAAGGAAGAGGGAAAGGAAAAGAAAGACGGAGAAGGAAGAGGGAAAGGAAAGAAGAGGCGGAGAAGGAAGAGGAAAAGGAAATGAGAGACGGAGATGGAAGAGGATAAGGAAAGGAGAGGCGGAGAAGGAAGAGGAAAAGAAAAGGAGAGGTGGAGAAGGAAGAGAGAAAAGAAAGGAAGAGGCGGAGAAGATAGAGGGAAAGGAAAAGAAAAGCGGAGAAGGAAGAGGGAAAAGGAAGTGAGAGGTGGAGAAGGAAGAGGGAAAAGGAAAGAAGAGGCAGAGAGAAGGAAGAGGTAAAGGAAAAGAAAATCGGAGAAGGAAGAAGGAAAAGGAAGTGAGAGACAGAGAAGCAAGGAGGAGCCACGGAATGGCCAGCAACAGCGCCCGCACAGGGACCCTGGCATGACAAACGAGCGAGCGGCGCCCCACACCCGAGAAGGACTGCTTGCAAATGAGGGATAATGTCCCCTCCGCGTCCGTAGGTCGGTTACACGCACATCACTTGGCGAGAGCGAGGCGATAAGTCCAACAATGGAAGCATTCATCACCACTTGATTCGGTTGCGATTATCATGGACCGGGAATAACAGTTGATGTATATATATGTATGTGTGTATACACACACACACACACACACACACACACACACATACATATATATATATATATATATATATATATATATATATATATATATATATATATATATAAATGTGTGTGTGTGTGTGTGTGTGTGTGTGTGTGTGTGTGTGTGTGTGTGTGTGTGTGTGTGTGTGTGTGTGTGTG
>NW_028234435.1:3203677-3206177 GCF_977035675.1 Penaeus japonicus
CCTTATTTCACACGATGCACACATTAGCCCCGCGATCTCTGATGTCGAGCTATCAAGTGCCATTTTGAAATAATATCCCAGGTACTATTTATACACTGCATTGTATGTTTTCCTGCCGTTCTGAAGTTTTTCTTTCCTTTAGGATAATATTTCTTTACGCAATATGGGTCGCTATATTCCCATGATACGATTCTGAACTTCATGAGGACTAAAGAGAGGGAGAGAGATAAATTGAAAGAAAGAAAAAAAAAGTTGAGCGGTGGGTCTCTAAAAACGGTTGTCTTACTCATGTGTAATTCATGTCCGTTCCACAGATGGCGGGATACGGTCGATGTAATGTGCATTTATCTGACGTTCTATTGTTCCATGCACTTGTTCATTTATTCATTTGTTTGTTTACGCACATATCGTTTGTCATAGTATTTACTGGTGCTTATATCCATTCACCTTTCATCTCTCATACTCTCTCTCTCTCTCTTTCTCTTTCTTTCCTCTCCCTCTGTCTCTCTCTCTCTCTCTCTCTCTCTCTCTTTCTCTCTCTCTCTCTCTCTCTCTCTTTCCCTCTCTCTCTCTCTCTCTCTCTCTCTCTCTCTCTCTCTCTCTCTTTCTTTATTCTCTCTCTCTCTCTCTCTCTCTCACTTTCTCTCTCTCTCTCTCTCTCTCTCTCTCTCTCTCTCTCTCTCTCTCTCTCTCTCTCTCTCTCTCTCTCTCTCTCTTTCTCTATTCTCTCTCTCTCTTTCTCTTTCTTTCCTCTCTCTCTCTCTCTTTCTCTCTCTCTCTCTCTCTTTCTCTCTCTCTCTTTATCTCTCTTTCCCTCTGTGTGTGTGTGTGTATGAGTGTAAACACATATATACTTCTCTTTCTCTCTCTCTCTGTATGTGTGTGTGTGTGTATCTCTTCAGATCTCACTCTCTCTCTCTCTCTCTCTCTCTCTCTCTCTCTCTCTCTCTCTCTCTCTCTCATGCCCATTATCACGTATGGTAATTAATGTACCATTAACTTCACTGAAGGCATTGCCTACGATATTTTATTCCCTACATGTAGCGGTTACTTGCTACGAATTAATTGATTTAAAAGAACAATAATCTAGAAGAGAAACTTATTTTCTTTTTTATTGTTGTTGCTGTTTGGAATAATTTCTTTCGAAGATGAGCTAAATTCATGATATGTGTTAAACTAAAATGGCTTTCTAGCTGTAGTTATGATTTTTGTCTGATATTTTTAGAGCCTCTTTATAATTAGTGAACTGTCAGGATTTGATTTATGCCCAGAAGCTTCGCCTTCTTAAGAAATATCGCGAAAAAAAATTATACCTCAGCAAGAATAGAAATATTCAGAAAGAGTCATTTTCTCGACAGAAAAAATACAATATGAAAAATGCATATTTAGAAATATTTCCCCAAGGAAGAAAAAAAGATAATGAAAAACAATGGAAATAATCCTCAAATGACAATGACAATGCAAGAGAGCCAAAACGGGTTGTTAGAAATGTCTACCTTCAAAGAATTTTCTAGAATCCAGTGTCCTCACATGCATTAGCTGTTTCTCTTGAATTCTACACCCACACGAATCGACAATATCTTTATGATGTGGTTTGTCGTGCACTGTTAAGCCAATGTGTGTGTGTGTCTGTGTAAGTGTGGGCGTTTGTGTGTGCTGTGTATATGTAAGTGCTTTTCTGTGTGTGTTTGTGTGTGTGTGTGTATGTGGTGGGGGGGTTGGATGGGTGTTTGAGTGTATTGCGTATATGTAAGCGCTTCTGTGTATGTGTATGTGTGTGGGTTGTGCATTTTTTTAAAAGTGTATCTAAGCCAGTTTATGTGTATATCACTGTTCGTCTGAATGTGTGTGTGAGTGAGCGCATATAATCATTTAATAAAAAGGGAAATAACTGAACACCTACTGCGTGTTTTCCTTCTTTTCTGAGGCAGAGATAACTTGAGAAACAGGTATATTGTGATTCACACACGCCCGCCCGCCCACTCACGGTCGTAGGCGAAGAGCATTTAAAAGCAAAATGTCCGTTACGGCGATGCTTTAAATCGTTAAATATATAATTAATCGTTAAGTATATGAGGAATTATAATCCTCTTTTGGTATCGTCACTTCATATTCTTTCTATTTTATCTTATTTTTGTATCCACTCATCCTCGTCCATCTTCTTAATTACTGTTTTCTATACATATTCTGAGTGTTTTATTTATCGTTATTTTTCTGATTTTCCTTTTTATCTCTTTGTTGTTGTTGTTTCAGTTGTTGGGGAATTTGATACAGTTGTTTCTGTTGCTGTTGTTGTAATTTCTGTTGCTGTTGTAGTTTCTGTTGTTCTTGTAGTTTCTGTTATGTTGTTGTAGTTTCTGTTGTTGTTGTAATTTCTGTTACTGTTGTTGTAACTGCTGATTTTGTTGCTGTCGTTGTCTTGCTTTGTTTTCCCATACTGCATTCAGCGAAGTGTGGAGGGAAAGAAGTGTGAAAAAGGAAGGGAAGAGGAAGGAAGAGC
>NW_028234435.1:3216177-3218677 GCF_977035675.1 Penaeus japonicus
TGTTTTATGTGAGTGTGTTGAATGCATATGCTATTGCATAAGCATTTACATACTGTATATTGTAAAACATTCAACGCCAAGTAACACCAAAGTCTGAATTATATATATATATATATATATATATATATATATATATATATATATATGTATCTATATATATATATATATATATATATATATATATATATATATATATGTATCTATACACACACACACACACATACACACACACACACACACTCCATACATGATATATCTACATCATCGCCGTAGATCTATTCCTCTGCACAAGCCCCTGCTCTCGAAAATGCATTCCGCGTTACGCAACATCAACATCTCGCGTCGTGTCATAGAGGCGCTGAGTGACAGACGACGCTCATTTCGCTGTTGCTCGAGGCTGAACAAGCGAAAGCCTCTCTTTATTTTTTCTTTCTCTCTCTCTCTCTCTCTCTCTCTCTCTCTCTCTCTCTCTCTCTCTCTCTCTCTCTCTCTCTCTCTCTCTCTCTCTCTATCTATCTCTCTTTCCTTCTCTCTATTTTTTTCTCTCTCTTACTCTCCATCTCTCTCTCTCTCTTTCTCCCTCTATCTATTCATCTTTCTTTCTCTCTATTTTTTTCTCTCTCACTCTCCATCTCTCTCTCTCTCTATCTATCTATCTGTATATCTATCTCTCTTTCCTTCTCTCTATTTTTGTCTCTCTCTTTTTCTATCTAACTATCTATCTATCTCTTACTCTCTATTACTCTCTCTATCTATCTATCTCTCTCTCTCTCTCTCTCTCTCTCTCTCTTTCTCTCGCCGATCATTAATCATTCCACAAGGACACGAGACATCTGAGCTGCATAATGTATCACGTTACTTTAGTACTTTATAAAGATTAATATGATCCTTGAAAATACGTTGAAATACCTCGATGTGTCGGTAGTTGTCTCGTGTTCCTGGTTTTGATAAAGGTGTAAGCTATAATGATATTATCTTGATTTAGATTAGTGCTCTTCATAGGATGACTCGAGCGGGTTTGAATTCGTATCCCGCGGATTTATATCTAGTCCCTGATTATAATGATGCAGTTTTGTGGCATGTTTGCACCGCTAGATCAGAGAGCTGCATTTCGAACGAAGATTTTCACCTTTTTTGTGTACTTTTTGTAAGATGGTACAAAGAAAGGGACAAATACCTGTAATTAAACAGCGGTAACTAGGTTTGTCAGTGTGCAACTAACGGGTTTTTCGCATTAACATTTTTTTTTTTACTCGAGATTATCAAACAGTCTTGAATTAGTAATTTTCCTAACGTAAAATAAGTAAGAAGCTATATGTTCTTTTATTTTGTTGGTGTATTTCATGCTTCAGACAAAGAATAAAGATCAAAACTTTAACACACCGAATCCAATGCAAAATGAAGAAAAAAGGAACCCGCCATCTTGGACCCCCTTAGCGACCGCGGGTATAAAATAACTTTCGCCTCTTGAATCACAAGAGCAAAAACTAAACTCTCAAATGACGGCCGGACATTATTGGCGAACGGGTATCTTGCTGAATTTTAATAGATTCTTGTTTTACTGCATTTCAACTTGCGCTTTTTCCACGCCTATTTGTTCAATTACAGGCATTGACTGAGTATGCTATGTACCGAAGAGTAACTTCCAGTCATCTGGCTGATCGTAAATTTAACGGTAAAATTAAATTTGAAATTTAAACTGACGTTCATTCAAAGATGCTACTTTTTCCACCGCTGGCTGTTCGGGTCGCTAATAGAACATAAAACTGATGCGGCATAAAATGGTGACATTTAGAATTGCAAGCCATCACGCGCGCTAAACTTCGTCTCAATAGACCGCTCAAATACCACGCAGGATTTTTTTTTTACGCTCTTAATCCATATCGAGGAATTCCTTGGACTACAGTTTATCATTCCTAATGTGAAAATTGTAAATACATTGTCTAGCTTCTTCAGCAATATTTTGATGGAAATGTGTATTGTTAATATGATCTTACTATAATTATCATCATCATTATGGCCATTAGCATTACTGTTGTCATCTCCAAACGCCATCAAAACCTTCATTAATGCAAATATCCTCATCCTAATCAATCATATTCCCTCGTCATATACCATCACTATAGTCAATACAATCATTATCATCATCACATTGTGGATGGTGTCCCACATCCTCTTACTAATTCCCACAGGAATCATAAGCACATGTACCCCCACCCCCACCACCCCACCCCGCCTTTGGTACACAGGGTAAAAAAAAAGGTATCGATGGACTAGGGGATATCTGCTTAATATCCGTTGAAGTTACTGGAAAATTTTAGATACCAGGCTGACTAATGCCTGGCTGACGCTGGTTCCTAAGGGCCGAACTACAGAGACTATTAACATTAACATTCTTCGGTCTGTGTTGGCATAACTTTACAAGCATATTGTATAATAGTACCGATACTTTCTTTTTACCCTTATATCCATGCAAGAGCCAGCATCAACATATTAAGCC